>NC_053490.1:335738122-336083234 GCF_905171775.1 Rana temporaria | reverse complement strand
TTTGGCTACAGTCTGTGCGTCCGCACTTCCTGTCGGGAATACCTCCACCCATTTGGTCAAAGCATCTATTATTACCAGACAATATTTTTTCCTTTCACATTTGTCCAATTCAATAAAATCCATACAAATGTGTTGGAATGTATATTGCGGTGTGGGGAACTTTCCTTTTTGTGGTATTATACCTCCCTGAGCATTGTGTTTTGCACATATAATGCATTGAGAACAAAAAGTTTTTGAATAGTTTGTAAAGCCATAGGCCGTACATACCTTATTTAACATCTCAGTCATCCCCCTGTTTGACACATGAGTTACTCCATGTGTCAACACTGCTGCATACCTAAATAGGGATTTTGGCAATACTGGTTTTCCTTCAGGTGATGTGTAAATGTTCTCTATCAATGTGCAACCTTTTGTTTTCCAATATTGTTTCTCCCCGGGGGGAGCATTCTGCTGCATATCAGTAAGGACTGTATGATCTATCTCTATGATTTCCAGTTCTGTCATTATTTGATGTGTTTCTTGTGCCGCTATTTTAGCCGCTTCATCTGCTCTTTTATTTCCCTCCGAGATGGAGTCTGTATGTTTTGTGTGTGCTTGACATTTGCATATTGCAAGCTCTTTTGGTAACTGTATTGCATCTAGAAGTTCTAGAATGAGGGAGGTCACCATCCCCCTGTTTTTCCATTGTTGTGCAAAAACATGTACAGTTGAAAATGCATATTGACTATCTGTGTATATGGTTACAGATTTTCCTTTTGTAATTATGCATGCTCTTGTCAGTGCTACAAGTTCTGCTACTTGTGCTGAATAATGTTTTGGTAAAGGCCTAGCTTCCAAGATTTCATCCTGTGTCACTACTGCATATCCAGTTGCATTTGTGCCATCTGGATTTTTCCTACTGGAGCCATGAACAAAAAAACGTCATGTCAGGATTAGATAAAGGTACATCTTTCAAATCACTTCGAGGCAGTACCTTTTCAGCGATGGCAGCAGTACAGTTATGTTTATGGCCATCAGTAGGGAGTGGTAGTAGTGTGGATGGGTTTAATGTAGTACACCTCTGTATAGTTAAGTGAGGTTGTGTTAAGAGTATTGTCATACAGGAAAGGTGTCGTGCTGGGCTCAAATGTGATATCTTTTGTTGTAAAAGAATAACAGATACTGCATGAGGTACTATGAGTGTCAGCAGGTGATGTAGCACTATAGATGCTGAGGCCTTACCTGCTTCGGCTGCAGCTACCACTGCCTGTACACAGGGTGGAAGTGCTCTAGTTACACTGTCTAGTTTTGTAGAATAGTAAGCAATTGGCCTCTGGCGCTCACCATGTAAATGTGTAAGTACTGATGTCATGTGACCTTCCCTTAAATCTACTGTTTGTTTGAAAAAGGTTTGTCATATTCCGTTAAGGCTAGCACTGATGAACTAGAAAGGACTTGTTTTAGGTCAGTAAAAGCTATCTCTGTTTCCTCACTCCATTTAATAGCATCCTGTGGGGCCATGGGGTTACCATGTAAGGCATGGACCAACGGGGCGGTCAATATTGAATACCCGGGGATCCAAACCCTACAAAAATTCCTCATGCCCAAAAAATACATCATTTTGTTTTTTTTTGGTCTCGACACCTGTAGGAGGATTCTAATTCTCGCTTCATCCAGGTGCCGACCTTCTTTTGAGATATTATACCCTAAGTATTTGACCTGCTGTTGTCACAACTAGAGTTTTAGTGTTATTTACCTTATGCCCTTGTTCATGGAGAAAATACAACAGAGCCATTGTATCAGTCCTACAAACCTCCTCTGAGGGAGACGCCACTAGAAGGTGTCTTCATAGAGGAGGAGCTGGCTTCCCCCTAGGGGCACAAATTGAGCCAAGTTTGTGGACATTGCCTGTGAAAAGATGGTGGGGGACTCTCAATAGCTCTGGGGCAACCTGGTAGGTATACCTTTTCCCCCGGTAAGTGAAGGCAAACCAAAATTGATGGTCGGGGTGCACTGGAAAGCTAAACATTACTGATATCAATCACAGAGAAGAATTCATTCCCTGGATCCAAATCATTTAATAGTGTGTGTGGATCTGGTACCACAGGAGCTCTTGGTATAACTGCCTGGTTAACAGCTTGTAAATCCTGTACCATTCTCCAGCCTGTGGAAGGCGGAGCCTTCTTAACAGGGAAAAGAGGGGTGTTACAGGGGCTGTCAGGACACAGAATAACCACCCCTATTTGTAAAAATGTATCTATTACAGAGGCTATACCCTCCTCTGCTTCCTTCTATGGGACTCCCCTGTTTCCGCCTCGGCAGTGTACTCCTCTACATCCTCATCTCCTTCAACACTTTGCACAAAAACCTTTACTTTCACATTTGTTTCCCATTGTTTTCAGATACTTCTCTGAATGTTTAGCATATTGTAAAACATCTAGAACTGATGCAGTTCCGTAAATAACCATATTTTTAACAATGTAATCATTATGATCCTGTTTTAATCCATTTACAAAAGCTATTTTTAGCTGTTGCTGATATACACTATTCACATCCTCAGCTTTGGGGAGCCCGGAGAACACTTTAAAAACCTCTCGTAGTTTATTTAGGTAGTCACTGACACTCTTTTTGTCTTCTTGTACTGTCATATTTATTTTCTGCCAATCAGTCCTTTGAATCCTTCTAAGCTGACATCTATTCAGTAATGCAGTCAACCTGTTTCCTAAGTCTGGGCTATCTGGAGGTAATGGATCTCTTCGCCCCTGTCCGTCTGCTAGGCCGCAAGGGTCCCAATCCCCCTTTACGGAAGCCCAATCTGATCCCAGTACTCTCCTCAGGGCTCTCTCTACCTCCACCCTGTTCAACTTGTAACTGTTCCGTTATCCCTCTATGTTTTTAATAAATTCCGCTGGACCTAATTTTGGATGTTTTATGTGTTCTGTAGCCTTTTGTATGTCTCAGTCCATGGCCTGAAACCAGTCATTGTCAGGGGATGCTGTCCTCCCCTGGGGTTTGGGACTTCTATCAAAGGGTATACTTCACCATCATCTACACCATACCTAATAGGAGGTTTACTTGATCTCTTGGCACCTGCAGGGGCACCTAGTGTATAGGTTATGGCGTCAGTTAAAGTTTCAAGGATTGATCTGTTCAGCTCCGAGATCATGCTGCTATCTGGAGAGATTAAGGAAGTAGGGTCAGGGTCTTGTTCAGAGGCGGTTCCTCTGACAGGGGTGGATGTCACAGGGAGGGTGGTACTCTGGGCAGTGGCTTGCACCTGAGGGGGAGGACCATTATAAGGAGGTGGTCTCTGGGTGCTACAAATTAAATTATCCTCTTTGTCCACAAGCCAGCATGCCGCCATTTCTTTATCGTACATCACGGGACACAGAGCAGCATAGCCATTACATATGGGTTATATAGTGCACCTTCAGGTGATGGACACTGGCACTCTCCGACAGGAAGTTCCCTCCCTATATAACCCCCACCCATAGTGGGAGTACCTCAGTTTTTTCGCCAGTGTCTTAGGTGTTGGTGCATTGAAGAGCTCTGCCTATAGTTGTCCTCTGGACCAGGGCAAGCTGACCGGATCCGTCCAAGGTGCTTCATAGCCAAAGTGGACGGTACCCGGGCCCCCAGGTCCTGGAGGGGGTTTTGCCTATAACGCTTCTCCTTTGCGAGAGCTGGACTCTGGGTTCCAGGACTGGTTTCCTACAACCAAGCAATTCCTGTTGCCAGCAGTGCTATATAGGTCCAGGAGTGTGGTGTTCCTAATCTGGACCCCGGTACCTGAAGGTCTATGACGTTACCCACGTTTTAGGGGGAAGATTGGGCCTCTTGCAGTTGGCAATACCCTGCGGCGTGGAGAAGGTAAGAGGGGGCCTGCGGAACTTGGTTTGTCAGCAGGCCCCCACAGGGGACTCTGGGTTTAGCCCGCTTTATGCCTCTGTGCATGGGCGCCTCATTCCACAAAGTCTGAATGACAGGATGGTTTCTATGTACCCATTAATGTTTCCCCTGGCTGGTTCTGGTAGACGGCTGCATACCATAAGGTTTACAATAAGAGCTGCTATTGCGCTAGGGGGGGTCACTTGTGTAGCATGGAGGTCTTACCATCCGCGCAGCTACAGCTCCCCCGTAAGCCTGTTCGGGCGTCTCACTCCCCTGCAGCCCACGTGTGTCTGCTCCTCCAGCAGCGTCCGGAACGGGCGCGCGCGCGCGTGTAAATAGACGCGGCGACGCTGCGTGAGGAGGCGGAGTTTTTTCGGGGCGGTCCCTCTTCCTGCTCTGAGAGCCTATATTAGGCTGGCAGTCGATCTGGGTCGCCGTGGGACACGGAGCAGCGGCAGGTTAACTGCGTGAGAGCAGTACCTTGCAAAGGGAGAGTGACACCCGGTGGTGGATCTGGTGAAGTACACTTTTCTTAAGAGCCTGCGGCTCGTTTCTTGTTTAAAAGGCCGGTGTACTTGCAGCAGTCTGAGCCTTGCTACCCACGGCTCTATCCCAGATCAGCATAAAGGTGGCTTTACTTAGCTCATTTGTGTGAGTTGCAAGCCCTTGGGGCATTGTATTGTCCATCTTTATTAGGTTATGGGAAGTTTAATTAATTTAACAGCACCCTAACCTATTAATTTTTTGACACTTTTTTTCAAAGAGGTGTTTTTTTGTCTCTGCTGATTAAAACAGTCAGTGGTGTTTAGCGGAGTACCTTGGGTTTGTATAGATGGCTCCTAAGGGCGCGGGAAGCTCCAAAAATGCTAAAGCTACAAAAAAGCAGAAGGGTTCCCCATCGGGTTCGGAGGATCTTGGCCAGCCTCTGCAGTGCCTTCCTCCCCGGACAGACCAGAGGTCGTTAGCCCAGTTGAGCCATTGGGGTTGCTAGGTGCTACGGCTGGCCCTACCCAACCAACTCCCTCCTTTGTTACGGAGGAGATGTTAGCCGCCACCTTAGGCGGATTTGAGCAAAGGATGACTGCTTTATTGCCGCATCATTTCCCGGGAAGAAACGGACTAGGTCCCCTTCCCCTAGGGTCGACTCTCCAGATGAGGAGGTCCTTTCCCAAGAAGAAATTGATTTCTTGGCGGAGCAGGGGGATGACCCCCTGGAACAGGGTTCGGAAGAATCCACAATAGAGGAACCGTTCTCAGCCTCTCAGGCAGAGAGACTATGGATACAGTCCTAGCGGACATGGTGCGGACGGCATTTAAATTACCCTGCCTGAACCTCAGGCTACCGTATCCTCCCTTGGTTCCTTAAAAGCTCCCCAAACCAGTGCGGTTTTTCCGGTCCATCCCTTACTGAGGGACCTAATCTTTCAGGATTGGGCCAAACCAGATAGGATTTTCTTCCTCCTAAGAGGTTTTCAGTTTTATATCCTTTAGAAGAAGGGTTTTCAAAAAAATGGACTGTCCCTACTGTGGACGCAGCCATTTCATGTGTCAATAAGTCCTTGACGTGTCCGGTAGACAACATTCACATGTTTAAGGATCCTGTCGATAAAAGGCTTGAAACTCTGCTAAAATCTTCCTTTGCCACCGCAGGGGCTGTAGTGCAACCAGCGGTAGCCGCCATTGGAGTATGCCAGGCATTGAAGGACCAGGCCAAACAGGTTCTAAGAGACCTTCCGGCGCAACAGGCACAGGACTTGGCTGATCTGCCTAGGGCATTATGCTTTGCCGTAGATGCCATTAAGGATTCCATCCAGCAAGCTTCTCGGTTATCCTTATTCCTGGTTCACATGAGAAGACTTTTATGGCTAAAAAATTGGTCGGCAGAGACTCCCTGTAAGAAACTCTTAACTGGGTTTTCGTTCCAGGGGGAGAGGTTGTTTGGAGATGATCTGGATAAGTATATCCAGAAGATTTCCAGTGGCAAGAGCACTCTCCTGCCTGTTAAAAAGAGGTTTCGAGGGCCAACCTTTAAGCGCCCAAACTCTCCAGGTCCAGGTCCCTCACCCTCCGGCAGTATCGACGGCCTGCTGGCCGTTCACCCGCAAACAGACCGCAAGGGCAAGCTTCAGGTATCAAAAACCGTGGTTTCGCAAACCAGTTAAAGCTGCCCCTAAAGCGAATCTGTGAAGGGACGCCCCCACTCTCTCGGGTGGGGGGAAGACTCCGCTTTTTCTCGGAGCTTTGGGAGGCCAGAATCTCCGACGAATGGGTTCTGTCCTCAGTGGCTCGGGGTACAAGCTGGAGTTTTTGGGGTTTCCCCCTCCTCACTTCCAGGAGTCCAGGCTCCCAAGCGATCCAAAGAAAAGGGTCTCGCTTCTAGCAGCCCTAGATCGCCTCTTAGATCAACAAGTGATTATGGAAGTACCATCTCAGGAGCGCGGACAAGGATTTTATTCAAATCTATTTATAGTCCCAAAGCCCAACGGCGATGTAAGACCAATATTGGATCTAAAAACCCTGAACCGTTATTTAAGGGTTCGCTCCTTCCGTATGGAGTCCATTCGTTCAGTGATGGCCGCCCTACAGGGAAAAGAATTTCTCGCATCCATCGACATCAAGGATGCATACCTGCACGTGCCAATCTACCCCGGCCATTTCAGGTACCTCCGGTTTGCCTTAGGCCATCGGCATTTTCAGTTCACGGCCTTGCCCTTCGGGCTAGCCACGGCTCCCCGGGTCTTCACCAAAATTTTGGCCCCGGTGTTGGCCAACCTAAGATCCCAGGGGATCCTGGTTATGGCTTATCTAGACGATCTATTAGTCGTCGATCTTTCAGTAGCCAGCCTAAAACAGGCAGTTTGCTTAGTGGTAAATTATCTAGAATCCCTGGGTTGGGTTCTAAATCAGGACAAGTCGGCCTTGCAGCCCACAAGAAGGTTGGAGTATCTTGGGTTAATTCTAGATACTATGCAGCAGAAGGTCTTTCTTCCCCAGTCCAAGGTGGATTCTATAAAGGAATTGATCCAGGTGGTTCTAAGCGCGCAAGGCCAACAGTTCGCCTGTGTATGCGCCTCTTGGGCAAGCTAGTGGCCACCTTCGAGGCAGTGCCCTACGCCCAGATCCACTCCCGAAAATTGCAGAAAGCAATTCTCGCAGCTTGGGACAAGAGAATCCAGGCCCTGGATCTTCCCATATCCCTGTCCCAGGCAGCCCGTCAGAGTCTGTGCTGGTGGCTGGTCCCACAAACCTTTTGAAGGGAAGGTCGTTCTGTCCAGTTTCATGGAGGATTGTGACTACAGACGCGAGTTTTTGGGGTGGGGCGCAGTCCTGGACGGATTGACCCAGCAAGGGAAGTGGTCAGAGCAGAATCGATCCTGTCGATAAATGTTCTGGAGATACGAGCAATCCGGTTAGCTCTAGTTGCATGGACAGATGTATTACAGGACTCCCCTGTGAGGATACAGTCCGACAACGCCACGGCTGTGGCCTACATAAACCACCAGGGCGGCACCAGAAGTCAAGCAGCCCAGAAGGAGGTGGACCGGATCTTTGCTTGGGCAGAGTCCCATGTTCCCTGCATTTCAGCAGTGTTTATCCCCGGGGTGGACAATTGGCAGGCGGATTTCCTCAGCCGCCATCAGATGTCTCCGGGAGAATGGTCCCTCCATCCCGAGGTATTTCAGGCCATCTGCCAAAGATGGGGAGTCCCGGAGGTGGACATAATGGCCTCCAGATTCAATACGAAATTGACCAGTTCGTGTCACGGACAAGGGATCCATTGGCCTACGGGACGGACGCCCTAGTATGTCCTTGGCATCAGTTTGCACTGATCTACGCCTTCCCTCCGTTACGGATGCTACCCCGTCTTCTTCTCAGAATTCAGGTGGAGCACAAACCAACGATTCTAGTAGCCCCCGCGTGGCCCCGGAGGCCTTGGTACTCCTTAATAATAAGGATGGCAGTGGAAGAACCTTGGGTCCTCCCGTTAAGGCCGGACCTCCTCTCACAAGGACCGTTCTTCCATCCTGCCTTACAGGCCCTAAATTTGACGGCCTGGCGGCTGAATCCCTAATTCTTAGAAACAGGGGCCTCTCTGGCCGGGTCATTCCCACCCTGATTAATGCAAGAAAGCCAGTTCTAGGCTTATATACTATAGGGTGTGGAAGGCTTACATTACATGGTGCGAGGCTAAGAGATGGCATCCCCGCAAGTATGTCATTGGGAGAATCTGGAATTCCTACAATTAGGAGTAGAAAAGGGACTGGCTATTAGCACAGTCAAAGGACAGGTCTCGGCCCTATCCATTTTCTTTCAGAGACCTCTGGCCTCTCACTCCTTAATGAAGTCTTTTTTGCAGGGGGTCATTCGGATTAACCCTCCGATTAAAGCTCCCCTATATCCTTGGGATCTAAACTTGGTTCTCTCGGCTTTGCAAAGCCAGCCCTTTGAACCGCTGTCTGAAATCCCGCTGGTCTTGTTGACTAGGAAACTAGTTTTTTTGGTCGCTATGGCTTCCGCCAGAAGGGTATCAGAACTGGCAGCCTTGTCATGCAAGACACCGTACTTGATTGTACATAAGGACAGGGTCGTTCTTGCCACATCCGTCCTTCCTACCAAAGGTGGTATCTAGCTTTCATTTGAATCAGGACTTAATTCGTCCTTTTTTCCTGAACCTTCTTCTAAGAAGGAGAGACTCCTGCATTCCTTAGATGTGGTTAGGGCTGTTAAGATTTATCTAAAGGCCACAGCCCAGATTCGCAAGACTGAAGTCTTATTTATTCTGCCGGAAGGACCTAAAAAAGGTCAGGCAGCGTCTAAAGCCACCATTTCCAAGTGGATTAGACAAGTGATTGTACAGGCCTACGGCCTGAAAGGTAAGAGCCCGCCCTTGTCGATCAAGGCTCATTCCACAAGAGCCGTGAGCGCCTCTTGGGCAGCGTATCACCAGGTCTCCATGGCCCAAGTCTGCAAGGCAGCGACCTGGTCGTCGGTTCATACGTTGCTAAATTTTATCAAATGGACGTTAGGAGGAACGCTGATTCAGCCTTCGGGCAGGCGGTTCTGCAGGCCGCAGTATAAGATCCTCTTGTCCTATGGCACCCGCTGTTTTTTTCTGTGCATGGTTGTTTTCCCTCCCCTCATTTGCATTGCTTGGGGACATCCCATATGTAATGGCTATGCTGCTCTGTGTCCCGTGATGTACGATAAAGAAAAAGGGATTTTTAATAACAGCTTACCTGTAAAATCCTTTTCTTGTAGTACATCACGGGACACAGAGCTCCCACCCCTCTTTTGGGGAATTTTGGGATGCATATTGCTTGCTACAAAACTGAGGTACTCCCACTATGGGTGGGGGTTATATAGGGAGGGAACTTCCTGTCGGAGAGTGCCAGTGTCCATCACCTGAAGGTGCACTATATAACCCATATGTAATGGCTATGCTGCTCTGTGTCCCGTGATGTACTACAAGAAAAGGATTTTACAGGTAAGCTGTTATTAAAAATCCCCTTTTCTAACTTACACCTTCTCTGATCTTAACAATTTAAGTATTTGTCACCAAATTCTGGCAACCTTTTACAGTTAAATTATTCTAAAAAAACACATTTTCTTTTCCTTTTAGCACAGTATATCACAATTTTAGGGTCTTTGTTTGCATACATTTCTTATCACCACACAACAGCAACACACACAATACATCCCTTTACAGAAATTATTCCCTGTGCTCTGTTCGTTTGCTTCAGTGTTTAGAATACAAATCCCACCAAAATCTATATAAAACAAAGTCTAAATTCCCCAAACAGGAAACCTATGCACACATATATTTCCTATACCAATCACCCTCTCTCCTTTTTTTTTTTTTTTTTTTTAGAAGCACAGTTTGTTTAAAACAAACACAGACACAACAAACAAACAAACAAAACAAACAAAAAAGAAGAGAGAAAAAAAAATGACCTGGTCTAAATTCACACGTGCACACACACACACACACACACACAAAAGAGCAAGTGTACTTAGCAATGTCTGAATGGGGGGGGTGAGCGAGCCCAGTGTTTAAACACCAGATTGCAGACACTGCCTTAACAAAAAACGTCCCTGTTGTTAGCATTAATTGGGGTTTCCAATAATTTGTAAATCACTGGTGTAGCAATCCTTGGCAACGATAACAATAAGAATACAGGGGAAACAAAATAAATATCAAAACACCCCACACTATGGGGAAAAACAAAAAATAGTTAAAACCTGTGTGTACAGCAGTACTGTTGTTCAAACAAAAGGTAAAGTTAGCAAGTTTAACCATTTGAAAGAGATAAAAAGAGAAAAAAAGTGATCACCAAGAAAACAGTCGGCCTCGTAATCTATTTAGATAACTCAGCTACTTGTAGCGCTTAAATTGTCGGGTCCGTAACCTACGACATTCGGTATACCCTTCAAATCTTTTTTTTTTTATCTGTCGCGGACAGCAGGCGACGTCCATTTTTACCTCAGGCAACGCCCCAAATGCCTGTGACATCGGACTATTAAGATATTATACAATCAGTCTCAATGTCTGTTATCACAACTTCTATAACTCATAACCAGAATCAAGCAGAGAAAAAGAGAAACAAAGAATAGACTTAGAGAGAGAGAGAAAAAAAAATTTAATTTAAAGTATCTTACCTCCAAAACACAATAGAAGGACTGGATCACGGCAGGTTCGGAACCAGATGGTTGAATCCGGGTCCTGGTAGCAATCGGCCCCTATTTGACCACTAATGTTAAGTGGGGGGACTTATTTTCTCAGTGAGTTTTGAGATCCGATACTCACCGATTTCTGATCGATCAGAACCATTGGACCCGGATTTCACGCATTGGTAGCGGCTCGAAGGACCAAAATGATAGGATAATTCTTCCCCTGTGATCAGTCAAACTTCAAGTGTTCCAGAAGCAAGATAGCTTTATTTCAGTTACACCGGTATAACTGGATGGAAGTCTACATGCTACATGAAAAAGCAAAAAGTCCCATACAGACACGAGGTGTATGACCTTCTTATATGGTCAACAGAAAGTGTACTATTGGCTTAAAGACCACCGGTGGCTCATGACGCAAACAGCTTTATTGCCAATCACAGTGTCTCTTTACAACGTTTGATTTAAGGAAGTAAAACAAACAATAGAACAAGAGGTAAAGCAACGTGTCCTTAGAAGCCATTACAGAAACTGGACTCCATTTTACATTTTTATAAATAGTCACACAATGCACATAGAAAACTTTTCCAACAGAACGACGGCCATACTTAATATGACTTAGAACACCTAGGGCTCAGCCCTAATTTTACGCGGCGTATCTCGACGGAAACAACGTAAAGTTAGATCGACGGGCAGCGCGGATGTTCGGGAATCGCCGTAACTAGTCATTTGCATATTCTACGCCGACCGCAATGGCCTCGCCACCTAGCGGCCGGCCTAGAATTGCATCCTTAAGATCTGACAGTGTAATTCAATTACACCTGTCGGATCTTAGGGCTAGCTATGCGTAACTGATTCTATGAATCAGTCGCATAGTTAGGACGGCCGTAACACAGAGATACGAAGGCGTATCAGGAGATACGCCATCGAATCTCTTCTGTGAATCTGGCCCAATGTGTATGGTGCAAACCAACTTGGCTAAGAATCAATAGGAAAACCAGTAAGGGAGTAAACAGTGGTACAAATACAGTGAAACACAAAAATGTGGAAATAAGCGTGTGAGTGCTCGCTCAAATCACAATAATGTATGATTAAGGAACT
The DNA here is from genome assembly GCF_905171775.1 of Rana temporaria. Lineage (NCBI taxonomy): Eukaryota > Metazoa > Chordata > Amphibia > Anura > Ranidae > Rana > Rana temporaria. Next base: position 336,071,597 of record NC_053490.1, on the reverse strand, counting down.
GAACCCCTATACCATATAGTGACATGCGCGCGCGCGCGGGAGATTTAAATTCGGCAAGGTCCGGCGGCTGCCGGTCCTTTCGCCGTAGATCTCCCCTGCGCATGCGCCGCGGCGCATTACGAGGGGAATATCTCCTAAACCGTGCAGGTTTAGGAGATATTCTCCTTACCTACAGATAAGCCTTATTATAGGCTTACCTGTAGGTAAAAGTACAAAAAAAGGGTTTACAACCACTTTAACTTTACACCAGCCATGGTAAAGTATGGCCGTCGTTCCCGCTTCGAATTTTAAATATTTTTTTTTTCGGCGTAAGTACGGTGTAAGTACGTTACGCACGTCGCCATTCACAAACACGTCGGGGCGCCGTAATTTCGCGCAAAGCACGTCGGTAAAATTGCGAACGGAGCATGCGCAGAACGTTCGACGCGGGAGCGCGCCTAATTTAAATGGTACATGCCCCATTTGAATTAGGCGGGCTTGCGCTGGACGTCTTTACGATACACCGCCGCAAGTTTACAGGTAAGTGTTTTGTGAATCAGGCACTTACGCTGAAAACTTGCGGCGGTGTAACGTAAACACGATACGTTACGCCGCCGGAGTTCTACGAGAATCTGGCCCATTGTACCCATACTTACTCAGCTATTTAGCTCCATGCTGTAGGGTACTATTTGCGTATTTATATGTGCACCTAGGCAGCGCCAAAATCCCTATTTATCATCATTCTTCACACTTCCACCCCCTGTTTAGGGGACAGGCTCAGGGGGGCAGCAGCCCATTATTGAATCCCAGCGCAGGTTCACACCATACATATGAATTTCAAAAGAGCCAACTTCCTTAAACTACGATCCTTGCTAGAAGATACTAATTGGGATTAAATCTTAGGAACAAAGGGCCAGATTCACGTAGAGCGGCGCAAATTTAGTTTGTCCTAACGTATGTCAGTTAAGTTAAGGCGGCTGAATTTTGTGACGTAAGTGCCGTATCCACAGAGCATTTTCGCCCAAATTTGCGCCAGCGCGACGTAAATACCGAGGCGTAAGGCGGGGTTATTGCAAGTGGGAAGGAAGTGGGCGTGCTCCATTGAAATGAGCCGTGACCAGGGGCGGACTGACCATTGAGTCACTCGGGCACTGCCCGAGGGCCCCATGCCACTAGGGGAGCCCCATCAGGGTTGCCAGGCTCCGTAAAACCAGGGACAGTATGTAAAAATCTATGTTTTTTTTAAATCTATCCCTGATATGTCCGAAACCGACATGCTTTTGATGTGAAAATCCCGAGATTTTAGCTGCCCCGCCTCCTGGCGTGGTGGCCATCTGTAAGCCCGGGGGCCCCATAATCTTCTATTTCCCGGGGGCCCCATGAGTTGTCAGTCCGCCCCTGGCCATGACCCCATGCAAATGAAGGGCCGGCCGTACTGCGCATGCGCACATGAATCTGCACCTCACTGGGCATGTGCAGAACTCGGCTTGGCGCAATCAGTGAGATAGGAAAAAGGCCAAGCATACTTAGTTTGAGAATCGCCCTATGTATAAATAGCTCCAGACAAACGCACTTCCATTGCAAAAGTACATCCCTGTGTTCCCCTTTCCTAAAGCAAGTTGCTTTTGCTCTGTTGTCTGTTGCTGTTTGTTGGTGAGTGTATTGTTAGCTAAAAGATTTATTGTAGTAGGAGGTAGTAGTAGTTGTGTTTTTATTCTGAGTGTTTTTTCTGTTTGTTTTTTCTGTGTTTGTTTTTGAATTTGTATTAGCTGTCTGCTTGTGTTGTTTGATATTGCTGTCTTGTGTTTGCAGTTGGATTTTTGTGTGTGTTTGTTCAGTGTCTTTTTGTGTGTGTTTGTTCAGTGTCTTTTTGTGTTTGTTTGGTCTGTGTCTTTTTGTGTGTGTTTGTTCTGTGTGTATTTGTGTTTGTTTGTTGTGTTAGATTTTTGTGTGTGTGTTTGGTGCAGAGTGTTGGGTGAGATGGCACCAAAGAGACGCAAGTTGAACTTTTCGGTCAGAGAAAAGCAAATACTTGCCAGGGCGATCACCCGATTTGGGCGTTATTTGCATGGCCCTGAGAGCCGGGACACCCCCCCGGCCAGGAAGAGAGCCATCATCCAGGAGATTACGGATCAGATCAATGCGGAGGGGGGGGGAGACGAGGACCCCCCCAGTGGGATCTCTAAGAAAATAAATGACCTGAGGAGCCTGGTCCGTGACAAGATGGCCAAGATCAATGCCCATGCCACGGGCACTGGCGGAGGACCACCCTGCTCCATCAGGCTGACTGGCTTTGACTCCGAGGAGGGCGTGAGGACAGGTAATTTTTTTTTATTTCTATCTGGTGTGTAGCATGTGTGGGTGGGGGAAGGGAATATGTGCCAAGTGTGTGGATCCTCCAACCTGATAATGTTTTGTGTCTTCCACAGATGGCCAGGAGATTGCAGGGCCATCAGGCCAGGCTGCACCACCCCCAGGACAACAGGCTGCAGAAGAGCCCCAAGAAGGGCAGGAGTCCTCAGGGGAGGGGAGTGGCCACACCTCCCCACATGAGGAGGTTTAGGGGGGGAGGATGAGGGGGAGGAGGATGGGGATGATCCGATGGACCTTGCAAGGGAAATATTTTTGACTTTGGATGTGGTTCCCCATGAGGTTACCCCTGAGGCTACCCCTGTGGCTGGCAGCAGTCAGGCCTCCATCAGGGGTAGCCCCTCCCACTCCTCCCCCAACAGGGCTCCCCTCACAAGGGTCTCTCTCTCCCCTCCTCCCAGGCCTCAAGCCTCAGCTGCAGGCAGGAAGGCTACCCAGAAGACCAGGGGGGTGTCCGAAGTTCTGCCGGCCAGTCTGCGGAGGGACCAGGCCCGGCAGACCGAACATCTGGGTCAGCTCACCCAGTCTTTGGCCCAGATGGTGGACAGCCTCGGCTTAATTAAGGACTCGGTCAGTGAAGTGGGCACCAACTCCTTGGCGGTCATAACATGCATTTGTGACCTGCAGACGCCACAGCAGGCGTGGCCATGGAGGTGTCTGCCCTGACCCAGGCTGTCCAAGCAAACACCCAGGCTGTCCAGGCCAATACGGCTGCCCTCACTGTGGGTCTGACCAGGATCGCCGTGGCCTTGGAGGGCAGGCCAGCAGGAGGACAGTCACCAGGGGAGGCTCCTCCTTCCCCTGCTCCCCCCCATGAGGCTCCTCCTTCCCCTGCTCCCCCCCCATGAATCTCCCCTGGTTGGCCGTGGCCGTGCCCGTGGCCAGCCCAGGCGTAGCTCACGCCGCCGCCATTAATTTTTGGTTGTACTTTTGTTTTTTTATTTTTATAATTTTTTTTATTATACTGTGATTATGATTTGGTTTATGTGTGTGAATGATGTGTGAATGTGTGGGTGACATTCCTGGTGAAAAAGGGTGTCGCCCTCAGTTTTGGTGGATTAGGGATCCCCAGGACCAGGGAGAAGTGATCCCAGGTCCATGTGAATGGTGTATGAATGCACAGTGACATAATTGGAGCCGTGGCGTGGCGTTGCTGCTCCCTAATACCATTGGGGGTACTTGGGTCTAATCCAATTCGATGTGCATGTGATGTGTCTGTGCTAGGGACCACAGTGGGTGTGCATGCATGCATTCTCATTGTGCCATGATTAATGTGTGTGTTTACTGTGCAAAGATGCATTCTGTGAGGCGTCTCCGGGCTGCTGTTCCCTCAGAAGAGGGGGTACCCTTGGTTACTAAAGTCACTAGTATAGCTATGAGCATGGATGCCCCTGGCATGTTGGCATACAGATTGTTGTCCTGCAAGTGTTACATAGTTACATAGTTACATAGTTACATAGTTAGTCAGGTTGAAAAAAGACACAAGTCCATCCAGTTCAACCACAAAAAACAAAAAATAAAAAACACAGTAAAATCCTATACACCCAACTCCATACCCACAGTTGATCCAGAGGAAGGCAAAAAACCCCAGCGGAGCATGATCCAATTTGCTACAGCAGGGGAAAAAATTCCTTCCTGATCCCCGAGAGGCAATCGGATTTACCCTGGATCAACTATACCTACAAATCTTAGTACTCAGTTATATTCTGTACATTTAGGAAAGAATCCAGACCTTTCTTAAAGCAATCTACTGAGCTGGCCAGAACCACCTCTGGAGGGAGTCTGTTCCACATTTTCACAGCTCTTACTGTGAAAAAACCTTTCCGTATTTGGAGGTGAAATCTCTTTTCCTCTAGACGTAAAGAGTGCCCCCTTGACCTCAGTGATGACCGTAAAGTGAATAACTCAACACCAAGTTCACTGTATGGACCTCTTATATATTTGTACATGTTGATCATATCCCCCCTTATTCTCCTCTTCTCAAGAGTGAATAAATTTAGTTCCTCTAATCTTTCCTCATAGCTGAGCTCCTCCATGCCTCTTATCAGTTTGGTTGCTCTTCTCTGCACTTTCTCCAATTCTCCTATATCCTTTTTGAGAACTGGTGCCCAAAACTGAACTGCATATTCCAGATGAGGTCTTACTAATGATTTGTACAGGGGCAAAATTATATCTCTGTCTCTGGAGTCCATACCTCTCTTAATACAAGAAAGGACTTTGCTCGCTTTGGAAACCGCAGCTTGGCATTGCATGCCATTATTGAGCTTATGATCAACTAAAACCCCCAGATCCTTCTCCACTACAGACCCCCCCAGTTGTACTCCCCCTAGTATGTATGATGCATGCATATTCTTAGCCCCCAAGTGCATAACTTTACATTTATCTACATTAAACCTCATCTGCCACTTAGTCGCCCAATCAGACAGAGCATTGAGGTCGGCTTGTAAATTGGAGACATCCTGTAAGGACGTTATTCCACTGCATAGCTTGGTGTCATCTGCAAAGACAGAAATGTTACTTTTGATCTCAAACCCAATATCATTTATAAATATATTGAAAAGTAAGGGTCCCAGCACTGAACCTTGGGGTACACCACTCATAACATTGGACCATTCAGAGTAAGAATCATTAACCACAACTCTCTGAATTCTGTCTTTCAGCCAGTTTTCTATCCATTTACAAACTGATATATCCAATCCTGTAGACCTTACCTTACACATGAGCCGTGTGTGCGGAACTGTATCGAACGCTTTTGCAAAATCCAAATATATCACGTCCACAGCCACGCCTCTGTCCAGGGTTTTACTTACCTCTTCATAAAAGGAAATCAGGTTTGTCTGACAACTTCTGTCTTTCATGAATCCATGTTGTCTGCTGCTTAAATAGTTTTTTTCCTGCAAGAACTCATCCATGTGGTCTTTTATTAAACGTTCCAGTATCTTCCCAACTATAGAAGTTAAACTAACAGGTCTATAGTTACTTGGTAAAGACTTTGTTCCCTTTTTAAATATGGGCACCACATTGGCCCTGCGCCAATCCAGTGGTACTATTCCTGTCTTTAATGAGTCCCTAAATATTAGATACAGTGGCTTTGAAATGACAGAGCTCAACTCACCTAGGATCCGTGGATGGATGCCATCAGGTCCAGGTGCTTTATCCACCTTTATTCTGTCTAAATATTTCTGGACCATATCACTTTTGAGCCATTGTGGATTTGGGGCTGTGTCACCCCACCCCCATTTTGGACATGAGCTCCCCCATGCTCCATTGTATACACAGAGCTGAAGAAAACATTTAGTAAATTTGCCCTTCTCTTTGTCCCCAGTCACCCCACTCTAGATTATTTTGTAAGGGGCCTACATGCTCAGACTTCACCTTTTTACTATTAATATATTTAATAATTTTTTTGGGGTTTGTCCTACTATCTTTTGCAATCTGTCGTTCGTTTGAATTTTTTGCATCCTTGATTCCTTTTTGCATATCCTGTTATATTCTTTGTAACATTTAAACAACACTAGTGTTCCTTCATTTTTATATTTTTTAAAAGCTACTTTCTTATTGTTTATAGCTTTTTTAACTTTGACCGTGAGCCACATAGGTTTTATTTTTAGCCTTTATAACTTATTGCCCATGGGAACATACTTTGCAGTGAGGTTCCACACAGTCTTTTTGAAGAATTCCCATTTCTGTTCTGTGTTCATCTGTGCCAATAGTCCCTCCCAGTCCAAGTCCTGGAGAGCAGCCCTCATCCTTGGAAAATTTGCTCTCTTAAAATTTAGTGTTTTAATATTTCCTGTATGTATTTCTTGCTTATAGTTAACATTAAATGAATTTCATGTTATGATCACTGCTACCCAGGTGTTCCTTTATCTGAACATTAGTAATAAGCTCTGCATGGTTTGAATTTATCAGGTCCAACAGGGCATCATTCCTAGTTGGGGCCTCAATAAACTCACCATAAAATTGTCCTGCAATAGGTTTTTAAATTTTTGTCCTTTAACTGTCCCAGAAGTGCCATTAATCCAGTCAATTTCTGGGTAGTTAAAATCCCCCATTATTATCACCGTCCCAGACCTTGCAGCCCTTTCCATCTGTGCAAGGAGCTGAAGTCTCCACCTCCTCATTAACAATTGGGTGGTTTATAACAAACTCCAACTGATTAATTTTGAACTACGCACATCTGTATGCAGTTCCCACCCATAATGCTTCAGCCTCATCACACATCTCCATCAACCAGGTTCTCTTTCACGCTTGCATTTGAGGTCACTTCTCACATAGAGACAGACCCCCCCTCCACCTTTCCTTTTACCCTGTCTTTCGAAAGAGAGCATAGCCAGGAATATTAATAGCCCAGTATGTGAGGATTGAAGCCAAGTTTCAGCAATACCGATTACATCATAGCTCTCCTCATGCATCAGAGCTTCCAGCTCACCTGTTTTGCTTGGCAGACTTCTGGCATTGGTGAACAAACACTTAAATGTATTGTTACATTTTTTCTCTGGTGTTTTTCATATAATTTATAGTAGTACAAATGGCACTATTATTTCCAATGGCTGTTTGCAACATGGGAACTTTCTTGTCACTGCCATAACCCTCCCCCATCTATCCCCATTCCACTCTCCATTAATGTCTGACCACTAACTGACATGTCTGCTCGATGTAATTCTAATTCCCCTCCCCCCTCAATCCTAGTTTAAATACTCCTCCAGCATTCCCATAAAACCTCTCCCCCAGCACAGCAGACCCCCTTCCATTCAAGTGCAAACCGTCTTTAAGCATATAGGCTGACACCCCCAATGAAAAGTCAGCCCAGTGCTCTAGAAACCCAAATCCTCCTTCCTACACCAGGTCTTTAGCCATGCATTCAGCTCTCTAATCTCCCCATGCCATTTCCTGTGTTGCGCATGGCACAGGCAATATTTCAGAGAATATCACCTTGGACGGTCCTTCCCTTCATCTTTCAGCCTAGTTCTTTAAATTGATTCTTAAGGAGCCTCCACCTTCCATGTATACTGTCATTGGTTCCAACGTGGACCAAGACAGCTGGGTCATGCCCAGCCCCTCCCAGTAATTTATCCACCCGGTCCACCACATGCCGAACCCTGGCACCAGGGAGACAGCAAACCATTCGGTTGAAGCGATCCTGGCGACAAATTATTCTATCAGTCCTTCTGATTATAGAATCCCCTATTACCACCAACTGTCTAGGCCTACCTGCACTCCCCTCCCCACCTCTACTAGATGGGTTGCTCTCCGGCTGTTAGGGGTAGCAGTAACATCTAGGGCTGCCACCTCTGTGTTTGCCACCTCCACATCATCACCCAACTTGGCAAATTTGTTTTGATGCACAAATACAGGATGGCCTTCCCTTTTCTTCACGCCCCTTCCACTCCCTCTAACTGCATTAACCCATCTCCCTATCTGATAATCCTGACTTTCCCCTCCACCCTCCACATCAACCTTACTGACCACTTGCTCAACGAGCAGAGGACCCCTTTCAAGGTTGTCATTTCTACCCAGTGTTGCAACTTGCTCCTCCAGATCTCTAATACGAGCTTCCAGAAGGGCAACCTGCTCACATCTGTCACAGCGGTATCCATCTTGGAGCTGGTGCACCAATTTTGCATACAAGTGACACACTGTGCACTGAGCAAAACCTTCAACCCTGCTAGCACTCATTTCCCAGTTACAATATAATTACTTGTATGAAGATTAAGATAATACTTACAGTTTTAGAAGACTCCTGTCTTAACTCTTGTTTTAAACTCCTGGTTTTTAACTCTCCACTTGTAATCAAAAATTCCACTTCTGATCAGAAATTCCACACCAGATCTTAGCAAGGAGCCAGCTCTTATGGAGTTTTTACAGACACTTATATACTCACCTGTTAACAATTAAACACTCCCCTTAATTAGCAGAAAGGAAAAAAAAAAGCTGTTTAAAAAGTGGTCAGAGAAAAAAAGACCAAACAATTGAACACTTGCAGCAGAAACAGTTAAAAAGCAGCTAAAAGCAAATCCTGGTTTTTAACTCTCCACTTGTAATCAAAAATTCCACTTCTGATCAGAAATTCCACACCAGATCTTAGCAAGGAGCCAGCTCTTATGGAGTTTTTACAGACACTTATATACTCACCTGTTAACAATTAAACACTCCCCTTAATTAGCAGAAAGGAAAAAAAAAGCTGTTTAAAAAGTGTCAGAGAAAAAAAGACAAACAAAGTGTGTGTGCTCAGCTCTTCCCTAACGGTGTTGCTTTAGCTGACATTTACACGGCTGGTGTAAAGTTAGGGCACCTTTTATAAGGTGTAATTTTACACCATGAAACTAGCAGATGCGCACAGGGCGTAATCTACACCGCACAAGCGTACTTTTGTGGATCGCCTTATCTCCTTCATTTGCATATTAGCATCGAAAATCAATGGTGTGTCTAGCGTATTTTGCGCTTCAAGACGCGCCGGTGTAATCGTTTTAAGTAGGACGGAAAAATCTGGATTTCAGGCGTATTTCGTTTTGAGGATCTGGCGCAAAGATACGCGCGGCGCATTTTTCAATTACGCCGCGCAACTTTAGATACGCTGGCGTAAGGGCTTTGTGAATCTGGCCCAAAGAACACAGAGGAAAAATGGGTATGCTTTAAGAGCATATTAAATAAGAGCATTAGACCGTGAATTCCAATGGGAAATACATTTAAAAGAGCTAGTAAAAGTCCTGGGAGCTTAACTCCAATGTAAAAATGCATATAAGAGCAAAGGAGAAGGCCTTCAAAAAATACAAGGCTGAGGGATCATCATCAGCATTCAAACTTTACAGAGAATGCAGCAAGAAATGTATGGGTGCAATTAGGGTGGCTAAAGCCCTTTACACACGATCAGTCCATCCGATGAGAATGGACTGAAGGACGGTTTCATCGGTTTATCGATGAAGCTGACTGATGGTCTGATGTGCCTACACACCATCAGTTAAAAAAACGATCGAGTCCAATGCGGTTGCGTAAAACACAACGACGTGCTGAGAAAAATTAAGTTCAATGCTTCCAAGCATGCGTCGACTTGATTCTGAGCATGCGCGGGTTTTTGAACGATGCTTTTGCATACTAACCGTCGGTTTTGACCTATCAGTTAGGCGTCCATCGGTTCAATTTTAAAGCAAGTTCTATTTTTTTGGACCGAAGGATAACTGACCGATGTGGCCCACACACGCTAGGTTTGGACCGATGAAACGGTCCTTCAGTCCGTTTTCATCGGTTTAGACTGATCGTGTGTACAAGGCCTAAAATAGAACACAAAAAGGCACATAGTGGAGGAGAGTAAATAACATACAAAGGAATTCTTTAAGTACATAGGGCCAAATCCACAAAGCAAATGCGCCGACTTAACTCGAGATTTCTAATTTTACACCGCGCATATCTTTGCGCCCGATCCTCAAAACGAGATACGCCTTAAAATCCGTTTTTTCCGTCCTACCTAAAATAATTACACCTGCGCATCCTCGGACGCAAATTACGCTAGTCACGCCGCTGTTTTTGATAGGCAAAGATGCAAATGAGGGAGATAGGGCGATCCACATAATTAAGTGTGTGCGCCGTAGATTACGCCCTGTGCGCACCTGTTGGTTTCCCTGCGCAAAGTTACACTTTATAAAAGCAGCCCTAATTTTACACCTGCCGTGTAAAGGTCTGCTGAAGCAACAGCATTGAGGAAGAGCTGAGAACACATATTTGCTGGACTTCAATCTGTCTGCCAACATGCCCGGGCCATCCATGATCCTAACGGCACTCGCTACTTTAGAGGCGCAAAGAAGGAGGAGGGCACAGAGGAGGAGGAGGAGGGCACAGGAGAGGGTATACCGCCCACGCCGAGATCTCTTTGGCATGCCTGCTTCTGAGGTCTATGGCAACTTCCGTTTTTTACCGGGAAGCCATCCTTGAATTAACCCGAATCCTGCAGGATGATCTCACCACCCCAACCCGACGATCCCATGCCCTGCCACCTCTCATAAAAGTAATGGCAACACTGCAGTTTCTTGCCACTGGGTCTTTCCAACGAACATGTGGAGGTCTGGCTGGGATGGCACAATCCTCCATGAGCAGGTGTGTCCATCAAGTAGTCCCTGCAATACTGCGGCGCATGGGCAATCGATTTCAAAAACCCACCCAGGAGGACCATGACGGACTTTTACCACATTGCCCGATTCCCACGGACCATCGGGGCCATTGATTGTACCCATGTGACACTACAGCCCCCCCATGAGACAGAGCACCTGTTCCGGAATCGGAAGCACTGGCATTCCATAAATGTCCAGGTAATCGTAGATGCCCATGGCCTCATCTGGCACGTCTGTGCAAAATTTCCTGGATCGTGCCATGACAGCTACATATTCCGGCAGACCAACATCTCCAGAGATTTGGAGCTGAACCTGTATGGAGACAGCTGGCTGATTGGTGAGTGACATGGGTGTCAGGTATGTCCCCCCCCCCATGATGCAGACATCACAAGGGGCACATGCATGACTAATATCCTCCTGTCTTTTCCCTTCCAGGTGACTCTGGATATGCCCTGGGACCACATATGATGACCCCATTCAGGAACCCCCAAACCCCAGGAGAGCAACGCTACAACAAGGCTCACATACGCACCCGGGCAGTTGTGGAACGCACATTTGGGCTGCTGAAGTCCCGCTTCAGATGCCTGGATAAGTCTGGGGGTACACTGTTGTATTCCTCAGACTTTGTGTGCCAGATCATCGGTGCATGTTGTATTCTGCACAACTTTGCCATGAGAAGGGGACTGGAGATTGACATACGTGCTGACCTGACCCCCGACCCAGGCAATCCCCCCCGAACCAACTCTACCCGGTCTGCTGAGGGAACAGCAGCCAGGAGACGCCTCGCAGAAGGCATCTTTTCACAGTAAACACACATGAATAATGTCACAATGAGAATGTTTCTTTTCACAGTAAACGCACATTAATTATGTCACAATGAGAATGTTTCTTTTCACAGTAAACGCACATTAATTATGTCACAATGAGAATGTTTTTTTTCACAGTAAATGCACATTAATTATGTTACAATGAGAATGCATGAATGCACACCACTGTGGTCCCTAGCACAGACACATCACATGCACATCGAATTGGATTAGATCCAAGTACCCCCCCCTTTGGTACTTGGGAGCAGTAACGCCCCGCCACGGCTCCAATTATGTCACTGTGCATTCATACACCATTCAGGAACCTGGGATCACTTCTCCCTGGTCCTGGGGATCCCTTCTCCTCCAAAACTGAGGGTGACACCCTTATTTCATCAGGAATGCCACCCCCCACCCCCACATTCACACATCATTCACACACATAAACCAAATCATAAGTACAGTATAATAAACAAAATCATAAAAAAAAAAATCAAAAGTACCCCTGCAAATGAATTCCGGCGGCGAGTGCTCCGTCTGGGCTGCCCACGGCACGGGCACGGCCACGGGCACGGCCAACTGGAGGATCTTCACGGGGGGGGGTGTTAGCAGGGGAGGGAGGATCTTCACGGGGGGGTGTTAGCAGGGGAGGGAGGATCTTCACGAGGGGGGTGTTAGCAGTGAGTTTGTGGCCACATCACCGAGTGACTCCCTCATTGCACCCAGGCTGTGCTCCATCTTGGTCAGAGTTTTTTTTCTCTCACCCAGACTGCGGGTCTGCCGGGCATTGTCCTTCTGCAGACTGGCCGTCAGACGCTCAAACACCCCCCTGGTCTCCTGGGTCGCCATCCTGCCTGCCCCTGAGGCTTGTGGCTCTGGAGGAGGGGAGAGAGTGACCCTTGTGGTTTGCAGCCTGTTGGGGGAGGAGTGGGAGGGGCTACCCCTGATGGTGGCCTGACTGCTGCCAGCCTCTGGGGTAGGCTCTGGGGTAGCCTCAAGGGTATCCTCAAATGTCATTAGATCAGAGGCCAAAAGGATTTCCCTGCCAAGCTGCAGATCTTCTTCTTCCACCCCCTCATCCTCCTCCCCCTCATCCTCATCCCCCTCATCCTCCTCATGAGGGGAGGTTTGGCCACTCCCCTCCCCTGGGGACTCCCCAGCAGCCTCTTGTCCTTGGGGTGGTGCAGCAGCCTGGCCTGATGGGCCAGCAACCTCCTGGTCATCTGTGGAGGACACCAAACAATCACAGGTTTGAGGATCCACACACTTGGCACATCTTCCCTTCCCCCACCCACACATGCTAATCACCAGATAGAAAAACAAAAAACTTACCTGGCCTCACAGGAACATCAGACTGATAACCAGGCAGGCCCACCACCTGCTCTGGCTGGAAACACCGGGCCACTGCCCATTCCTCCTCAGTCAGCCGGATGGGGCATGGTCCCCCTCCTCCAGTGCCCCTCCTATGAGCTGTGAGCTTTGCCACCTTATTGCGGACCACACTCCTCAGATCATTGATCTTTTTCTGGATGCCAGCGGGGATCCTCGTCTCCCCCCCCCCCGCCGCATTTATGTGATCCATAATTTTTGATATATCCGTAATTGATTGATATATATTCTTCCTTTGGGCCGGGGAGGTGTTCCGGCTATCAGGCCCATGTAAATATCGCCCATATTGGATGATATACCTGGCAAGGATTTGCTTCTCAACATGAGTAAAATTAAGCTTCCTGCACTTGGGGGCCATCACAGACACCACTCAGCAACAAGAAAACTCACAGGACAAACAAACAAAAATACACACACAACAAACAAGCAAAAAGCAAAACACACAAGCAGACAGCTACTACAAAGTCAAAAACAAACACCCAAAAAACAAACACAAAATCCAAGCAGAAAAAAAAAAAACACTTAGCAGAAACAATCAAACAAAAAATACACTTATCAGAAACAAACAACAACTACAATCTAATACTCCTCCAAAAATTCTCTATCACACACAACTCACCAACAAACACTGACAAACGTTCAGAGCAGAAGCAACTTGCTCTAGGAAGGGAACACAGGGAAATACTTTTGCAAGGGAAGTGTGTTTGACTGGGGTTATTTACACACAGGGCGATCCTCAAACTAAGTACGCTTGGCCTTTTACCTATCTCACTGATTGCGCCGAGCAAAGTTCTGCACATGCCCAGTGAGCAGCAGATTCGTGCGCGCATGCGCAGTACGGCCGGCCCTTCATTTGCATGGGGTCACGGCTCATTACAATGAAGCACGCCCACTTCCTTCCCACTTGCAATAACCCCGCCTTACGCCTTGGAATTTAAGTTACGTAAGCGCAATTTTGTGCGCAAATGCGCTGTGGATACGGCACTTACGACACCAATTTAGGGCGCCGTAACTTAAATGACATAAGTTTTCAGTAACTTAATTTGCGCCGCTGGCTGTGGATTTGGCCCCTGGATCCTGCCCCAGGGGACATGTATCAATGCAAAAAAAAGTTTTAAAAACTGCAGTTTTTCCGGGAGCAGTGATTTTAATAATGCTTAAAGTAAGGGGGTATATATAGTATGCCTGTAAAGTGTTTAGAACAGTCCCTGCAGCAAAATGACATTTCTAAAGGAAAAAAAAAGTAATTTAAAACTGATCACGGCTGTAATGTGTTCCTCCCCAGTCCATTACCAGGCCCTTTTGGGTCTGGTATGAATATTAGGGGAACCCCGAGCCAAAAAAAAAGCATGGGGATCCCCCCAAATTCCGTATCAGGCCCTTCAGGTGTGATATGGATTTTAAGGGGAATCCCACGCCAAAATAAAAAAAAATGGGGTAGGGGACCCGCAAATATACCTCCCAGACCCTTATCCAAGTACGCAACCTGGCAGGCCGCAGGAAAAGAGGGGGGACAAGAGAGCGCCCCCTCTCCTGAACCATACCAGGCCACATGCCCTCAACATGGGGAGGATGCTTGGGGGTCTGGACCCCAAAGCACCTTATCCCCATGTTGATGGGGACAAGGGCCTCATTCCCACAACTCTTGCCCAGTGGTTGTGGGGGTCTGCGGGCGGGAGCTTATCAGAATCTGGAAGCCCCCTTTAACAAGGGGACCCCCAGATCCCGCCCCCCCTATGTGAAACAAGAGCCAGCTTGGGGCAAGTCCTTTGTTAGAAAAGAAAAACGCCACCCCTGACCTAGGGCATGGTCATCCAGCAATGTCATCCGGAGACCCTTTCCATTTATGACGCCACCACCTGGGCCATGATGGGGTGGTGATGTCATAAGGGGTGGGGACTCCGAATGATGTCATCGGATGGCCATGCCCCATGTTTATAAAAGAACCGTCAGGGAGCAGAGCTGGCACAACTGCCAGAGCTAGCATCGGGAGAAGAACAGCAGAAGAATCGGAGGAAGAAGACATTGGCATCAGAGGGAGAAGAATCGGAAGAAGACATCTGCAGCAGAGGGAGAAGACATTTGAAGCAGAGAGAGAAGAACCAGAGAAGGGAGAAGACATTGGCAGTGGAGGGAGAAGACTACTGGAGAAAAAAGACACAGAGCTATTTTTATTAAAGTGGAGTTCCACCCATAAATACAACATTACATCAGTAGTTTTAAAAAAATGTCACTAGTCCTTTACAAATTTTTTTTTTTTTTTTTTAGATGCCTTCAAAGTGTTGTTGCTAGGCAGAATAGTTAATCTTCCCACTTCCTGCACCTAGGTGCTTAATGCTTCCTAACCTACACCGCACAGACTCCTGGGAATGTAGTGGGTGTAACTTTCCTTGCATTCCCCAGTCTCAAAGAATCATGTGACTTGGACAGCACAGGTGCTGAAACCTGATCTGACACTGCTTGTGCAGCACTGAGCATGTGCGAGATTTGCAAGGCTGAAATCCAGGAAGTCATACAGTCTGGCTTCATGATGCACACACTTAAGATGGCCCCAGTCAATTTCTATTTTATAAAGTGTCTAAATGCTGTAACAACCTAACAAAACGGACCTTAGTTTACAGACTAACTTTACTAGAATACATTAGGCTTGTGTATTACAGGGGTATTTATATTTAAAAAGTGAAATTGTGTCCGGAAACTCCGCTTTAAAGGACTTTGTCAAAAACCTGTGTACTGTTTTTATTTATTTTTGACAGTTCTTTGGTGAATGAGTGGGGGTAGGATGTACCCATACTCATTCACATGGGGGGTGGGATCTGGGGGCCACCTTGTTAAAGGGGGCTTCCAGATTCCAATAAGCCCTCCCCCTGCAGGGGAAAAGACCCCCTGCCCAGAAGAACCCCCCCATGTTGAGGGCGTGTGGCTTGGAATGGTCCAGGAGTGGGGGCACTCGCTCACCCCCCCCCCTTGCTTGACCTGCTGGGCTGCATAATCGGATAAGGCCTGGTATGGATTTTGGGGGACCCCACACCATTTTTTTTATTTTGGTGTTGGGGTTCCCCTTAAAATCTATACCAGATCCAAAGGGTCTGGTGTGGTCCGGGGGGGGGGGGGGTCTTTTGGGCGGTGTTTTTTTTATCATTATTTTGGCGTGGGGTTCCCCTTCAAGATCCTCAGAGCACAAGTCGCATACCACAAGTCAAATCAGTTAAGATGCGACTTACATTGAAATCAAAGGGCTGAAATTGTGCGCAAGTTAGACCAAAGTAGCGCAGAGAGCATTTTCAAAGTCAGACCGACACAAGTCGGACCAGTTAAGACAGCTCTCATAGGGAACCATTCATTGTGACATGTCATGCGACTTGTGCTCTGGAAGTCGGAGTGAATGTCGGACCAGTGTAAACCGACCCTTAAGGTAACACATCTGCAAGTCTGAAGCAGATGCAGCGGGGTCTATTTACTAGTCAGAAGGCTTAATAATGTTTTTTTGTTGACTTGACTTGTTTTGGACTCTTGTTCTTACCTTTGCGAGGGGATCTTCTTGTCTTGCTGTCGCGCTGACCAATAAACATGGGCAAGAGGCCCTTAAACCTTCTTGCTGTGTGGATTACCTCTCTGTGAGCTCTCCGCTCAAAGTTGAACCCCAAAAATTATACACTAAAGGTGGAGTGCGATATTGAGCTGCATACCAGCAGAAAAAGCACACATATTCAACATCATTCTAGGTCAGCATCTTCTTTCTGGACTGAGGTGCAACAACAGGGATGATGCAGTTCTTTAAATCCTGATGCCCCTGCAGCAGCCTTTATGTTACTGGCTGTGTACAAATTATCTCAAGCAATTCAGCCTCCTTGCTGTAGTCTGCAGGCAAAAGGTTACATTGGATAGCCTGTGTGAGTGATCACTGGTAGATGAAGATGCTTTATGATATCTGTAGGAAACTCAGATGTGCCTCAAGTGACATTATGAGCCCAGCATATTTTTGTCAGGCCGACCTTGAGAGACTGGCTTATTTATCTTTGTGCATGCCTTCGCTGTGTTGATATTGATTGTTGATATGCAATAGATGTAAGGTAATGCTAAAAAATGTATTTAAATGATTGACAATATTATACATATGTGTTTTGTGTTCTGCTCATAGCAAGATATAACTGCATTTTCCATAATTCATATTAAAACAGTCAATCTTTCTCATAAGTTTCCTTTTATCTAAAGAACTACATTTATATTTAATCACTTATTTGTGCAATTTATTACCTGATTTTACCTCCCAGGGCTAAATGGCAATTGCTGTATAGAGATTTAAAATTACTGTTTCCGCTATATTATTAGAGAACGGCTTGCAGCCACATGCAGACTTCCTATCACACTGTGTTTACAGCGTCAGCACAGAGTGAATGCTTCAGTATCTCTTGTCTTCCCCAATCAATTGAGCAGATCTTTATTGTTTGTGTTCCGCTGGTAGACTGTCGTGTTTTGTGCTTGGACAAATATGACAAAAAAAAATAAAAACCTCAGGGTGCAATAAGCATAAAGAATTGATAACTAAGCCATAAAAAGACATGCTGTACTAATGGAGCTTCTATTCAAACTCAGAAAAAAATTACCATGGATATAGAATAGTCTAAGAAATGCCTCACCATAAGCATCCTTTTAACAGAAAAACACTGTAAACCTTTGGTATTCGTCTGCTTCTTATAATGGTGGTTGTTTTAAACAATAGTTATAGGTTTTGTTAATCTTTTGTTTAGAAGTCATAATTTCTAACTCATAATGGAAGTATTTATAAATAAATAAAGTTACAGTACTTGCAAACCCAAAATGAGTGACTTTTGTAAAGCACCCTGTATAATAAATAATTGTATTAAAATACAGTTTTCTCTTTTTTTGTATCCTTTATTGCGTCTCAGTGCTGCTGATCTCCTGGACCCTTTTTTTTATTATTCTTTATTTTCAGTTTTTACAGTCTTAAGCAAAAATGTGACCAAGGTTCCAGTCTAAGAAATGGTATTATTTAATTTAAACCAACAATGTAAGATTGCCATGGTCCCCATGAGGCTGACTCTACTAGTGCTCAGTGTCTCCAGTGTTCATGTGTACTTAGTCTATACAGCATATTAGGTAAGTAAAGAGTGCACAGTTTGAAAGACCGGTAGAAAGGGGTATATAGCTGGATTCAGAGACGCCGCCGCATCTTAAAGGCGGCATAGCGTATCATATTTACGCTACGCTGCCTTAAGTCAGAGAGGCAAGTACTGTATTCACAAAGTACTTGCCTCCTAAGTTACGGCGGCGTAGTGTAAATAGGGCCGGCGTAAGCGTGCCTAATTCAAATTAGGATGAGGGGCGTGTTTTATGTTAATGGGGGGGTGACCTGACGTGATTGACGTTTTTTACGAACGGCGCATGCGCCGTCCGTGTACATATCCCAGTGTACATTGCGCCAAAGTACGCCGAAAGGACGTATTGGTTTCGACGTGAACGTAAATTACGTCCAGCCCTATTCACGGACGACTTACGCAAACAACGTAAAATTTTTACATTTCGACGCGGGAACGACGGCCATACTTAACATTGACTAGTCCAGCTATTTGATGGAATAACTTTACGCCTGAAAACGCCTTACGTAAACGGCGTATCTTTACTGCGACGGGCGCACGTACGTTCGTGAATAGGCGTATCTAGTCATTTATATTTTCTACGCCGAACTCAACAGAAGCGCCACCTAGCGGCCAGCCTAAATATTGCACCCTAAGATACGACGGCGCAGGCTGTCGTATCTTAGCTAGGTTTAAGTGTATCTCAGTTTGAGAATACACTTAAACTTAGGACGGCGCAGATTCCGAGTTAGGTCGCGTATCTACTGATACGCCGGCCTAACTCTCTCTGAATCCAGCTAATAATAGTGTGCATTAACTGGTTCTTGGGGCCAAAACTAGTCCTGAGGAAGTCATAAGGGGGAAAGATATATCAGAATTGTAGCATAGAAGGTCAGAAGTGTCAGAGGGAACCACAGGAAAGTCTTATGCCGCGTACACACGATCATTTTTCAGCATTAAAAAAACTTTGTTTTTCAGCATGTCCAAAAAACAAAGTTTTCCCAACTTCATCATTAAAACGATGTTGCCTACACACCATCGTTTTAAAAAAATTATCTAGCAAACCGTGGTGGCGTACAACACGTACGACGGCACTATAAAGGGGAAGTTCCATTCGCCTTTGGGCTGCTTTAGCAGATCCTGTGTTAGTAAAAGATGATTCGCGCTTTTTTGTCTGTTACAGCATGATGAATGTGCTTACTCCATTATGAACGGTACTTTTACCAGAACGAGCGCTCCCGTCTCATAACTTGCTTCTGATCATGTGCTGTTTTTTTATGTAGTTTTAGCCCACACACGATAATTTTTTACAACCCTAAAAACGACCTTGTTTAAAACGACGTTAAAAAATGCAGCATGTTCGATTTTTTTTTTTACGTTTTTCAGAACCTTGAAAAATGATGTGTAGCCCACACACAATCATTTTAAATGACATTTTTGAAAAACAATGTTTTTTTTCATGCCGAAAAATTATCGTGTGTACACGGCATCAGTGTATTTCTTCTTAGCAGATGAGGTCCTATTCTTATATTTAGCATCACATCATTTATAAGTAGTTATTCAACAGGGCCCAGTATTCTTTTGAGCAGGTACTAAATTTACCATATTTTTTCTTCTTTATTGCTTGCTGCAGCTATAAGTTCATCTATCTCTTTGATCTTGAAAAACAAGAGTGGTATAATTTGTTTCCAGTATTTTGGAATGTATGACTTGTTTGCATTTAGTAAGTGTAATAATAGGGAGTGTTTGTAACATTTCAATGGCAGTGGAGCCAAGAGGAGGAGAAAATGGGACACGGAACATGAGTAGGGATGAGCTTCGTGTTTGACTCGAACCCATGTTCGACTCGAACATTGCCTGTTCGATTGTTTGTCGAAATTCGAACAAAACGGGTCGTTCGCACCAAATTCGAGTGATGCGTCACGGCCCATAATTCACTGAGGCATTGCGCGCTGATGATTGGCCAAGCATACACTATGACCCACATGCTTGGCCAATCACAGCGCTGTCAGTACAGAGAGCCGTAATTGGCCAAAGCCAGATCGAGGAAGGCAGTAATGTGAGCCCAAAGAGAGGGGGTGCCCGAGAGGGACAGCAATCTGGCAGTCATGTTCCCCCAGCTGCAGCATACTGCCAGGTTTTCGACAGTGATGAGGAGGGAGGGGATGATGAGGTCACTGACTCTACGTGGGTGCCTGATAGGAGAGAGGAGGAGGAGGAGGAGGAAGAGGCACAGGCGCTGCTGTGTTTCAACGTTACTGCAAAAGTTCTTTGGTGTGGGCCTTTTTTGAGACATGTGGATCAGATCGCACCGTTGCTATTTGCAACATATGTCTCAAGCGTATATCGCGTGGCCAAAACATCACCCGCTTGGGCATCACATGCTTGACCAGACATATGTCGACCTGCCATGCAGTTCGTTGGCAAGCATACCTGAAAGACCCACACCAAAGAACAAAGCGGACCTCCCCTTGCCCCTCATCAGCTGGGATCTCCAACCCCACTATACCCTCAGTCCTCTCTGAAGCCTGCACTGATAGGACTGAAGGAGTAGAATTTGGTGTGTCACAACCTAGTAGTACATGCGGGCAATATACTATTGGTACATCGATGTCAGATTGTACCAGCCAAATTTCCCTGCCCCAGCTTCTGCAGTGCTGAAAGAAGTACTCTCCCAGCCATCCACATGCCCAGCGGTTGAATGCTAGCTTAGCGAAATTGCTAGCACTTCATTGTATATTAACAATTTTGGATGCAATACTTTGCATGTGGCTCTTTGCTGCACTCCAATTACATTATCTGTGAGGGGTTGCAGTGTTGTGGCACCGCCACCAGTGCCTAAGGGCCAGTTTTTCTGCCCCTGTTTAACAGGGGCGTATATTAACAATTGTGGATGCAATTCTTTGCATGTGGCTTTTTGCTGCGCTCCAATTACAGTATCTGTGAGGGGTTGCAGTCTTGTGCCTAAGGCCCAATTTTTCTGCCCCTGTTTAACAGGGGCGTGTAATAAAAATTTTTGATGCCATACTTTGCATGAGGCGCTTTGCTGCGCTCCAATTTCATTATCTGTGAGGGGTTGCAGTGTTGTGGCACCGCCACCAGTGCCTAAGGCCCAATTTTTCTGCCCCTGTTCAACAGGGGCGTGTAATTTACAATTATTGATCTAATATTTCACAGCAGGGCGTTCCAGCGCCCACCAAGACTAACTGTCAGGGCTTACAGTGTTGTGGCAACACCAACACCTAGGTGCCAAATTTTTGCAGAGTATATACGGCAGGCCCCTTCTTTTAAACATCCAAATTACAAACGACTCCTAATTGCAAACGGAAGGAGACAACAGGAAGTGAGATGAAATCTACCCCTAGGAAGGGAAATTCTCTTCTGTAAGAGGTGTCTGCTGTCCACTGATGCTTTATCACAATCCCTTGTTTCACAAAAAAAAAAAAAATAATAATTTGTCATTAGGTCAATACGTATTCTTCTACATATTTTTGGTAAAAAAAAAATAAAGAAATCGCAATAAGCGCTTACAAAATATGCGACAGAATTATTATTATTATTATTATTTATTTATTTTTTACTAGTAATGGCGGCGATCTGCGATTTTTTTTTTATTGGGACTGCGACATTATGGCGGACACATCGGACACTTTTGACACATTTTTGGCGCCATTCACATTTATACAGCGATCAGTGCTATAAATATGCACTAATTACTGTATAAATGTGACTGGCATCGAAGGGGTTAACACTAGGAGGTGAGGAAGGGGTTAAATGTGTATCTGTATTGTGTTCTAACTTTGGGGGGAGGGGGGTGACTGGGGGA
Organism: Rana temporaria; assembly: GCF_905171775.1. NCBI lineage: Eukaryota > Metazoa > Chordata > Amphibia > Anura > Ranidae > Rana > Rana temporaria. The sequence goes on along the minus strand of NC_053490.1, from coordinate 336,050,023 downwards.
GGTGACCGATGCTGTGTCCCTATGTACAAGGGACACAGATCGGTCTCCTCTCTCCCCTGACAGGACGTGGAGCTCTGTGTTTACACACAGAGCTCCACATCCCTGTTCTGTCATTACCGATTGTGGGTATCTGGTGGACATCGCGACTGCCAGGCACGCGCATCGGCATCTCGGGGACGCGCCGTGCGCTCGCGCGCCCCCCCCAGTGGCCGGAGGAATCCAGGACGTCATATGACGTCCTGTTGGATTTTCAGAGCCACCGTGAAGCCGTCATTTGACAATGGCCTGGGGCTCAAGTGGTTAATGATCTGACAGCAAAGATTATTTGCAGCTTCCACTACCAAATCCTATGCTTCTTTGCAAAGAAGGATGTCAACACTAACTGGTGAGCAATCAATTAATATCACAATCAAAGCTGGTTGTACCCTTTTCAATATCAGAGTGTATGCTTAAAAAATAATAAATTCTGTAATAAGATCTATGAGCTGTCAGAAAAAAAAAATCTACTAATCACAGGTGCAATCCTCTGCAGGCTTTTGTGTAAAAAAAAAAAATGCACATTTTTACTTTGTTAAAAAATATTTGTATTTATTATTATTTCATAAAGATGAACTTAGCATTTTAATCTGTCAAACCCAGGAACACATTTGGTAAGCTCCTGACATATAAAATAGAACACCCATACCTATCAATCTAAACAAAACACATATGGGCCTAAACTACTCAATTTGAAGCATTTAACATCTGTTCAATATGGATGAGCTTCGAGTCAAACTCATGTTCGACTCGAACATTGCCTGTTCGCCGAACAGCGAACTATTTTGGGTGTTCGCGGCAAATTCGAAAAGCCGCGGAACACCCTGTAAAAGTCTATGGGAGAAATCTAAAGTGTTAATTTTAAAGCATAGTAAAACAATCGCTACTTCACACGCATACTATACACCCCCCCTAGGTATGAAATTTAAAGGAATATTTCACTTTTATTGTTTCACTTTAAGCATTATTAAAATCACTGCTCCTGAAAAAAACATCAGTTTAAAAAAAAAAATACATTGATACATGTTCCCTGGAGCAGGACCCGGGTCCCCAAACACTTTTTAGGACAATAACTTGCATATAAGCCTTTAAAATTAGCACTTTAGATTTCAAACGTTCGAGTCCCAAAGACTTCAATGGGGTTCTAAAGTTCACACAAACTTTTGGTCTGTTCGCAGGTTCTGGTGCAAACCGAACGGGGGGGGGGTGTTCGGCTCATCCCTACTGTTCAACAGCTCATTCTAGAGGAAACCCCATAGGTCTCAAATATTCAACTGTTGTTTCTTGGTTAAAAGGGGAAGGGAAAAGGGGGAGTGGCTGGGATTTATTAGATTTTGGGAGAAGAAGAGGGATATTGGGTTGGCAAAGAGAGCAGCTTGGGACAGAGAGTGATGGAACAAGAAGAGAAGATGAGGAAGAGTGGAGAAAGGAAAAATAGATGGGTTTGAGAGGACAAGATTGGAAGGAAGTAGGAAGGACTAATAACAACAATTTAAAAAATGTATAGTGTCTGCGCAGCTGATGTCTAAATTCCTTTTCATGCCTAGCTGCTTCCACCCTTGTCATTCACTTCACAAAATAAACAAAAAAAAACACTAAAATAATGTGCAGTACTTATCTACCATAAGGCTTAATGCACACTTCTGTTGCGTTTGATATACAATATATTGTGATCTCAAAAATATGGTATACATTTTTTTATTTAATGACAGAATAAAAAATTGTTAAACAATTGGCACGTATATTTCAATACAATTTCATGGATGCAACACTGTAGAATGGAGTTCCCAACATGTTTCACCCATATATCGTGCTTCTTCAGGGGATGCTGTCCATTGCTGTACAAGCCTTCTATTGAGAAAAAATATATACATATAAAAACCCAAAATACATTTAAAATCACATAATGTATATGCACATTGCTTTGTTCACTCCTGTTTGGAGTTTATTTTCAATACATAATAACTTCTTATATATATGTGCACATTCAATCCAATGAAAATATTGCTTGCCCAAGTCTTTTGAAGTATGGTATATTATGATCAAATCACTATGTGGGTCAAAAAATGTCTGACTGCATCAAAGAGACCACAACAGGCTATAGGTGACCATAGGGAGCATTCAAGGACCAGCTAAAGTAAAAATAGAGTTTGTTTATTTCATTTTAATGTCAAAACAATGGGAATAAATCTCCAAGAATAAAGATACTACATGAAAAAAGATCAACTTACAAAACAAGGTTTTGTAATGAACTCAATACCCATGGACATAAGCTATCTGCGCAAACCGTCACTTGTCTATAAGGCTTTTTAAAAAGAAAAAGAAAAAAAAACAGAAGGAACAAGCAAATCAGAAAAAGATTTGCAATACATTAAACCACGGAATAAATTCAATAGTATAAAGCGCTCAATATGCGCTTTAAAACGTCAATAGCCGACACCAAGATATCAGAATGAGTTTTACAAAAAAGAGTTTCCCATAGTCATTAGACAAGTGCCTGGCATCCTACAGTAGTATGTGTGTCCCTGTTGTTCCAGCAGCATGTAATGCCCCCCATCCTGCCAGAGAGGGCGGATGCGGACGAAAAGACCACACCATGCATGTGCGAACCCCGTCACATCCGCCGCTCCACCTGTCACTGACCCTAGAGAGGACAGAAAAGCTCCCTCTGGTGGTCAGAGGGAGAAAGTTCCTCTTAGGATGATGAAGAGCATTGTAAAGCAAGCGGAATATGGGAAAAGAGTAGGGGAAATGCAGAGGAAATGCACAAATGGCACAGTAAACTGGACGCTTGGCCAGAAAACTGGAGAAAACGCCCTGGGTGTCCATATGGTCACCCCGAGTGCTCAAGGGCAAGACCCAACAATATTTAAAGTATATTACAGAAAAAAGAATTAGGAATAAAAAGGAAGATAGACTGATTTTAACTGGACAGAGTAGTGTCGTCAGACACAGAAGGTGCACATATTTTTACAATAATCTTCAAAGCATTTACATATTAGAATAAATAAATAAAACACATGTAGAATATTAATTCATAATTCATATGTCCTAAATTGTTTTCATTATATAATAGCAACATAACTGGCAAAACATTATATAAACAATGTTTTAATCATTTATATGTATTGCCAATCAGAGGGGGTTGAGGGGAAGGGGGGAAGGGAGGAAGGGGGTAGTCAGTTTTATAGTATGCATGCTAAAGCCATGGAATAAGCCAACATGGCGACTTATTGGGGTTTCCATTTTACGTTTTTGTTTGTCCAACATAAAAACAGTTACAGATGCATTTCATCAGATACACAATACCAGGTGTTTGACATGTGATTCTGTGTCTAATCCTATAAATTTGACCATTAGGTAGTTCTACCTTATTGCTATTTTACTTAATTCGTCAATGGTCACACTTTCTACATGAAAATTAGCCAGAGGGTAGGGTGAATGGTACCAATGTTTTATGATGGCTTTGGACCAAACGGTCCTTTAAAGATTTTGCTTGTCTATAAGTAATATGTGGTTGTTTTTCCACATATTTACTTACTATAGGATTGGCCAGAAATAATGGTCAATATGTGTTTATAATCTGTCTTACTTGTTTATGGTGTTTTGTATATGAAGTAATTATTCTCACTGGCTGTGATGTTGGTTTAATCTTTTTCTTATAGATCAAAGTATCTCAAATGTGAGCCTTAGCTCTATTAACCCCCCTGGCGGTATTCCCGAGTCTGGCTCGGGGTGGAATTTCAGAACCAAAAGCGGTAACCCTGAGCCAGACTCGGGATAGCCTTGCAGCATCCACAGGCAGGGAATTACTTACCTTGTCCCTGGATGCTGCGATGCCTCTCCGCTGTGTGATCAGATTTTGTTTTTCAAATTTTATTATACCCGGGATGTCTACTAGACTCTGGTTTGGACAGATTTAAGTGAGTTATTCCTAAGAATTGCAGGCCTACAATGTAAAACGCCAAATTTCTATGCAAAATAATGGTACCGCTTTCAGCACCTAAAATCTGAAATAATCATACCGCCAGGGATGTTAAAGGCTTTTTTGAGAATGTTCTCTCGCGTAAAAATGAGTATAAGTTAGCCTTAATTTGGAAATCCTCATCCCTACTACAGTTTCGTCTCAACCTGAGGTACTGACTGTAGGGGATGCTGTTGATCAAAGGGTGGGAACTGGATGCATGCAAAATATGGGAACTGTTGACAGTCGGTTGTTAACCACTTCAATACCAGGTACTTACGCAGCTTCCCGCCCAAGCCAATTTTCAGCTTTCAGCACTGTCGCACTTTGAATGGCAATTGCGCGGTCATGCTACACTGTACCCAAACAAAATTGGCGTCCTTTTTTCCCCACAAATAGAGCTTTCTTTTGGTGGTATTCAATCACCTCTGCGATTTTTTTTTTTGCGCAACAACTAAAAATAGGCTAAAAATTTGGAAAAAAAATTACGTTTTTATTTTTTTCTGTTAATTTTTTTGTAAATAAGTTTTCTCTTTCAATTACGGGCACTGATATGGCGGCACTAATGGGCAACGATGAGATGGCACTGATGGACATCGATGAGGTAGTACTGACGGGCACAGATGAGGTGGCACTGATTGGCGGCGCTGGTATGCGACACTGATGGGCACACATAGGCGGCACTGATGGGCACACATAGGCGGCACTGATGGGCACACAGGCGGCACTGATGGGCACACATAGGCGGCACTGATGGGCACACATAGGCGGCACTGATGGGCACTCATGGGCGGCACTGGGCACTCATAGGCGGCACAGATGGGCACTCATGGGCGGCACTGATGGATACTTATGGGTGGCACAGATGGGCACTGATAGGTGGGCACTGGGCATGGATGGGCACTGTGGGGTGGCACTGATGGACACTGGGGTGGCACTGATGGACACTGGGGTGGCGCTGATGGACACTGGGGTGGCGCTGATGGACACTGGGGTGGCAGCACTGATTTTTGTCAGGTTGCCAGTCAGTGCCCAGTCAGGGCTCTTCCTGTTTACATCGTGATCAGCCGTGGTTGGACACGGCTGATCACGTGGTAAAGAGTCTCCGCCGGAGGCTCTTTACCGAGATCGGAGATGCAGGGTGTCAGACTGACACCCCGCATCACCGATCGCCGCGATGCGCGCCCCCACGGGCGCGCGCGGCATGAAATCCTGCAGGACGTTCTAGAACGTCCTGTCAGGATTTCATAACCACTTCCCGGACGTAAATCGGCCATAGGCCGGGCGGGAAGTGGTTAAGGTAAACATGTTTGCAACCGTTGTCAACAAAAGCCCAAATAAAAGTTCTAGTCGCCAACTGAGATCACAAACACACAATAACTTGAGTTAAGTAACTTTTAAGCATATTTCTACTGTTTATTGACCATAGTTTATGCTTATTTGCTAGGCATCTTGCATTCTTGTTCAATTAAAGCACATTTAAACACTGCAGAGGTCTGAGCTTCCTTGCTTATACTGCAAAGTCATCTTGCTGGACAAACACAAGCATAGCATTGGAGGCTCGTGCCAGGATTGCACTATAGATCAACTGAAGTAGACCTGTTTTTTTTTCTGCAGTAAGTTGAGTAGCTTGTGCTAGGTAAAGATGATGCTGTTTAGAAAAAGCAAACCTGCAGAGGGTTCTGGTGTTCAGAGGGGAGTGTGCAGCTTACCTATCTGGGCCAGAGGCAATGCCTTGAATAAGGCTTGGGGTTATAAAGTCTTAGGTAATTTTGTACATTTTAGCCTTAAAGGGTTTAAACAGCAAGATTCATGAAGCCACTACATTTTTAAACCAGTTGAGGGAGCTAGAGGGGACTAAAACAAAACCTGTCATGGCAGTAAATAAGGTCAAGGCCAGACAGGAAGAAACAGGCAGAAAAGAACAGAGAAGAAAGGGAATGGGGTAGAGAAGACAGGAGGTGAAAAGAAAACCAGGGTAGTTATTACTAGGAAACAAATGCGGGTGGACCTATTAACCACTTGCCGACCGCTGCACGCCCATATACATCGGCACAATGGCAGCGGTGGGCATTTGTATAGCTCTGATCGCAGTATAAATTACAATGTCCCAAAATAGTGTCAGATGTGTCTGCCACAATGTCACAGTAACAATGAAAATTGCAAATTACTACAATTTTTTTTTTAGAATAAAATGTCATAAATCTATCCCCTACTTTGTAGATGCTATAACTTTTGCGCAAACTAATCAATATATTCTTATTGCGATTCTTTTTTTTACCAAAAATATGTAGAATACATATCAGCCTAAACTGAGGGAAAATAATTTTTTATATATTTTTGGGGTATATTTATTATAACAAAAAGTAAAAAATTGAGTATTTTTTTTCAAAATTTCACAGTTTTTTGTTTATAGCACAACAAATATAAAACCCTACAGGTGATCAAATACCACAAAAGAAAGCTCTATTTGTGGGAAAAAAGGACGTAAATTTTGTTTGGGTGCAATGTCGCACGACTGTCAGTTAAAGCGACGCAGTGCCGTATCGCAAAAAGTGCTCTGGTCAGGAAGGGGGTAAATTCTTCCGGGGGTGAAGTGGTTAAAGGCAGGATTACCTGAAGAGGAGATAAATGGGATTTCTACTGAAGAAATCCTGAAGAGGTGGAAACATTTAGTGGCGGAAACTGTCAGGAACACTACTTCTAGTGTTAGCTTAGATTTAGAGAAAACAGAACATTCCCCTCATGTTGGCTCAAACCAATTCCCAACACTGCACATGAACCCAAACCCAAATCCCTTTATCCTGGGAAGGGGTTAGAGAGAGGAAAAAGTGGATTGGGAAGTTCCTTATCCTTTATGAAGGGAAGGTGGGTCTCCTGTAATAGCAACGAGGACAGTGACAGCAGGAGACCGAAGCCCATATGCACTTGTACACTGTATGGTGGGGGAAGACATTTTCTCCTACGCATGTAATGGCTTTGGTTGATACTTGAGCTGAAGTTACACTTTTGCAAGTAAATCCTTCCCATCACAAAGGAGAATTGATTTATGTAGAAGGTTTTCAAGAGCAACCCACACCAGCAGTTAGGAAATGGGTGGAATTGGCTATTGGCAAGGAACCAGGATGTTGGACAAATGTTTTGGTATCAGAGTTACTGAAAAATAATCTTGGGATGAATGTACTTCAAGGTCAGTCTATTTAGACTGAAGGGAGTACATTCAAATTCGGGTATCCTGATAAAGCGTATCTGGTCAGGGCAGTGAAGGCTGTCTGGAGATACCCTCAATTTCTGCAGATGACAGAAAAATACTTAATTCCCCACTCACATTGGAGGAAATAACAAGAGCCGTTTCAGAGTCGGCTAGCAGTAAAGCATCAGGTACTGATGGCTTGCCACTGGAGATTTACTGTAAAAGACCTATGAAGAAATACTGCTGAAAAATACTGAATTATTGAAAATACTTAACCAGGCATTCGACACAGGTAGGCTCCTGGGATCAATGAATGAAGCAACTATTATCATTATACCCGAACCAGATAAAGATCAGACAATACCAGTCTTATAGGTCAATATTGTTGCTGAAAATTGATACACCAGGGCCAGACAGGTTTCATCCCAGGAAGGTCCACAGCAATAAACTTGAGGAAACTGTTTCTTAACCTGCAGATGACTCCTGATAATGTGGGAAAACAAGCAGTTTTGTCCCTCGACGCAGCCAAAGGGGTTGGCTGCCTCGAGTGGACATATCTGTGGGAGGTTTTGGAAAAATTTGAACTGGGTGAAGGTTTTATGAAGTGGATAAAATGTATTATATCGTGCTCCCTGAGCATGTTTACAGATTAATGGTACTATATTGATTTTTTTTTTCTTATCTAGGGGTACCAGACAGGGCTGCCGTGATTCATACGGATGAATCACTTGTTTCTGCTGTAACCCTAGTAGAGACTTTTGGCTTCTTCTCGGGTTTCAGCATAAACTGGTATAAATCCGTATTGATCCCACTAGATGAGATGTCTCCAATCCTACCACAGAAGGTAAATCAGATAAGAATAGCTAAGTCTTTTAAGTATCTGGGTATTTGGGCTTCCTTTAAAACTGAGGAATATATATATAAAATTTGATGCCACTTTTAGATAAATTTAAGGCGAATGGTAGAATATAATAAAATTAAACAGTGGTGGATGATATATGATATATGAGTTGAGAAGTCACAATAATTGAGAAGTCACAATAATTCAACGCAGAAAAGTTTCAGCATGCAAACTTTAATTGAACACATTATTATAAAAATTTAGAGTATAATTTGATATCACTAGATATTTCACATGATAGATTAATAGCGCTGCACTTATATTTTTCATTTTATTTTATAAGTTATATGGTGAGGTGAATTCACTGGACATGTACAGCAGCTGTGGAGTACTAATTAGTATACTTGATATGTTTATGGTATTTATAGCACATTACACTTTAGGTACAGTAGGTGGCGCTAATTGTCTTTTATCCACGAAGAGTAGAATATGGACTAAATTACCTTTATCGCTGGTGGGACATGCAAATTTGATTCAAATGTTCTGGGGCCCTCAGTTAATTTTATATTCTACATAATTCTTCTATGTGATTTCCTCTTTAAAAAAATTGATTCCCTGTTCCGTATCCTACTATGGAATGGTAAAATTCCTAGAATTAAGCTTTCTACATTACAACTTCCCAAAAATAAGGGGGGACTTGCTTTGCCAAATGCAGAGACGTATTTTATTTGATACTCAACTGCAACAGATGGTGGGATGGAGCAATGTAGACAGGATGGACCCAATTCAATCGATACGTTTGACTTGACCCTCTTGTAATAATTTTATATCTTAACTGGAATTTGATTTAAAAAAAATGTATTTCATTTTTTCATTAACAGTACATGCATGTGTTAGAGATTGAACGTTGTCTGAAATAGTAAACACAATACAGTAAAACACAATAACATTACAGTAACAAGCTTATTTGAACTGAATACAATATGCAATGTTATGCAGCTGGCGGATTGTATCGTCTGCCTCACCTGAACACCCCGATTGGGAACTAACTGTATTCCATGGGGGGGGGGGGAGACAACACGCCCAGTTTGTATTTTGCACCAGGATTGGTCTAATTAGAATGTTAGGTATTAAAAAGGGAGCAATGAACATCGGATATTGGTAAAACAACATTAAAGAAAATTATCTACTACGAATTACAGTCCAGGGAACCTTGAGTCAAACGAGATTGGCAAGTAAATCATCAGTGATATGTTATGATAATTTCTTCTCTTACAGCCATATATTCTTATGTAGTCGACTTATGTTGTTTGCATTTGAAGCCAGGGTTTCCAGGCGTTATTACATTTTGTAACAGTGTTGTTGTGGAAGGTGGAGCTAAATTCAAATTCTTTAATTAAAGTAAGTTGAAATTGGACATCTGTGATAGTTGGGGTTAGGGAACATCTCCATTTGCGCATAATGAGCATTCTTGCTGCAAATAATATGTGCATTACTAGTGTTCTGAACTCTTTTGGATGAGAATCTATTACTAGGCTAAGAATTGCTAACGATGAAGAGGGGATTGGATTTGTGCCCCGTGATGTCTGAGATAAAGTGGAACACCTGTTCCCAGAATGGGTAAATTTGTGGGCATTCCCAAATGATGTGAATTAATGATCCTTTAGAGGAACAACATCTCGAACAGAGATCGTCATCTAAATTTGAAAATGTATATAACTGAACTGGGGTAATCTACCATCTATTATGGATTTTTTGTGAAAGTTCCCAATATGTGATACATTTAGAGGTTTTCTGGCTGTATTGAATGGCTTTGCACCACTGGTAGTCAGAAAATGAGGTTTGTAGATCTCTTTCCCACCTTTTATGTGTGGATGTTTTGGTAAATTGGTCTTTGTTATGTAAGGTGTTGTACATGAGAGTGATTCCTTTAGCTTTGAGGGATGTAGATGTAGAAGGACCATACTTTGTGTGGTAGTTTAGTGCATGGGGTAGAGATTTTGAAGTAAGCATTTTGAAGGCATCTGTTCTCCCTGCCCAGGAGAAGTATTGTTTGCTAATCATTTGAAGGTCTTTCTTACAGATCTGCAGAAAGGGAGTGTAGTTAAATATATACAGATTGGAGGATGGGGTAGTCAGAATAATTCCCAAGTAAGGCATGAAGGTGGTCACCCAGTTATAGGGGGCTAATGCCTCATACACACGATTGTGATTTTCGACAAGAAAACCGTGTTTTTTGTTATATACAGTAGTTTTATATAGTGTAAATACAGTGTATATATATATATATATATATATATATATATATATATATATATAAATAATATTATAAAACCATAAACAAGCCTTAAAAAAAGCCATCCCTGACCTATCTAGATGCTTGTACTCCTAAACCTTGTGGACAGCCTTCCCAGAAGAGTTGAAGTTGTTATAGCTGCAAAGGGTGGGCCAGCTCAATATTGAACCCTACGGACTAAGAATGGGATGCCATTAAACTTCTTCTGCATGTAAAGGCAGGTGTCCCAATACTTTTGGTAATGGAGGTGTATTGGAGACGAGTGCTAGAATCATTACCTTCAAATCTGGGCCTCTAGTCATGAATGCCCTGGATTCTAATATTGTTCTGCATGCTGCAATTTTCACTATCATTTACTTTGTCTCAGAAGTGCAAGAGCCTGGACATATGCAGTACTGGCTGTTTCCAGGATTCCTAGCCATGATTCCATTGTTGCTTGATGTTAGAAATGCTGTATATAGACCTACAGGACAGTGCACAGCCCACATGGACTTTGCCGCTCAACTCCAGATAGGAAAATTAACTTGTATTCAGGAAGAAGTTATAGAGTATAGTCCTAGATGCAGCTAAAAAACTTTTAAACACTGTCATTTACTGGTTGAAGAATATAGCTCTACCAAATACTGATACTGTAGTAGTTACATATCAAATTAAGTTAAATACAAATGAACATTGTATTCCAACACTTGAGAGTCCTCCAAAGCTGCAACTCTGTAGTGAACATAGGTAACTTGATGTTTTACCTACACCAGTTCCTGTTTAAGGGTCTCCTCAATCTTTACTACCATAGAGTCAAGGTCTGTATGTAGGTCACATGGGCAGAAAATAGTTCTCAGAGCTCACCGCTAGAGACTGTCACAGGGCCTTTTAATGCTTAGGAGTCAGTTGATTCCAATAGTGATTCATTTTATGGACACTGCAAAGTCTTACAACTGGAGTCTCTGTTATCCAAATAAATAACCATCTCCTTTTCTGACATTCTCTGTTCCTTTCTAGTTGTAGACATACTAGCGACCTAGGAGGGTTTTTGTGTAGGTGCCATTTTGTCACCGGAATTCTCACGAATTCTCACGTGTCACTAAAACTTTGAAGAAGAGAATGAGATCAGCCCAGTGAGACTCACAGGGGATTTTGGGAGTCTGCCTTAGGCATGAGCTAATTGGTGCTTGGAGTGTATCACTTTGTGCCGAACAGCAAGTCCCAAACTCACAGAGCTCTCTCAATCCTTACTGCTCCATTTTAGGCCATGCCCCCTCATGTACCATTTTTTTGCAACCGTTCTATCTAAATACATTCACTGCAGTAATCATTTCATGACATTTCTCCAGACTGGTTTACTGATCATGACCACATTACACCCTGCATGTGCAATGGGCTTCAGAAAAGATGAGTGTACTCTCCAACAAAAGTCTGTATAAAAGAGCGACTCAGGGATGGAGTATTGTCACCCTACATAAAGGAATCGTCCACAAAAGGACCTTTGTGGCAGGTAAGCCACAAATTACTATTAGGCTTCATTTCCATGGACGTTTTTGGACGTTTTTACAGCCACTTTTCTGAGTGTTTTTTGCAGCTTAAAAACATCTCTCCATGTTAGTCTATGGCCTCATGCCCACCATGACGTTTTTGAGCTGTAGATGGCTGAGCCGTTTTTAAGCTGCAAAAAAAAAAACAGAACCAGTGCGTTCTGAAGCTCCAGCTTTGGAGCTGTAAAAATGCCAGACGTTAAAAAACGTGCAAAAACGCTACTGCGGCGTTTTTGAGCTCCAGTTTTAAAAAAAAACAAAACATGGACAGGCGTTTTTAAGCTGTAAAAAAGGCTAAAAAAGTGGCTATAAAAACGTCCATGGAAATGAAGCCTTAAAGCAGTATTTTTAAAATAATTAAAACGTAAATTTATAAAAGTGATTTCTAAAGTGATTTTTAAACAAATTAAAACGTGTTGTTTATATATACTTTTAAGATGTACCCCAGGCAAACTGTTAAAAAATACACATGTTTAAGATCAGTTTAGACTACCAAAGGATTTGTATTTCTGTTTATCCAGCCCTAAAATTTACACTGCTCTTCCATACAGCACAGTCTTGTCTGGAAGGGATGGGTACCAGATTTTTCTGTGCTACACTGATGCCCCGTACACACAATCGGAATTTCCTATTGCCTAAAGTCCGATGGAATTTTTCGTCTGAATTCTGTTCAAGCTGTCTTGCATACACACTGTCAGACCCCATTCTGACCGTCAAAAACGTGCTGATGAAAAACACTACGACGAGCCGAGAAAAATTAAGTTTAATGCTTCTGAGCTTGCGTCGACTTGATTCTGAGCATGCGTGGGTTTTTTTCTCCGTTGGAGTTGCACACAGATGATCGAAAAAAATAAAACATGTTCTATTTCTAAACACCGACTGAAAAAAGTTTGATGGGGCCCACACACAATCGGAATTTCTGATGAAAAAAGTCCATCGGAATCTCCGATCGTGTGTACGCGGCATTAGAGTGCTTTCACACTGAAAGTGCCTGGCGGTAAAGCACCACTATTTTTAGCGGTGCTGTACAGTCATTTTCACATCGCTTTTCGTCCGCTAGCGGGGCTCTTTTAACCTCCGCTATCAGCCAAAAAAGGGCTAAAAGCGGACAAAAAGCGGCGCTTTGCCGGCTGTGCTGACCATTGATTTCAATGGGCTGGGGGGCACTTTAGGAGCGGCGTATTCACTGCTCCTAAAGCACTGCAAGAAGCTGCTGGCAGGACTTTTTTTTATGTCCTGCCAGTGCAGCGCCCCAGTGTAAAAGCACTCTGGCTTTCACACTGGGGTTGCAGCTGAGACTTTTTTTAGACGCTTTACAGGCGCTATTTTTAGCGCTAAAGCACCTTAAAAATGCCTCCAGTGTGAAAGGGGTCTTAAGTACCACTTACAGTTCTTGTTCCTTCTGCAGCCTGTGACTGGACAGTAAAAAGAAAAGTAGCAGACTGATGAATGTTTGTCCCTGTTGGTCTACTCTCTCCTCCCATCAGCATGCTACTTGACATGAGCAATGCAGTACAACTGAATGGCTTCTTGTGCTGTTTCTCCCTTCACTAGTCTGAACTCTGCTGTATAGGGCACTACAAGAAGCTGATTCCAGGTCAGAGTCAGATACACACACTGCTTGTATTTAAAATTATATTTAATGATGTATTTATGAATACAGAGCTGCATTAATTGGTCTATTTTATATCTGCCCAGAGTCCAGTTGTAAGACATTTAAAGTGGAATTTAACATAAAAAGAAAATGTTGACAGGATTTTTTATGACAGTAAAGTCTCTATAGTAAGTAAATATATCATAATGTGTTAATATGCTGTGTACTCTAGCACATTATGGACAAAAGCTCTTGGGGCCCAATTAAAAAAGAATTTTAGAGGAGGTTTAATTCTGCTTTAACACAAACCACTGCAAACCAAATTTAAAAAAATATGTTACTCGCCAGTCATATTTTTATTTTATATATATATATATATATATATATATATATATATATAGTGCCTAAAGTGTATGAGAGGGCTAAAGTAAAACACAAAAAAAACTACAGCACAAGTAAGCAATATATGCCCAATTCTTATGCTTTGTCTCCTTAACCACGATATGACACGGTGTCGCTTTAACCGGTTAAGCCCCAGGCCTTTAGGCAGCCAAATGCCCAAGCCAGGTTTTGCGATTCGGCACTGCGTCGCTTTAACAGACAATTGCGCGGTCGTGCGACGTGGCTCTGAAACAAAATTGGCGTCCTTTTTTTCCCACAAATAGAGCTTTCTTTTGGTGGTATTTGATCACCTCTGCGGTTTTTATTTTTTGCGCTATAAACAAAAATAAGGCGACAATTTTGAAAAAAATGCAATATTTTTTACTTTTTGCTGTAATAAATATCCCCCAAAAACATACATAATTTTTTTTTCCTCAGTTTAGGCTGATATGTATTCTTCTACTTATTTTTGGTAAAAAAAAACGCAATAAGCGTTTATCGATTGGTTTGCGCAAAATTTATAGCGTTTACAAAATAGGGGATATTTTTATTGCATTTTTATTAATTATTTTGTTTTTACTACTAATGGCAGCGATCTACGATTTTTTTCGTGACTGCGACAATATGGCAGACACTTCGCACAATGTTGACACATTTTTGGGACCATTGTCATTTTCACAGCAAAAAATGCATTTAAATTGCATTCTTTATTGTGAAAATGACAGTTGCAGTTTGGGAGTTAACCACAGGGGGCACTGAAGGAGTTAGGCTTCACCTAGTGTGTGTTTAAAACTGTAGGGGGGGTGTGGCTGTAGGTCTGACGTCATCGATCGAGTCTCCCTATAAAAGGGATGACTCGATCGATGCAGCCGCCACAGTGAAGCACGGGGAAGCTGTGTTTACATACGGCTCTCCCCGTTCTTCAGCTCTGGGGAGCGATCGCGAGGGGGCGACTATTCGAAATGAATAGCTGCGCCCTCGTCCCGGATCGCTCCCTGCGGGTTTCCGACCGCCGCATGTACCGGGGGGGGTCCCGATCGGACCCCCGACCCGCGGAAAGGCGGGGACGTACATGTACGTCCATATGCCTGTACGTGCCATTCTGTGGACGTACATATAAATGCGGCGGTCGGCAACCGGTTAATTGACGACGCTGCACCCAAACAAAATTTACATCCTTTTTTTCCCACAAATAGAGATTTCTTTTGGTGGTATTTGATCACCTCTGCAATTTTTATTTTTTATTTTTTTGTGCTATTACCAAAAGAAGGCAACAATTTTGAAATAACACAATATTTTTGGACTTTTTTCTATAATAAATATACAATTTAAAAAAAAATACGAAAACAAAATATTTCCTAATTTTAGGCTGATATGTATTCTTCTACATACTTTTGATAAAAAAAAATCACAATAAGCGTTTATTAAGTGGTTTGCGCAAAGGTTATAGTGTCTAAAAAATAGGGGATAGGTTTTAATGACGATGATTAGAGATTTTTATCAGGACTGCGATATTGTGGTGGACAAATCATACATCTTTGACACTTTTTTGGGACCATTGACATTTATACAACGATCAGAGCTAAAAGTAGCCACTGATTACTGTATAAATGTCACTGGCGGGGAAAGGGTTGTTTGTGTTCCCTAGGTGTGTTCTAACTCTGAGGGGATAGGACTGACTGGCACAGAAGACAGATCATTGTTCTTACATAGTAAGAACACACACTATGTTTCTCCTACCTTGACAGGACAGGGATTTGTGTGGTTACACATACAAATAGCCGTTCCTGCTCTCGTGCCTGCAATCGCGGGTTGCGTGCCTGCTAAGGTTCTTAAAGTAGCCACAGTATATATACGGCAATTCACTTAGCAGAGCTATTCTGCCACCATATACAGTTTATATACAGGAGTTGGTTGGGAAGCGGTTAGGAATGCTGCAAGTATAAAACATATCTGTCAGTTATTAGCCCTGTTCAGAACACCTTGTCCTTTCCTCAACATATATGGGAGGTGTTCTGTAGTTCTTCTGTAGTGCTTGGGATTTTAGTGCAGCAAAAAGGTCAGCCAGAAGCTAGAAGCACGCTGAGTTTCTGGCAGACTAACAGGTATTTTCTGTACTTGTGGTATTTTTAAAGTGGTAGTAAAGTCATATATTTAAAGCGGAGTTCCGGCCACAATTTTACTTTTTAAATATAAATACCCCTGTAATACACAAGCTTAATGTATTCTAGTAAAGTTAGTCTGTAAACTAAGGTCCGTTTTGTTAGGTTGTTACAGCATTTAGACACTTTATAAAATAGAAATTGACTGGGGCCATCTTAAGTGCGGGCATCATGAAGCCAGACTGTATGACTTCCTGGATTTCAGCCTTGCAGATCTCGCACATGCTCAGTGCTGCACAAGCAGTGTCAGATCAGGTTTCAGCACCTGTGCTGTCCAAGTCACATGATTCTTTGAGACTGGGGAGTGCACAGACTCCTGGAAAGTTACACCCACTACATTCCCAGGAGTCTGTGCGGTGTAGGTTAGGAAGCATTAAGCACCTAGGTGCAGGAAGTGGGAAGATTAACTATTCTGCCTAGCAACAACACATTGAAGGCATCTAAAAAAAAATGTTTTTTTCGTAAAGGACTAATGAATTTTTTTTAAAACTACTGATGTAATGTTATATTTATGGGTGGAACTCCACTTTAAAAAGTCTGCTTGTCAGTGGATTTTTAAATATATAATAGAAAAGACCCCAGAGGTCTTTTCTGTCATAAATGTCTTCCCTGCCTGTCAGGGGGTAATGTGATATGAGCCATACATGCACAGTTCAGACCACATTTATGGCTCGCTCTGTGTTGGTGTGGTGATGGGCGTAGAAGTGACAGGCCAGGCCAATCGAAAACACAAAACCCAGAAGGAAGACCAGGTGAAAATGGAAACGCTGAGGACCGGGGAAAGTCCTGACAGTGCATCGCTGGAAGGCTCTGTGTGTAGGTAAGTCTGTCATAATATACTAACACGCAGTGCATACTATTACATTATGACGTAAACTTGCAGTTTCACTTTAAGGCCCACGTACACACGACCGGATCTATCCGCTGGGATTTATCCGCGGATCAGTTCCAGCAGATAGATCCGGTCGTGTGTACGTCCGAGCGGACATTTCCCAGCGGATTAAAATCCAGCCGACGGATTCCCAGCGGATAAAAATTTCTTAGCATGTTAAGAAATCTATCCGCTGGAATCCAGTCCAGCGGACTGATCCGGTCGTCTGTACAGACTCACCGGATCAGTCCGTCCGCTCCCATCCCTCGCATGCGTCGTAATGATTGGACGCATGCGTGGAAGTATTTACCTTCTAGGGTCGCGCACGTCGCCGCGTCATCGTCGCGGCGACGGCGTGGCCACATCACTGCGGATGTATTCCGCGGGGATTTCGATCTGATGGTGTGTACAGCCATCAGATCCAAATCCGCCAGAGGATTTATCCTCTCGTCTGTACAAGGCCTCAGGCTTTACTACCACTTTAAGAGACAAAATTGGGTAATGTGCATGCATTGCAGAGATGCACAAATTGTTTTTTGCCCTTACATTAACTTAAAAAAAATCTGTCTTTTCCTTAGCAGAGCAAATGCCGCACTCCACAGCTATGCATACTCACCTTCCTTTTTTTCCCTCACCATTTCTTTTGCCTGGGGTTAAACTGAGTAGCCAAGAACGTGTAAAAAATATATATTTTATTACAATATATTATTAAAAAACATTCCAAACATACTATGGTTGATAATGCAACCAGTCTGGACTGACCATATATGTCACATATTTTTGACCAGTCAGATTCTTACAGAACATTATATGTGGAATAGGGATGAGCTTCGTGTTCGAGTCGAACTCACGTTCGTCTCGAACATCGTATGTTCGACCGTTCGTCGAAATATGAACGTTATGGGCCATTTGCGCCAAATTCAAGTGGCATGTCACGGCCCATAATTCACTGCGGCATCACAGTGCATTGCTGGCTGATGATTGGCCAAGCATGCACTATGACCCGCATGCTTGGCCAATCACAGCTTGCAAAAAACGGAGAGCCATAATTGGCCAAAGCCAGGGTGGCTTTGGCCAATTATGGCTCAGGGGGTTTAGTACACGCCCCACACTATAAAAGGCTACCTGCAGGTCGGCCTTGTGTAGTGTGTTGCAGAGGTTAAGAGAGAGAAGACAGAGAGAGAGAGAGAGAGAGTGTCATTTGTTGTAGGTAGATAGAGCAGGCAGGCTAGTCAGTTAAAGTTACAGTGTGTAGAGGATATATATGTATCCCAGGTGTTGTGTATATATTTATACACTGTATCAGTGGCGGCCCATCCATAGGGGCGCCCGGGCGCCGCCCCCCATCCCCCAGTCAGTAAAAAAAAAAAAAAATGTTTAAATCTGTCCCTTTAAGAAAAAAAAATTTCCAAAAAAGGGCCTTATGTGCACTGTGTCCGCGCGCCGGACGCCGGCACAGTGCTGTAGGAGTAGCGCCACGTCTGTGCAATCACGGGATTGCAGACGCGGCGCTACATTGGCAAAAAAAAAAAGGCTTTGTGGCGTTCTCCATTGCGCCACTTGCTTCCGGCGCGATGGAGTGTATTGTTATGGCCGGGCGGGTGCATACACTTTCCGTGTGCACCCGCCCGTCTCTGTGCTCGTTCCGACGTCACTCGAAAAACAGGAAGTGACGTCGGAACAGCTCGAGCTCAGTGCGCCCGACCGAGGAACAGGTAAGTCTGCCTGTCTGTAAGCATCGGCGGCCGCTCCACCTGCTTATACTGCAGCTTCTAACCTCCCCCGTGATTTCCACTAAGTTTTCTTATTCGGCCGCCGGCAACCCCCCCCCCCGCTTATTCAAAGTCTTTTTTTTATTTACTATTTGGCGGCCCCCCCACCCCTCGCTTATTTAAAAAAAATATAATATTTAATAAAAAATATAATATTCGGCGGCGGCTGCTTAATCCAATTTTTTTTTTATATATTTTTTTTTATATTTTATATTTAATATTCAGCAAAAATAATGCCAGGCAACAACCCCCCCCCCCCAATCAATGTTTTTTTTTTTAGATTTAATATTAGTTAAATATATTAAGCTTATTAACAGTTTATTTTTTAGATTTGATTCAATTTAGCAATAAGTATAAAAAAAGTTTTTTTTTTTAATAACTGGGGGGGTGGTCTGGTGGGGTAGTGTTACCGGCCGCTATTTGTGCTGTAATGAATTTTTACATAGAAAAGAAATGTTGTTAATAAGTGTGTAAATGAATTATAAAAAAAAGTTTTTTTCAATAACCGGCTTTTTTTATAATTCATTTACCCACTTATTAACAACATTTCTTTTCTATGTAAAAATTCATTACAGCACAAATAGCGGCCGGTAACACTACCCCACCAGACCACCCCCCCAGTTATTAAAAAAAAAAACTTTTTTTATACTTAATGTGCAGGGAAAATATCGTCCGTCAACACCACCCCACCCCCCGCTTGCAAATTGTCCTGCGACTTGGGACTGGAAAGTTGCAGGATAAGTTGGACCCGATGATTTCCAATGAGAACTGTTCATATCTGTGCAACTTTGAAGTAGTCCCTGCATTACTTTTGTCCCACCTTGATGTGACTTGAGGTCCATAGACCTCCAGAATACATAGGCATTGCTTCAAGTCGCTGCAAAATCGCACCAAAAGATTGTGGCAGAATCTTGCGACTTTTAGGCTAATGCAGTCTGAAAGTTGCACAATTCTACTGCAAATTTGATGTGACTTAAAGCAATGCCTGTGTATTCTGGAGGTCTATGGACCTCAAGTTGCATCAAAGTGGGACCAAAGTAATGCAGGGACTACTTTGAAGTCGCACAGATATGAACGGTTCTCATTGGAAATCATGGGGTACGACTTGTCATGCAACATTTAAGTCCCAAGTCGCAGGACAAGTAATTCCTGCAGTCTCTGGTAATCTTGTGCAGTATGTCCGCAGTCTCTGGTAATCTTGTGCAGTATGTCCGCAGTCTCTGGTAATCTCCTGCAGTATGTCCGCAGTCTCTGGTAATATTGTGCAGTATGTCCGCAGTCTCTGGTAATCTCCTGCATTATGTCCGCAGTCTCTGGTAATCTCCTGCAGTATGTCCGCAGTCTATGGTAATCTTTTGCAGTATGTCTGCAGTCTCTGGTAATCTCCTGCAGTATGTCCGCAGTCTCTGGTAATCTTGTGTAGTATGTCCGCAGTCTCTGGTAATCTTGTGTAGTATGTCCGCAGTCTCTGGTAATCTTGTGTAGTATGTCCGCAGTCTCTGGTAATCTTGTGTAGTATGTCCGCAGTCTCTGGTAATCTTTTGCAGTATGTCTGCAGTCTCTGGTAATCTCCTGCAGTATGTCCGCAGTCTCTGGTAATCTCCTGCAGTATGTCCGCAGTCTCTGGTAATCTTCTGCAGTATGTCCGCAGTCTCTGGTAATCTTCTGCAGTATGTCCGCAGTCTCTGGTAATCCTGTGCAGTATGTCCGCAGTTTCTTATAATCTCCTGCAGTATATCCGCAGTCTCTGGTAATCTCCTGCCCATTTCGAGTCCTTCATTACTAACAGTGTCATATTTTAGTTTGTTTGCACCGATCTGTAAGGCTGCACTATATACCATGATTTGTGATGCTGGGGCTATATACTCTGTGCTGTGACGCTGAGCTGTATACACCTGACATTGAGTGGAAGCAAGTGGAATACAGGGGACGGAGTGGTGGATTCTATAAGGGGTGTGGCTTATGAGAAGTGGGAGGGACCAAATGTGGAAGGGCGGGGTATTGCGCCCCCCCATCCTAAAACTTCACCAGCCGCCACTGCACTGTATAGCAGCCCTCAAAATTTAACTCGCCTGCTCGCATTTTGCGAGTAAATTTTGAGGGCTGGCGAGTGTGGGCTGCTTGGGAGCGGGGGGGGGGGCGAGCCAGGGGCGGACTGACCATCGGGCGATTCGAGACCAGTAGAGGGGCCCCATGACAGCTTCCCCTATGTCGAGCATCACTAAATCGCGGCACTCTGCCATTCGGACCGCGGTGGTACCGCGATGTAGGAGCCTTTTCCTTCTCCTGCCGTTGCTCTGTAATCCTCACAGAGCCGACAGCAGAAGGCGGGACACTTCTGGGTGGAGGACGGAGCTGCCCGAGGTTATCAAACAGGCGATTGGCTGCTAGGACTGTCCTTCATCCTAGCAGTCAATCACCTGTTTGTTACCTCGGACCTCCATCTAGAACTGTCCCGCCTCCCTCCCTGCAACTCCTCTCCTGCACCTATCAAGACACGCTGTGCCTCCCTCCCTCTGATCTGTCTGCATAAGGTAGGTCAGTGCGGGGGTGAAGTTAAGACTAAGAGCCAATAACTGAATGTGGGGGAGGATGCCGAGCCTCAGGATTGCAGTGATGTGGGGGGGGGGGCTAAGGGCTGTCATGTGGGGGAGCTGAGGATTAGAATGTGGGGGAACTGAGGACTGTAATGTGGAGGAACTGAGGACTGCCCCATACCCTGCTCTCTCTCTGCCCCATACCCTGCTCTCTCTCTCTACCCCTATCTGCCCATACCATGCTTTCTGCCCTATGCCCTGATCTCTGCCCCATGCCCTGATATCTGCCCATACCCTGCTCTCTGCCCTATGCCCTGATCTCTGCCCCATGCCCTGATATCTGCCCATGCCCTGCTCTGTGCCCCCATGCCTTGCTCTTTGCCCTACTCTTTGTCCCCATGCTCTGATGTGTGCCCACATGCCCTGCTGTCTGCCCCACGGCCTGCTCTGTGCCCTCATGCCCTGATGACTGCCCCATCCTCTGATGTCTACCTAATGCCTTGCTCCGTGCCCCTATGCCCTCATGCCCTGATGTCTTCCCCCATGCCTTGCTCTTTGTCTTGTGCTCTGATGTGTGCCCCTATGCCCTGCTCTGTGCCCCCATGCCCTGATGTTGGCCCCAATGTGTTCCCCCATGCCCTGTTCAGTGCCCCTATGCCCTGCTCTGTGCCCATGCCCCGATGTGTGCCCCCAATGCCCTGCTCCGTGCCCTCATGCCCTGCTGCCTGCTCCCATGCCCTGCTGCCTGCCCCCACGATGTGTCCTGTGATGTGCCCCGTGATATGCCCTACGTTGTGCCCCATGATGTGCGCCACTGTGTGCCTCATGCCCTATTGTCCCACTGTGTGCCCAATTCCCTTTGGCCCTGTGATGTGTCCTGAGCCCTCATGCCCTACTGTCTTCCCCATGCCCTGCTTCTTTGCCCCCATGCCCTGCTGTCTACCCTATGCCCTGCTCCGTGCCCCCATGCCCTAATGTCTGCCCCATACCTTGATGTCTGCCCCCATGCCCTGCTCTTTGCCCAATGCTCTACTCTTTGCCCTCATGCTCTGATGTGTGCCCCCAAGCCCTGTTTTTTTCCCCCATGCCCTGCTCTATGCCCCCATGCCCTGATGTCTTTCCCATGCTCTGATGTCTACCCCATGCCATACTCTGTGCCCCCTTGCCCTGCTTTGTGCTCTTATGCCCTGCTATCTACCCTATGCCCTGCTGTCTACCCTATGCCCTGCTGCGTTCCCCCATGCCCTGATGTCTGTCCCATGCCCTGCTCTATGCCCTCATGCCCTGATGTCTGCCCCATTCTCTGATGTCTACCCCTTGCCCTGCTCTGTGCCCCCTTGCCCTGATGTCTGCCCCACACCCTGCTCTGTGCCCCATGCCCAGCTTTCTGCCCCATGCTCTGATGTGTACCCCCATGCCTTGCTGTCTTCCCCATGTCCTGCTCTGTGCCCCCATGTCCTGATGTCTTCCCCAAGCCCTGATGTCTTCCCAATTCCCTGCTCTGTGCACCCATGCCCTGATGTCTGCCCCCATGCCCTGATGTCTGCCCCATGCCCTGCGCCCCCATGCCCTGCTGTCTATCCCATGAACTGCTCTTTGCCCCCATGCCCTGATGTGTACTCCCATGCCCTGATGTGTACCCCCGTGCCCTGATGTGTGCCCCATGCCCCGCTCTTTTGTGTACCCCCATGCCCTGCTCCGTGCCCCCATGATGTGTGTGGTTTGAGTGTGGGCAGGGATACAGGGGGCCCCATAATCTCCTGTTGCCCGGGGGCCCCATGAGTTATCAGTCCGCCCCTGGGGCGAGCAAGGAGAGGAGAGCAGAGCCGAGCCGAGCCGCAGCGTTCAAACCGTGGGGAACATTACCGATTTCAATTCAATAGCTGTGTTCCCCGCAGCGCGCGTCTTATACAGCCCCTCCCCTCTTGTCTGGGAAACTTTGATAGACAGATCACCCATCCCAGGATTGGATGGGTGATCTGTCTATCAAAGTTTTCTGGAAAAGAAGGGAGGGGCTGTATAAGACGCACACTGCGGGGAACACAGCTATTGAATTGAAAGCGGTAATGTTCCCCGTGGTTTGAACCATTCGGCGGCGGCTCCTCCTCTCCTACCCAGCACAGGTAGGATGCAGGGGGGGGGGAGAACTCTGGCTGCAATGTGTGGGGGGGGGGATTTGGCTGCAATGTGTGGGGGGGGAGGAACTCTGGCTACAATGTGTGTGGGGGGGGGACTCTGGCTGCAATGTGTGGGTGAGGGGACTCTGGCTGCAATGTGGGTGAGGGGACTCTGGCTGCAATTGTGAGGGGACTCTGGCTACAATTGTGGGGGTACTCTGGCTGGAAAATTGGGACATTTTGCTGCATAGGTAGACATGGGCAGGCTGCATTTTTGGGCATGGATTAAGTTGTCGTTAATATTTATCTTAATTCTACATAAAACATTTAAGTGTTATTCCATGAGATTTGAGGGCGTGTCTAGGGGTGGGATTAGGGGGCGGGACATGGTAGAGGTTGGGCGGGGCAACTGGTGGCGAGTATGCCTTGAGGCCTGGCTAGTAGCTCAGGACTTGAAATTTTGAGCCCTGCTGTATAGTATAGCTAGATCCGCTCTTCCTAATTTACTGGCAGGCAGGTGATTGTGCTAGCTGCAGTATTCTCACGTGGTGTACTGCCTGTGTCCTCTGCAGTGTGCACCTAAAGCTATGTGGTGTGTACTGCCCGTGTCCTCTGCAATGTGCACCTAAAGCTACGTCGTGTGTACTGCATGTGTCCTCTGCAGTTTTCCCCCATGAAGCCACATGGTGTGTACTGCCCGTGTCCTCTGCAGTTTGCACCTAAATCTACGTGGTGTGTACTGCCTGTGTCCTCTGCAGTGTGCACCTAAAGCTACGTGGTGTGTACTGCCTGTATCCTCTGCAGTATGCACCTAAAGCTACGTGGTGTGTTCTGTCCATGTCCTCTGCAGTTTTCACCTAAAGCTACATGGTGTGTACTGCCAGGAAAGTCTGTGTGCATTTCCGGTCATATAATGCCAGTGCTCGGCTGGCAGACCTCCAAAAGGAATACAACCTGCCCAAGAACCGACTAATCTGTGACATGCCCACCAGCTGGAACTCTAAGTTGGTCATGCTTCAGCAGCTGCACACGCAGCAGAGGGCCATCAATGAGTATCTGTGCCAATATGGCAGCATGACAGGGTCAGGGGAGCTTGGTTTTTTCCCCACGCCAGTGGGCCATGATCAGGGATGCATGCACTGTCCTGTCACCATTTGAGGGGGCCACGAGGATGGTGAGCAGTGACAGTGCATGCATCAGTGAGACTGTCCCTCTTATTCACCTGTTGGAGCACAGGCTGCATGGAAAAATGGACAGGGCCCTTGAGGCAGAACAGAGGGAGGAAGAGGAGGATTTCCTTACCTCTCAAGGCCCCCTTTATCCAGACAGTGTTCCTGCTTGCTGGCCTATCACACAGGAAGAGGACGAGGAGGAGGATTGTGTCAGCATGGAGGTGGAGCCTAGCACTCAGCATCAGCAGCAGTCTTCAAGGGATCAATTACAGTTCAAAGGAACCCATGGACTTGTACGTGGCTGGGACGAGGTGGCTGCAGATCATGTTGTTCTCAGTGACTCAGAGGACTCCGCACAGAATGCCTCAGCAAACCTACGCTGTATGGCCTCCCTGATTCTGCAAAGCCTGCGGAAGGATCCTTGTATTCTCCTCGTATCAAGGAGAGGGATCATTACTGGCTGGCAACCCTCCTTGATCCACATTACAAGAGTAAGGTTGCGGACCTTATCTTGCCGGCACAGAGGGAGCAGAATATGAAACATCTTCGGGGAGGCCTTGCAGAAAGGTCTGTGCAACGCGTTCCCAGATACTGGGAGGTTACAAAATCCCGGTCCTGGACAACGTGTTGCTGAGGCTTCGGTCAGTCACAGAAGGAGCGGTGGAGAAGGTGGCCATCTGAGCGATGCGTTCAGCCATTTTTTTAGTCCGCAGCCCCAAGGTATGACCGGTTCCAGCAACCATCGCCAGCGTCTGTTTTACATGGTGCGGGAATACGTAGGGGCAAGATCAGACTTGGACACCTTTCCCACCAAAAATCCTCTGGCTTACTGGGTCTTGAGGATGGATAACTGGCCAGAGCTTGCACAGTGCGCAATTTAGCTACTGGCTTATCCTGCATCCAGCGTTCTTTCAGAATGCATATTCAGTGCTGCTGGAGGCTTTTTAACCGATCACATGGTGCGCCTCTCCACCAACTTGGTCGATCGACTGACTTTCATAAAAAATCAGGCTTGAATCACCACCAGCTACCAAGCATCTGATGCTGATGTAACTGAATAATTTTTTTTGAAATATCAGATCCCTTCAAGACTGCCTATTCTGATGCTGAGTGACTATCCTGTTATGCTGAGTGACTATCCTTTTCCTCCTCAATGATCATACTGATAGCTTGTAAGAACATTTTTGGTTCTGGGCACCTGTACCAGTGCCTAAGACCCAATTTTTCTGCCCCTGTTTAACAGGGGTGTGTAATTACAATTTTTGATGCAATACTTTGCAGCAGGCTCATTCCTGCACTCCAACTAGAGTATCTGTGAGGGGTTGCAGTGTTGTGGCACCAGCACCAGTGCCTAAGACCCAAGTTTTATGTCCCTGTTTAACAGGGGCGTGAAATAAAAAATGTTGATGCAATACTTTGCAGTAGGATCATTCCTGCGCTCCAACTAGAGTATCTGTGAGGGGTTGCAGTGTTGTGGCATCAGCACCAGTGCCTAAGGCCCAATTTTTCTGCCCCTGTTTAACAGGGGCGTGTAATTACAATTTGTGATGCAATATTTTGCAGCGGGCTCATTCCTGCACTCCAACTAGAGTATCTGTGAAGGGTTGCAGTGTTGTGGCACCAGCACCACCACCACCACCAACAAAGGCCCAATTTTTTTGCCCCTGTTCAACAGGGGCATGTAATTACAATGCTTGATCTAATATTTCACAGCAGGGCCTATTCCTGTGCCCACCAAGAGTAACTGTGAGGGCTTACGGAGTTGTGACACCAGCACCAACAAAGGCCCAATTTTTCTGCCCCTGTTCAACAGGGGCATGTAATTACAATTTTTGATCTAATATTTCACAGCAGGGCCCATTCCTGCGCCCACCAAGAGTAACTAAGTACTTACAGTGTTGTGGCACAAGCGCCAGCACCAAAGGCCCAATTTTTCTACCACTGTTCAACAATGGCATGTAATTACAGTTCTTGATATAATAGTTCACACAGCACCCACCAAGACTAACTGTGAGGGCTTACAGTGTTGTGGCAACACCAACACCTAGGGCCCAAATTTATGCAGAGTATATACGGCAGGCCCCTACTTTCAAACATCCAACTTACATATGACTCCTACTTGCAAACGGAAGGAGACAACAGGAAGTGAGAGGAAATCTACCCCAAGGAAGGGAAATTCTCTTCTATAAGTCCTGTCCTGTCCACTGATGCTTTATCACCAATCCTTGTTTCACGAACAAAAACAAATTTAAAAAAAATCATTTGTCATTGGGACAGAAAGTGAATTGCAATCTTCTGAACAGATGCACACAGACAGAAAAACAAATGTTACAGGGGTGATAACCCTTCTCTATGTTTTCAGAAAAACTTAAAAATAGATTTTATGGCTGGAGCTACACTTTAAAAAAGTACCAGTTCACAATTACAAACAGATTCTACTTAACAACAAACCTACAGTCCCTGTCTTGTTTGCACCGCCTATATACTGCTGTTCAAAGTATATAGGGCCAAAGGGGCTTGTAATGACCTTGGGGGAGTTGGGGGAAACCCATGCTATTTTTCTCAATGATTTTCATCCATATTGCAGGGACCAGACATTACATTTAAGCCGCAACCAGTTTTAAATTACCTTTTTCTTATTGTAATCTCATTTTGTGCAGGGACAGTTCTAAACATGTGCCACTTCACAGGAAAACTATAGACACCCAGCAGGTACAATATTTAAAGGAATTTTTCTTATTTTTTTTAACTTTAAGCATCATTAAAATCACTGCTCCAGAAAAAAACGACAGTTTTTAAAACTTTTTTTTCCATTGATACAAACGTGTTTTACGACAATAACTTGCATATTAGGCTTTAAAATGAGCACTTTTGAATTTGAATGTTCGAGTCCCATAGACGTCAATGGGTCGGTCCGTTTGAAGGTTCTGGTCCGAACCGAACGGGGGGGGGGGGTGTTCGGCTCATCCCTAATGTGGATGGAATCCAGCACATTTCAATTTAGGTTGTTCCTTACAGGGGTATATCAATATTGAATTTTAGATCACTTAATACATTTTTACATGACCACTTCAATGCAAATCAACTCACATCACAGTACTGTATGTAAAGTCTCAGTAAGCACCCAAAAATTCAATAAAAACAATGGTACAAGGTTGTCAACGGGCCAATGATCTAAGGGGATACTGCAAGTGGACAAGTATGGGAAAAGCGTAGGGGAACCAAACTATTAAAATAAATCCAAAAATAGAACATTTAAATCCTCCAGAAATCAGTGAGAGTCTCACCTTTTTCTTACAGGACCTATCATTGAGCGCTGCCCCCAGAATCTCATACCCACCCTGCCGGATGTCTAAACTCAAAGAGTGAACAGTAGCAACACACATCCACCTCTGCTTCAGGTATATAACTAATATAAAAAGCCAAAATCCTTATGTGACAAAAAAACACCAATGGGACAACATCTAAATTGCACCAAACAGCACGGGTGGCACAAATCACCCCAAGGGGAAAGGAGGTGAATAACTTCCTGTACCCTTTTTGTGCTCCGTCACTTTTAGTCATGACAATGTCAAACAGCATGGTAAATATGTCATTGCTCACAAGTGGTTGCTGACACACACAGTCATTCCTCTCCTCACAGAGGACCTACACCACAAGGATACAAAACATGGACAGGGGAGGGGGCCCTGGGCTCACAGCAAGGTCCCCCCCTGCTTAACCTACATCCTTCTCACCAAATGACAAAGCTAACCAGAGAAACCAAAAAGCAACCAGCAGGGGGAAAGGGGAGACCCTATGAATGCTGGATGCAACCCACAATAGCATGACCTAGCAGGACAGCAGACAACCAGCATTGAACATACAAAAAAAATCATATAATATACAAATACATCTCTAAACATATTCCAAAACAGAATGAATAGAGTATATGTGTAACAAAAGATAATAGTCAAACAAAACTAAAAAGTCATACCAAATAAAATACAAACACACCTTATTTTTATACACAAAAAGAAAAATCACAGTGGATAATTAAAGGAGCTTTTCTGTTTTGGCAGATACAATCCCATCAAGGAAGGGCTTGTAGATACCTTTTTTTCAAACATAGGGGTTATTGGTTCAGAGAGTATAGATCCATCTTAATTCTCTTTGTAAGAGAATTTTGTTCCAATCCCACCCACATTACAAAGACCTTAGCTTGGGAATGTGATAATAATGATCATTAGCCACATGATTGTCTATAGGTGAAATGATGTTGCTCACCTAAACAGCATGAGTATGATCAAATATGTGCCTCCAAAACTCACATTTTCTGTAGCAGTATCAGGTGTTTTTCGTCACTTCTAGAAAAAGTGTAGCAGGCAAGTGCAGCTGGGAAAGTCACTAGTGATGTGAACTCAGATTTTTTTCCCCTGCATGTATTAAAAAAAGCAGTTTGGTAACATAAAAACTCAGTAAAACCATAATTGTACAAACTAGTCATGTGAAACAATATCAGAAAAAATAAATCAGAGTAATATATTGCATCTGGAACTAAACTCTGTAAAATCGCTAGTGGTTTCTTTTGGCATGTTCTTTTTTTCCCCCACAAACTTTAGGCATGTTCTTTCCGTTTAAATATTTGTATACACATAGGGGCAGATCCTCGTACAGCGGCGCATTTATGCTATGAGGGAACGACGGCCATACTTAACATTGGGTACGCCTCATAACAGCAGCTTTAACTATACACCGGAAAAAGCCGAACGCAAACAACGAAAAAAAATGCGCCGGCCGGACGTACGTTCGTGGATCGCCGTTCCTAGCTAATTTGCATACTCGACGCGGAATTCGACGGAAACGCAACCTAGCGGCCGCCGAAAAATTGCAGCTTAGATCCGACGGCGTACTAAGACGTACGCCTGTCGGATCTAGCCGAGATGCCGTCGTATCTTGTTTTGTGGATACAAAACAAAGATACGACGCGCAAAATTGGAAATTACACGGCGTATCAAGAGATACGCCGGCGTAAAACCTTTGTGGATCTGCCCCATACACTGCAGAACTATAAACACAAATACATGCATAGTTCAGCAGCACTATGAACACACATAGATGCACACATTGCAATTAAGTAATCCAGCATTATGAGCCCACATACAGACACAATACTGTATTATACACTCAAATAAAATCCATCCACATCACCTCCCTCCTTTGCTAATTAATTTACAGAAAACAGTGTGAAGCTTTCTGTATGATCTCTTATAACCTGCAGATTTGGATATCATTGTCATTATAGCTATCAGGAAATGCTGACCACCTTGCTTATAATGTGCTACTCCCAAGAGGGATTCCAGTGAAGTTTAGTATAAATTTCCTTCCATTTACAATATCTCCTGGGACAATAATGGTGGTGCTGAAGAATCTGCTGACCCTTAGCTGTTTTTAATGAAAGCTGGTCTCCTGGCTCTCCCTATCTCCCTACCCCTTTCTAACTATTTGCCGACTATGATGCCTAAATTCTTTTTTTACTCACCTAAATCTGTGGTCAGGTGCTGCTCCACTCACAGGTCTTCTTTCTTCTTTTGTTTACTGGCAGCAAGGTCCTGGGAATGAATACAGAAATCTTTTAACCTTCTATAAATAAATACTATGGGGCAAATCCACAAAGCAGATGCGCCGACTTAACTCGAGATTTCTAATTTTACTCCGCGCGTATCTTTGCGCCCGATCCTCAAAACGAAAAATCCGGTTTTTACGTCCTACTTAAAATAATTACTCTGGCGCATCCTCTGACGCAAATTACGCTAGTCACGCCGCTTTATTTGATAGGCAAAGATGCAAATGAGGGAGATAGGGCGATCCTCAAAATTAAGTGTGTGCGCCGTAGATTACGCCCTGTGCGCCGTAGATAACGCCCTGTGCGCACCTGTTAGTTTTCTGGAGCAAAATTAGACTTTATAAAAGCAGCCCTAATTTTACACCAGCCCTGTAAAGGTCTGCTGAAGCAACACCATTTAGGAAGAGCTGCCAACACTTCTTTGCTTGACTTCATTGTGACTGCCAAAATGCCTGGGCCATCAATGATTATAACGGCACTCGCCACTTTACAGGCGCAGAGAAGGAGGAGGGCACAGAGGAGGATGAGGAGGGCACAGGAGAGGATCTACCGCCCACGCCAAGATCTCTTTGGCATGACTGCGTCTGAGGTCATTGGCCACTTCAGATTAAACCAGGAAGCCATCCTGGACTTAACCAGGATCCTGCAGGATGATCTGAACACCCCAACCCAACGATCCCATGCCCTGCCAGCTCATATTAAAGTTATGGCCACCCTGCATTTTCTGGCCACTGGGTCTTTTCAGAGAACATGTGGAGGTCTGGCTGGGATGGTACAGGCTGGGATGATACTGAGACGCATGGGCAGTCAATTTGAAAAGCCCACCCAGGAGGACCAGCGAATGAAGAGCATGGCTGATTTCTACCAGATTGCACGATTCCCACGGACCATCGGGGCCATTGACTGTACCCATGTGGCACTACAGCCCCCCCATGATACAGAGCACCTGTTCAGGAATCGCAAAAACTGGCATTCCATCAATGTCCAGGTAATCGTGGATGCCCATGGCCTCATCTGGCATGTGTGTGCCAAATTTCCAGGTTCGTGCCATGACAGCTACATCTTTAGGCAGACCAACATAGCACGTGAATTGGAGCAGAACGTGTATGGAGACAGCTGGCTGGTTGGTGAGTGACATGTGTGTCAGGTATGTCCCCCCCATGATGCAGACATCACATGGGGCACATGCATGACTAATATCCTCCTGTCTTTTGCCTTCCAGGTGACTCTGGATATGCCCTGGGCCCTCACATGATGACCCCATTCCGGAACCCCCAAACCCCAGGAGAGCAACGCTACAACGAGGCTCATATTCGCACCCGGGCAGTAGTGGAGCGTACTTTTGGCCTGCTGAAGTCCCGCTTCAGATGCCTGGACAAGACTGGGGGTACACTGCTGTATTCCCCAGACTTTGTGTGCCAAATAATAGGGGCTTGTTGCATTCTTCATAACTTTGCAACGAGAAGGGGACTGGAGATTAACTTACGTGCTGACCTGACCCCCCACCCAGGCAATCCCCCCCTAGCCCACTCTACCCGGTCTACTGAGGGCACAGTAGCCAGGAGACGCCTGGCAGAAGGCATCTTTTCTCAGTAAATGGCCAGAAAAAATGTCACAATGTTATTATTTTTTTCCAATGCAAACGCACATGAATTATGTGACAATGTTATTATTTGTTTTCACTGCAAACGCACATGAATTATGTGACAATGAGAATGTTGCTTTGCACAGTAAACGCACATGTTTAATGACACATTGAGAATGTTTTTGTCTCTGGAAACGCACATGATTTATGTCACAATGAGAATGCATGAATGCACACCACTGTGGTCCCTAGCACAAACACATCACATGCACATCGAATTGGATTAGATCCAAGTACCCCCCCCCTTTGGTACTTGGGAGCAGTAACGCCCCGCCACGGCTCCAATTATGTCACTGTGCATTCATACACCATTCAGGAACCTAGGATGACTTTTCCCTGGTCCTGGGGATCCCTTCTCCACCAAAACTGAGGGGGACACCCTTATTTTGTCAGGAAGGCCACCCCCCCACATTCACACATCATTCACACACATAAACCAAATCATAAGTACAGTATAATAACCAAAATTTTTAAATCAAAAAAAAAAAAAAAAAAAAGTACCCCTGGTATTTAAGTCCGGCGGCGAGTGCTCCGTCTAGGCTGCCCACGGGCAGGGGCACGGGCACGGCCACGGGCACGGCCACCTGGAGGATCTTCACGGGGGGGGGGAGCAGGGGAGGGAGTATCTTCACGG
Organism: Rana temporaria; assembly: GCF_905171775.1. Taxonomy (NCBI): domain Eukaryota; kingdom Metazoa; phylum Chordata; class Amphibia; order Anura; family Ranidae; genus Rana; species Rana temporaria. The sequence continues at coordinate 336,017,677 of NC_053490.1, read as the reverse complement.
GGGGGGGAGCAGGGGAGGGAGTATCTTCATTGGGGGGGGGAGCAGGGGAGGGAGTATCTTCATTGGGGGGGGAGCAGGGGAGGGAGGAGCCTCCCCTGGTGTCTGACCTCCGGCTGGCCTGCCCTCCAAGGCCACTGCTATCCTGGTCAGGCAGGCAGTGATGGCAGCCGTATTGGCCTGGCCAGCCCGTGTGTTCTCCTGCACAGCCCGGGTGTTGTCCTGCACAGCCCGGGTGAGGGCAGTCACCTCCTGGCCCACGCCTGTTGTGGCGGTATGCAGGGACCACAAACAGGTGATGACACCCAATGAATTGGTGGCCACATCACTGAGTGACTCCCTCATTACATCCAGGCTGTGCTCCATCTTGGCCATAGTTTTTTTGATGTCACCCAGACTGCGGGTCTGCTTGGCATTGTCCCTCAGCAGACTGGCCGGCATATGCTCAGACCCCACCCTGGTGTCCTGGGTCGCCATCCTGCCTGCCCCTGAGGCTTGTGGCCAGGTAGGAGGGGATAGAGTGACCCTTGTGGGTTGCGGCATGTTGTGGGAGGAGTGGGAGGGGCTACCCCTGATGGTGGCCTGACTGGTGCCAGCCTCTGGGGGATCCTCTGGGGTAGCCTCAAGGGGAGCCTCTGGGGTAGCCTCAAGGGGAGCCTCTGGGGTAGCCTCAAGGGGAGCCTCAAGGCTAGCCTCAAGGGTATCATCAAAGGTCATCAGATCTGTGGCAATAATGATTTCCCGGCCAATCTGGAGATCTTCTTCCTCCTCCCCCTCATCCTCCTCCCCCTCATCCTCCTCCCCCTCAGCCTCCTCATGAGGGGAGGTTTGGCCACTCCCCTCCCCTGGGGACTCCTCAGCAGGCTCCTGTCTTTGGGGTGGTGCAGCAGCCTGGCCTGATGGCCCAGCAATCTCCTGGTCATCTGTGGAAGACACCAAACAATCACAGGTTTGAGGATCCACACACTTGGCACATGTTCCCTTCCCCCACCCACACATGCTAATCACCAAAAAAAAAAAAAAAAAACCTTACCTGGCCTCACAGGAACATCAGACTGATAACCAGGCAGGCCCACCACCTGCTCTGGCTCGAAACACCGGGCCACTGCCCATTCCTCCTCAGTCAGCCGGATGGGGCATGGTCCCCCTCCTCCAGTGCCCCTCCTATGCGCAGTGAGCTTGGCCACCTTATTGCGGACCACGCTCCTCAGATCATTGATCTTTTTCTTAATGCCAGCGGGGGTCCTCGTCTCCCCTCCCCCCGCCGCATTTATGTGATCTGTTATTTTGGCATAAATCCTCTTCCTTTGGGCCGGGGAGGTGTTCCGGCTATCAGGCCCATGTAGATATCTTCCATATTGTATGACATACCTGGCTAGGATTTGCTTTTCAACATGTGAAAAATTCAGCTTCCTGCGTTTGGGGGCCATCACAGACACCACCCAGCAACAAGAAGCCAAACAGGACAAACACACAAAAATACACACACAAGCAGACAGCTACTACAAAGTCAAATACAAACACACAAAAATACACACCAAACAAATACACAAAAATACACACAGACAGCTACTACAAAGTCAAATACAAACACACAAAAACCAAACTCAAAATCCAAGCAGAAAAAAAACAAACAAAAAAATTAGCAAAAACAATCAAACAAAAATTACACTTATCACAAACAAACAACAACTACTATCTACTACTCCTCCAACACTTCTCTATCAAACACAACTTACCAACAAACACTGACAAACTAAGAGCAGAAGCAAATTGCTCATGGAAGGGAACACAGGGAAATACTTTTGCAAATGAATTGTGTTTGACTGGAGCTAGTTAAGCACAGTGCGATCCTCAAACTAAGTACACTTGGCCTTTTACCTATCTCACTGATTGCGCCAAGCAAAGTTCTGCACATGCGCAGTGAGCAGCAGATTCGTGCGCGCATGCGCAGTACGGCCGGACCTTCATTTGCATGGGGTCACGGCTCATTACAATGAAGCACGCCCACTTCCTTCCCACTTGCCATAACCCCGCCTTACGCCTCCGAATTTACGTTACGGCAGGCGCACTTTTGGGCGCAAATGCGCTGTGGATACGGCAATTACGACACCAACTTAGGGCGCCGTAACTTAAATGACATAAGTTAGAAAAAACTTATTTTGCGCCGCTGGCTGTGGATTTGGCCCTATGAAACCAGAAATTATCATTTTGATAAAATATTTTATTTGTTGGAAATAATTGGCCGTAGCTCTTTCATTGTTGGTATTTATAATAAACATATTATCACCAAAACATTACTTGCCAATACTCTTACTTATTTCCATAACTTAGTTTAGCCATTACAGCTCAAACTATATACCATAAACTTACACACAAATATCCCCTTCTTAGGAAGGGACATAAACAACCACACAACATAGAGCTACTACAAAGGGAGGGAGGGAGGGCGTGTCTTCTGAGATGTCACCGCCGCTCTGCTAACGGTTTCAAGACGTCCACTTGTATTTATAGGCTCTCCAGGCTTAACAACTGACCAAGGGCTCGTGCTTATTTACTGACCAATCATCTTATTGCCTTATTAACCAATCCTATAATAACAATCTATATTATAATTTTTTTTTTTTTTTTTTATTAACTTTATTACCTGATTCTGTCTCATTCCCATATTGATGGGAAACTAATTGTTTCCCCTCTCCCATTCTTTAGGTGTCCATATTTTGCTTGACAGCCAACAGGCAGTGACCGGGGATGAACTTTAAAGTAGCATCCTTGTGTTAAAGAGTAATAGGATGGAATCATGGGATCTTAGATGACCATCAATGAACGGAGATATCAATCTGTATACCTGGTGTGCCATGATTTTAAAGGGAAAAATAAATACATTAAAAAGTATCAGTTGGAACCTTGGCAGAGTGAATGTTAAATATGTGCTTATGTCTATTTGTGTAAGACAGATTTCTGGAAATCTCTTTCCTGCTTAAATATGTAGCTTTTTATTATACATTTTAGATGTGGCCGACTGAGAGCAAAAGCTGATTAAATCAGACTTTATGCCTTAAGACAGAATGTGTCATCTGAGAAATGAGGCATTTTACCATTGTGTGCTCCTTATAGAGAATTTGGAAGCAAAACTGCGATTGGGAAGTGACAGGCTGGAATAGAATGGAGTTTACTTTATTCATGTTGGCAATCATGATCTTTGTTGCTAAGGAAACCATAACCACTTTCAAGAGGCATGCTGCTGACAGCACTAGTATGGTGCTTAGCTGTCCATATGCGGCAGTGACAATGTGTACAGTGTTCTGAGTTATTAGCATTATTTCATATTTAACATCTAAATTACCATGTGTTCTGATTTTTATCTGAATGATTCAATATATATTTTACATTTTTACATCATACCATATTTTAATAATGGTACATATTAGAATTCTTTTATAAATGTAGAATATAAGATTAAAACATTTTTTTTACTGGTATAGTAAGCAAATACCATCTCCCCTTCAGGTTAGGTAAAACAGAAGAATCATTTGTATATTTGTGTGTCGCAAGCTTTAGCTGTTACATGCCTGACACATAAAGATCTGTAACTTGGAGCTGTATGTTTAATTAATACCATTTGGGATTCACACCTTCTGCCACAGGTCAATCACTGTTCTAGAGGACGCTTTGTTGAAATCCTCATGAGTCCCAGAATAGTGGAATGCCTTCTGCATTTTGTATTCTACAACGTGAAATTTAAACAGACTTCAAAAGGGAATAATAAGCATAAAAAAGAACAAAGATAAATATAATAAACAATAGTTATATTTATACAGCATATATAACACATATTGTGTAATATAGAAACATAGAAGAGTGACAGCAAACAAATTACCAACTATTATGGTGGTTTAAACAGAAAAAAATTAACCTAAATAGGTGTAAGAAAATTACAGCGCTAATTATAATACTATAATATAATACTAAATAAATAATCAATAACATATAAACTCAATAACACCATGTGACAAGTGATGAAAAGTCCATAAAAAAATTATAAAAAATTAGATGAGAAAATTCCTTATTCTGTGAATCTTGACCACACCAATGTGCTGTGATAACTCCCCTCTGAAAAACACATTTACCAGACGGATTTGCCTTTCACTCTCGTGTTAGGCTAAATCACTTGTGTATGATCTCACAAATAGATAAACAAATATCAGCTGGACCACTGTGATGATCCCTCAATAATGTACGTGAAAATAAAAGAAGTGCTCCAATAGTGTAAAATTGTTTCACCAGTTTAATTCAAAATCACAGCAACACTTCATTCATTAAACTCACATGTAAAAAATTAAAAGTCAGCTTCAAACAAATCACAGCAAACATCAGTGTTTAGTAGGCTCTGCAGTGCTAGGCGGTCATGGCAGACCTGAGGTGTGTGCTCAGTTGGTATAGGCTCGCCACACTCCAGATTCCGTCTTCCAGTAGCGGCAAGTTGTCTAAAAAGCAGTGGTGTCTCTAGTCAGTGAAGCTAGTAAAACTGTAGTCATGGGATCCCATGACTAAGCATTTACTGGGAAACATGTTGGGAACGTGGCTACAGTTTTTTACAGGAACTGGTTGCTGCCAGTCGCATTCTTACCAGACTCCTGGATCACATGGGAGAACCCAGTAAAGGTGACGAGAGGTTGGTGGAACCCCCTTCTGCTGCCTGTAAAAGTAATCCAGTGGCTTCTAGGATTTTTTTTACATTGAAGGGAATTACCAGACCTAAAAAAAATGATATCTTGATCATTGCTGCAGTAATCCAGCAATGTACCAGTATGTCGCTGGATGGCAAATTGTTAAGGGGACAGCTGTGTATTGTAACACATGGCAATTTCTAGGTGCATAAATACAGGAGGCAGTGGTGTATGGGGGCATATAGTAGTTTGTAGGGACTCAGGTAAACCTTGCACTGTATATACTGTATAAGCATTCATTTGGAGGGCAGCTGTAATTAGAGCACTATCTAAGGCTGCATATATTTTGCAGGGCCAGTAGCACACACCTTAAAATTCACTAATATATCTACCCCCTTTTTTCAAATGTATTGCATTAATGATTTCAGATAGACATGTGCATTCGTTATAGTCCGAATAAATTTTCGTCCGAATTTCTGGAATTTTCGTGTTTGTTTTAACAAAACAATAACGAAAGCACAGGTTCCAAAATTCGACAGATCCGGAATTAAAAAAAAAAATCTTTGCCTTTATTCTTCTTTAACTCTACTGAGATATTGATGTTATGCTGCACCATCCTGTAGATATATTCGCCAGCACACCGAGGATCATTTAGAAAAACGTCCAACATTTTTTTAATACATAGAAACGATCACAAAAAAAGCAAGGTTTCGAAGTAGCACAGGACCTCTTCGTCAGGCAAGTGAGTCACTTGCCTGACGAAGAGGTCCTGTGTGACTTCGAAACGTTGCTTTTTTGTGATCGTTTCTATGCATTAAAAAATGTTTGGACGTTTTTCTAAATGATCCTTGGTGTCCTGGCGAATATATCCACATGATCGCTTTTCCAGTCCCCAGCTGGTGATCTCTTCAGCACCCTCTTCTCTTTTTGGGCCGCTCTCCAGGAAGGTGTGCAATTGGAATATTTTTGATAATGCTGCACCATCCTTTACCGGCCAGCAGGGGGAGAGTCAAAGCCAAGCAAGCCCTTAGACTCCTACAAAGAGGCCTGAAAATCCTGGGAGTTGTACTGTAGTTTGAGATAGCAGCCATATAAAGGGATGAATAGACGCCTCACACTAAAGATCCCAATAGGCATTGTGCAGTAGGAGGAGTTGAGAGATGCTTTTAATTAAACTGCCGGGAACGTTTTTCCTCTTGGCACTGAAGGAGTTAGAGAGAGAGCCCTGTCACCTCCACTAGCATCCTAATTTTTGGATAGTGCATACTACCCAGTCAGTATTGGACTAGCATCAACGCCATAAATGTGCTCTGGCAGTATGGTTCCAGATTAAACGTTACTACCGCTCACTACTACACTTGAGGTGGCATTGCTATGTTTGAGCTGATCTGGATGCCAAATATCATATTTTGCCTAGTCCCTACTGTTAATCACTTTGTATGCTAAAATGTGTAATTACAATTGGTAATACATCTTATGCTTGCTTAGGGCCAGATTCACAAATGAGATACGACGGTGTTTCTCCTGATACGCCGTTGTATCTCTGTTTCTATCTATGCGACTGATTCATAGAATCAGTTGCGCATAAATATCCCTAAGATCCGACATGTGTAATTGTTTTACACTGTCGGATCTTAGGATGCAGTACCGCGGCCGCCGCTGGGGGGAGTTCGCGTCGTAAACCAGCGTCGGGTATGCAAATTAGGAGTTACGGCGGATCCACAATGGTTTTTCGCGTTCGATACGTCGCCGCTAGTCAAGTTTCCCGTCGCAAAGTTACACTTTTTTTTGGTGCCTTAACTTTAGTCAGCAAGTGTATTGCTGTCTAAAGTATGGCCGTCGTTCCTGCGTCGAAATTTAAAAATCAACATCGTTTGCGTAAGCCCTCCGGGAATACGGAAGTACGCTACGCGCGTCGCCGTTCAAAAAAATGACGTCACGGCGTACAAAGCACGGCGGGAGTTCGGAAACGGAGCATGCGCAGTAGGTCCGGCGCGGGAGCGCGCCTAATTTAAATGGCACACGCCCATTTAAATTGGCCCGCCTTATGCCGGAGGCCGCGGGCGTAGTTTTCATCGCAAGTGCTTGGTGAATCAGGATCTAGGATCGCCGCCGCGATTCTACGTGAATCTGGCCCTTAGTTACCAACCGTATTGGGTGAAAGTATATTAAGTTTGGGCTCAAAAAAGGTTCAGGCAGGTATCGGTTTTAGCATTGGAGAATTTTGCACGAGTATCCATCAGATCTGATTCACTTCTCCCCAACTAGTTCCAGATCACAGGCCAGTCCCTTACTCTGACAGCTTTCTGCTCCACATTCTACTTTCACTTCTTCCACTTTGATTATCAGCACTAATCATGGAGATCAGAGGAGTGCTGCAGGAACAGGTTAATGGCACATAGAGATTGGAGGGTGGGGTGCAGTAAGAGGTTAATGATGCATATGGAGATGTACACTAACAGGTTAATGACGCATAGAGATGGGAGGTGCAATAAGGGTCAATGTATGGAGATAGGGGGAGGGGTGTGTGAATTTCAGGGTCAATGTATCACAATTGGGGGGTGGAAGGTATGATGTAAGGGGTCACTGATGCATATAGAGATGGGGAGATGCACTAAGGGGTTAAGTATGCAAAGACATGCTGATAGGTAAATTGGATCGTGTCCAAAATTGGCCCAGTATATATATATGTATATCTGTGTGTATGACTGTGTGTCTCAAGCGCGTTGAGATCCTACCGGGTAAAATAACCGCACCAGTCAAGCAGACACTGGCTGGAAAAAGCGCCTAGAGGCGATTCAGTTCGCATGTGTAGCGCTATACAAGTCATTCATTCATTCATGTATGCATATGGAGATGGTGAGGTACAATAAGGAGTTACTATATAAATATGAGGATCTGCAATAGGGGTTAACGTATAAAGATGGGGTGATGGGCAGTAAGGGGTTACTGGGTGGAGATTGCGTAGGTGCATTAAGGGGTTAATATATGGAGATGAAGTGATGGGCACACAGTAAGAGGTTACTGGATGGAGATGGGGTGCGTGCAGTAAGGGGGTTAATAAAGACGCGGAGAGGATAGGCTAAGTTACACTCATCTCGGAGGGAAGAAAGGCAAAGCGGAGACAGAGGGAGGTGGACGAGCCAGTGAATGGAGCATACATTCAGATGCCCCACTGGATGTTATAGTCAGTTCACTCCTCCCTGACATGCACTAAGGTCATGTCCTAGGTCCATCATTTTCCAGCCTGAGGACTCACACGCATGATCCATGGCACCCGCCCATGGAAGTTCCCCAGCACTCCCACCCCAGAAAACCCAGCAATAGTCAGTTACAGGCAGGAAGGAGGCGGGACACACACACTCCTGCTATCTATGCTTCTAGGTTTACACTGGAGCTATGGGGAAATTCGCATGTGATTCAGACAGGAATCGCACCGCATTCCTGTTCAAATTGCATGCAATTATTTGCAGTGCAATTTGATCCCATTCATTTTGTATGGGCTCAAATCACACTGCAAAGTTATTGGTTTCTGGTATTGGGTACGAGTACTGGTGAAATGCCTGGTATCGGCACCAATACCAGTATCAGTGCATCCCTAGTACTAAGTATCACTTTCAGTGAATTCCTGTGACAATGTATCTTTGTATCCTTAACCTTGTGGGTCACAGAGGCTGAGGTTCGACAAAATGGTAGAGGCAAAGAGCAGAGAACACATTCTATCCAGCAGCTTCTACGGGTGTAGTGCTACAATTACCTAAACGATTATTAAGCGTAGTGAAAACTATTATCTCATTCATTTTTATATGTGTGTGTTAAGTGAGCATGTTATTATTTTTCATGTAAAAATAATATTTGCATGCCAAAGATTTAAAAAATAAATAAAAAACTGCTGTTCCCAAACTCTCAATTTTTTTGGGCAAAATTTGACCGTTCAGCAAAATACATTGAAAGCAATAGGGAAGGCTTTTTTAGGCTTTTTGATGGCTTTTGGATGTTATTTTATCAGTTCCCAGTCTATTTTAAGGTATCGTATATGTCATGCCTTTGGCCTACAAGGAAATACAGTAATATCTTCTGGACTTGTAATTCAAATATTGTCCACTAGATGTCACTCTTAACAAAGGACTGTTGATGGGCAGTGTTCTATGGTAATGTTGTTGCATGCTAGTCTCATGTCGAAAGTGAAGAGGTTACTCACCATACAATTTTTTTTTGGAAGACAGAATCCAACCTAAGAAGTGACGTAATGTGTTGAATTGTTTTGTATGTATTCTTTTCTTTCTGAGGATGCGTAGTCTTGCTCTTACGATTTTTTTTCGAACGAAAACCACACTAATTAAACAAAAATCGGACGTTGAGTTAACGTATAACAAAAAATGTATAGTCTGCACATCCAGCTATGAAAAACGTGAATCTGCTGTGGAAAGCACCATACAAAATTTTACTTCCGATTTTCATATTGTGTGTATGGGCCTTTAGACACGTTTACCCCACCTGCTTGTTGGATATAGATTTTAGTTTATGTGTATTTGGTTATTGATATTTTTTCAGACAACAGAAAAAAGAAGCAAAAAAGCTAATTCTGCACTTTTAACACTGAATGTAGGCTTGTGTTAAGCCTCGTACACATGGTTTGATTGTTGTACGACCGAGCGTCTGATTTTTGTCAAAAGTGTGTGTGCAGGATTTTGTCTAGCATATTAACTATCCACAAATTGTTGTTTGATGAACACGAACGTAGTGACGTACTATGAGAGTATAAAGTGGAAGTCAATTTCTCAAGCGCCACCCATTGGGCCCCTTCTGCTAATTTTATGTTAGTAGAAGTTTGAGCATAGATTTGCACCATTTTGTTAAGTTATTTTTAGTTGGATGGTAGATAGCATCTCTAATTTAATTTCTGTCTTTTTTTCTGCACAATAAAAAAATTGTGTAGAATAATACTCGTCTATGTGTTTTTCTTCAAATGACAGTTTGTGTTGTTTTTAATGTAACTGCCTACTCCCAATGGAAAATTAACAAGGGACACTAACATAGTTGTATCTTTGATCTTAAAAATTTAGGGATAATGGTGTTGTGGTAACTTCCCCACAAAATCAAACAACCATAATATTAATATTACTTACGTTTGGCATAACTACATCAGTATCACCAGCAAAGCAGCTTCATTATGTCAGGAAGCTAGTTGTTAGGTAATTTTGGACAGGGTATAATCCCCAATCCTCATTAAATTAATTAGGTACAATGCCCGGCGGGTGTGGAGAGGCGACTTGGTGTACATCTTGCGGCATATATGTTTCTTGATCATCCGATCGAGGGCGAATACGGCTGTGCAAAATGTAAGCACATTGTTTCCTTAAAAGTCCAGGTTATGAATCTGGGGAAGCAACTGTCAGCACTGAGAAGACCCTCCACACTAAAGGAGAGCTGGGGATGTACCCGGCAGGCAGTGTTGCTCATCTTCCTTTAAAAAAGTAATTAGTTACAGTTACAAATTACTTGTCCGAAAAACTCCTATAGTGAGAGTGGGGGGGAAGCAAAGGGAAAGGAAAGACAGATTCTGATGGTAGGGGACTCAATTCTTAGAAGGACAGAAAGGGCAATCTGTAACAAAGACCTGAAGCGCCAAACTGTATGTTGGCTACCGGGTGCTCGGGTTCGGCACATCATGGATCTGGTGGACAGATAACTGTGAGGGGCTGGGGAAGACCCAGCTGTCATGGTGCATGTTGACACCAATGACAAAGTCAAAGGCAGATGGAGTGCCCTGAAGAACAATTTTAGGGACTTGGGAGCTAAATTGAGCAAAGGGACCTTCAAGGCGGTATTCTCAGGAATACTAACAGTACATCGAGCCACACCAGAAAGGCAGAAGGAGATTAGGGAAATAAACAAGTGGCTGAGGAGCTGGTGTAGTAAGGAGGGGTTTGGGTTCCTGGAGGACTGGGCCAACTTCTCAGTCAATAACCAGTACTATAGAAGGGACAGACTGCACCTAAATGAAGAGGGTGCAGATCAGCTGGGAATGAAGATGGCCAAAAAGTTACAGAGGTTTTTTAAACTAGGTGATGGGGGGAGGGTCCAGAGGTAGAGATAGTCAGCATGGAAAATACAAAAATATTCCAGAGGGTAGTATTGGGGGCATTAGTGGTATGGTAACCCAAGTACATAAACCCAAGGTAAGTATAGTAGCAAGTCCTAGTTGCAATCTCAGAACACCCAATAAGAGCATCATATGCGACCAGTCTAAACTATGTGGCATGTTCACCAATGCCAGGATCCTGGCTGACAAGATGGGTGAACTAGAGATACTGTTGGACGAGGAGGATTTGGATTTTGTGGGAATTTCCGAGACCTGGTTCAACAGCGCTCATGATTGGCTGGCAACCATTCAAGGGTATAACCTTTATCACAAGGATAGCGAGAGGAAAAAAGGGGGAGGGGTATGCCTATATATCAAGAATAATGTACAAGTGAATGTAAGGGATGACATCACTAAGAGAGCTAGGGAGGAGGTGGAATCCTTATGGGTTGAGCTCCAAAGGGATAAAGCTAAGGGGGATATAATACTGGGAGTATGCTATAGCCCCCCTAACTTGAGGGAGGAGGGGGAGACAGATCTCCTATCACGATTTGGATTAGCAGCAAGGATGGAAAGTGTTATCATAATGGGGGATTTTTTTTCCCAGACATAGACCGGGTGGAGGGAACCACACATTTATCTAAGGCTCGCCAGTTCCTAAATATCTTGCATGACAACTTTATGGGTCAGATGGTAGACACATCAACTAGAAATAAAGCGCTACTGGATCTACTGATTACCAACAATACAGACCTGATCACGGATGTGGAAATATGGGGCAATTTAGGTAACAGTGATCACAGGTCAATTGGCTTCAGTATAAATCACACAAATAGAAAACATAAGTGGAATACAAAAACACTGAAATTTCAAGAGCCAACTTCTCTAAACTACGACCCTTGCTGGAGGGCATAAATTGGGATAAAATCTTAGGAACAAAGAACAAGGACGAGAGATGGGATTGCTTTAAGAGCATATTAAATAAGGGCATTAGCCAATGCATCCCATTAGGTAATACATTTAAAATAGTAAGCAAAAGTGCTGGATGGCTTAACTCCAATGTAAAAATGTATATAAAAGCAAAAGACAAAAACAAGAAATGTAAGGGTGGAATTAGGGCGGCTAAGATAGAACATGAAAAACACATACCGGAGGAGAGCAAAATAAATCCCAACAAATTCTTTAAGTATGTAAACGGTAAAAAAGGGAGGACAGATCTTATTGGCCCCATAAAGAATGAGGAAGGACATCTGGTTACAAAGGATGGGGAGCCCCCTCTTCTCTCCCTCCCCTTCCCCTTTCTGTCCCCTCTCCTTCCTCTCCCCTTTCCTCCCTTCTTCTCCCTTTTCTTTGTTTGCTCCTACTGTCTCTCTAGGTTCAGGTTTACGGGGCTCCATTCTCTATCCCCATGGCCTATGCTGTTCTGTTCTGCCACTCTGGAATAATTGAAAATGGGGGCGGGACTCGCGGAACCGTCTATTGATACAGGTTGAATTTCAGCAGAAAATATGCTCTGTCCCAGCGGGGGTAGGGACTGATTCCAATTGAATAGTCTCTCCAAGTTGGGGATGCTCATTGTTCTGAATAGATAAGTTTGTCAGCCCATGCTCAATACCATGTCGCTGTTACTGCTCAACGAACTCTGCACCGCTGTACCTGTATTTCGTTTTTTCCCTTTTATTATGTTTCTGACGGATGCTATATTTTGTGATTCTTTGCCCTTTCAATAAATAAAAGATTTGTAAAAACAAAGGATAGGGAGATGGCAAAGATATTGAATTTATTCTCCTCCTCAGTCTTCATGAGGAAATCGGGGGGCTTCAGTAACCAAAACTGCAGTGTCTATCCTCATGACATGTACCAGGAAGCACCTCCATGGTTAACAGAGGACAGAATTAAAAATAGACTTGGAAAACTAAGGCCCCATACACACGACCGAACATGTCTGCTGAAACTGGTCCGCAGACCAGTTTCAGCAGACATGTTCGGTCGCCTGTACAGCCGAGCGGACAGGATTCCAGCGAACATTTGCCCGCCGGGCCTTTTTCGAGCGGGCAAATATTTCTAAACATGTTTAGAAACAGCCCGCTGGAATCCTGTCCGTCGGACATGTTCGGTCGCCTGTACAGACCTACCGTACATGTCCGAGCGGCCGCCATCCCTCGCATGCGTCGAATGGCTTCGACGCATGCGTGGAAGCATTGAACTGGCAGGGCCGCGCACATTGCCGTGTCATCGTCGCGGCGACGGCGTGGCCTCGTGGCCGCGTATCGAGTACGCGCGGATTTCTGTATGATGGTGTGTACAGCCATCATACAGAAATCTCCGGGCAGACATGTACGCTGAAAACGGTCCGGCGGACCGTTTTCATTGTACATGTTTGCCCGTGTGTACAAGGCCTTAACATTAATAAATCACTGGGACCAGATGTCTTGCACCCAAGGGTACTTAGTGAACTCAGTCAAGTAATTTCCAGACCATTGTTCCTAATTTTTACTCACAGTCAACTGACTGGAATGGTACCAGCTGATTGGAGAAAAGCCAATGTAGCACCAATATTTAAAAAGTTCCCAAAATACATCCCTGGGAATTACAGTTAGCCTAACACCAATAATATGTAAGATCTTGGAGGGGTTAATAAGGCACTATATACAAGATTTTAGTAATGAGAACAGTATCATTATCAGTACTGAGCATGGATTCATGAAGAATTGTTCTTGCCAAACCAATCTATTAACCTTCTATGAGGAGGTGAGTTGCCATCTAGATAAAGGAAGGCCCGTAGACGTAGTGTATCTGGATTTTGCAAAAGCATTTGACACAGCTCCCCGTAAACGTTTACTGTGCAAAATAAGGTTAGTTGGCATTGACCATAAGGTGAGTACATGGATTGAAACTGGCTACAAGGGCGAGTTCAGAGAGTAGTGATAAATGGGGAGTACTCGGAATGGTCAGGGGTGGGTAGTGGGGTCCCCCAGGGTTCTGTGCTGGGACCGATCCTGGGACCAATCCTGTTTAATTTGTTCATGAATGACCTGGAGGATGGTGTAAGCAGTGCAATCTCTGTATTTGCAGACAATACTAAGCTAATCAGGGCAATAACTTCTCTGCAGGATGTAGAAACCTTGCAAAAGGATCTGAACAAATTAATGGGGTGGGCAAATACATGGCAAATGAGGTTCAATGTAGAAAAATGTAAAATAATTCATTTGGGTGGCAAGAATACAAATGCAATTTATACACTGGGGTGGAATCTAGGATGGAATAGGGTCAGCAATGTAGATGATAGGCTCAGCAATGGCATGAAATGCCAAGCTGCTGCTAACAAAGCAAACAGAATATTGGCATGCATTAAAAAGGTGATTAACTCCAGAGATAAAACAATAATTCTTCCGCTCTACAAGACTCTGGTCTGACCGCACCTGGAGTATGCTGTCCAGTTCTGGGCACCAGCCCTCAGGAAGGATGTCCAGGAAATGGAGAGAGTGCAAAAAAAAAAATTTTTTTTCAACCTCACCTACTATGTAACTATGTAACTATTATTATTCCATTAAAGAAGATGAGAATATGCACTGCATTTCAACATTTCATCAATTGCCGCGTCACAAATGTTAATTCTAGATTACGAACAGTAGTTTACAAGACCAAACTCTTCTCGGTCGTTCCTTGATTCCGATCATGCGTGTTTGTACATTTGACTTTTGTGTGACAATTTCTGTACTGACTATCTGAAAATCAGACGTTGAATTCACATGCGACAAAAATTTTATAGCCTGTACATCCAGCTTTTGTCTGACGAAAAAGTGAAATCAGCTGTCAAAGCACCGTACTAACGACCCGAAAATCCGCAGACAGCTTGTCTTACGAATTTTCCCATCTTATTTTCGGATCATGTGTACAGGCCTTTACTGTTTCTTTAAAATTTTCAAGTTGATATTTTAACTCCAGTTTTTTTCCTATTGTTTAAAAAAAATACCAAATTACAACAAATATGTTAGATAATTAATTAATTTAATTCTTCTATTAAATTTTTGTGAATGGTCTAATAGAATATTATACCCATGCCAGAATAGTACATGAATGGCTGTTTAAAAACACATCAATTCATGTTTGTTAGAAGCCAATGCAGCAACAGGGATCATTTGTTCAATAGACAAAAACAAAGGAAGGCAGAAAACTGCGCAGTTGTGTGTCTAGATGTTGGGTTACCCACTCAGTAGTTCACAATATTTATTGATTGCTGTATGTATATTTAAATTTATAATTTGAGGCCATGTGTCACACATAGCCGTTTGATATATTATGGTCAATCCAGGGAGAGTGCAGCTCTGTGAGCCAAACATGCTCCTGGTGTAAGGCTTTTTTTTTGTTAAAATAGTTTTTATTCACTTTAAATAGTTTACAAATAACTACATTCCAAAAGACAGTCGAAAAAATGTAACTATGTACAAGCCGCAATACATAATAAGATCATAACAAACATATAACACATATAGATAGGTGTTTTCCTAAAACCCTTTGCATTTGTCATATTAGCCATAACCATTCCCTAATACAGAGGATAGGGACAACAGAAGAGGCATGATCTCCCCCAATATGATTCAATTAATCTTCACCAAGAAAATCTAGTGGTTACCAGGTCCTTACCCCTATACCCCGCCTCTCTTGTCCTTACCCCCTTCCCACTTTCTCACCTTCATCATCATCATCTCCCACCCACCCCAACTTCATGTGTAATAACGAGGGGAAAAAATCCAATAGTGATATTGGGGAAGACTTTGCAAGGGGCGGGGGGTAATTTTAGCAATAAAGTACACATCTTAGCGAGGCGTGTTAAAACAAATGGAGGGCGGGTTTTGCAATGTTGATGTGCAGGTTTTGCAATGTGGTTAAATCATATATATTATAAGAATAAACTGTGACAAGTATTGAAATTGGCCATCAACATTGAACTACTCGTCCTTATAATCTCTTTCCATCATTTTAAAATACTGCCTCTTTTGTGAGTTAAATCGTTTGTGCAAATCCGCCCATCAACATTGCAAAACCTGCCCTCCATTTGTTTTAACATGCCCTGTTAAGACGTGTACTTTATTACTAAAATCACCCCTGCCCCTTGCAGAGTAGCACTAGCATTGGGAGCGTGCCGCATGTGTCAGTCAACTTTCAGCTCTACATCTTCGGCGGCTCTGCACTTGCGCAGTACGGGGAGTCCTTATCCGCCGGGGGACCTTTTTCGGCAGGACACCGGGACGACAGAATTTTTTCACCCCCCCCTGTTGCCGCGGCACAGCCCCTGCACCCACTGACGCCCCTCCTTGTCAGGAATCCGGCTCTGCATAAAGGTCCACCTTCCTGCTGACACGTGGTCCAGCAAGCATGGCCAGGGATGGTCTATTTCTTTCACAGCACACTGGGTAACTCTGCTTGCATCTAGGAAGGATGCAGGACAGGGCTCAGTGCTGGAGCTTGTTATGACGGACATGTCTCCATACAGGTGGTAGTGATGATGTGAGATCTGTCTGCTCCACCCCCTCCTCATCTTCCTCCTCCATGCCTTCCTCTGCTAAATTGTCCTATGAACCACCAGTACCCCCTAAACATTCAAGGGGCTATTCAACGAGGATTAAAAATGCCATGCAGTGCTTCAGCTGTCTAGTGGACAGGAACCACACTGAAGCAGAGATTCTTTTAGCTCTAAATTTGTGCATATTTTTAAAATGTTGTGCCTTACAGTATGAAAAAATGACAGTGCAAGTTCCCATAATAATTGAAAATTTCCAATTTTGCTGTGAAATCAAGTTTTTCAGGCTCATTCCTATTTCCAAATTAGGCATAAAAATATATATATATATATATATATATATATATATATATATATATATATATATATATATATATATATGGTTTGTGGTTACCAGTCATTGGAGACTGCAGAGCGATTGTAAAATCCTGCTGATACACGAAGAGTTGTAATACATTCAGAGGTTAGATTACACAGCCCTACTGGATTCATCACTTTTCTACCATTGTATGTCTATCAGTGGCAGATCAGCAGCTCTTTCTATCCAGTGTGTTTGTGTTTATTTTCATAGCCTTTGGTTAGCCGATCCACTGGGTGATCGCTGTGAACTGAGCTGTCATTAGATGGACACAGAGACACTGAGGGGTTGATTTACTAAAGGCAAATCCGCTTGCACTACAAGTGCACTGCAAGTAGGGTGACCACATGTCCCAGATTGCCTGGAACATTCCGCATTTTGCAGGTCTGTCCCGGGCATATTCATTCAAGGACAAAAATTGTCCTAGAATGAAATTGACACAGCAACCCCCACGGGCCAATCTGATGCCCCCAAAAAAGGCTGTCACATCACCGCTTTACTTACTGACAGTACTTGTCCTGGCCAGAGCTTTTTTTCTCAGAAAATAGGTGCAGGAACTCAACCACGACCCGTTCAGATTTCACAAACAGTAGAAGGGTCTTAAATGGGCATTAAATACCAGAATTGCATTACATGCAGAGTGCAGAGTTCAGGGGTTACAAAGCTGTCACTTGTAAACACAGAAACCAGACTTATGTGTTTACAAGTGATTGTGGTGAGCAGACACCAAAGGGTCTGAGCCAAATGTGGTGGAACTGAGTTCCCCCAAGTTCCCCCAGAAAAAAAGCCCTGGTCCTGGCTAGGAATGTCTGGAGGAGCACAATCCCGCCCCCTGCTTGTGATTGGATAAATCATAAATCCTGCCTCTTGTGTCCAATCACTGTGCTGTGATTAGTTACAGCACTAGCTGATTTTTGGGAAGGGAGGGTGTCCCTGAATGGTAGTTTGGAAATGTGGTCACCCTAACTGCAAGTGCACTTGGAAGTGCAGTCACTGTAGATATGAGGGGAAGATCTGAAATGAGGGGAAGCTCTGCTGATTTTATCATCCAATCATGTGCAAGCTAAAATGCTGTTTTTTATTTTCCTTGAATGTCCCCCTCAGATCTACAGTGACTGCACTTCCAAGTACACTTGCAGTGCACTTGTAGTGCAAAGTGGATTTGTCTTAAGTAAATAATCAACAAGGAAAGAGGCGCCTCTGGGTGTAGTAGTTTTAAAACAATTTTAATGGTAAAACATAGGTAGTGGTCACTCACATTTTAGAAGTGACAGGTAAGCATGTAACATGTAACAGATGTTCCCAAAGGAGGGAGGGATGTCATCTGGCCGTCACTTTCATCCGGGTCCTGCTGGAGCGCTGTGTGGGAAGGTTGCACTTCCACCGGTGACGCCATCATCCTGCACCTGCCATCCATCTGCGCTCCACGCCTCAGTAGAGGATCCTCCATCGCAGCCGGCTCTCCATCAGCGGTGGAAGTGCAACCTCCCCACACAGTGCTCCAGCAGGACCCGGATGAAAGTGACGGCCGGATGACATCCCTCCCTCCTTTGGGAACATCTGTTACATGTTTACCTGTCACTTCTAAAATGTGAGTGACCACTACTTATGTTTTACCATTAAAATTGTTTTAAAACTACTACACCCAGAGGCGCCTCTTCCCTTGTTGTTTTTCCCTAGAATTGGAACATGGTTTCTGTTCCCCTCTGATGGCAGCCCTGAGAGTGTGTAACCACATCAAAAACTTACAGACTTTATCCCTCCTGTCAGTCTCTGTATACCATTACCTGCTGACTCTGCCCATTTTATCACATTTTATGGTGCTGACTTGATACCTGAGGCATGGTTTTATTGCACATTTTTTACTTGTATTATTTAGTAAATAATCCCCTGTGGCCAATCCAAGAGGCTGGGTACCATGTGATTGCTGTGATTAATCATGACAGTGATCACAGTGTACTGTTTACAGTGCTGATCCCTCCTTTTCCCCTTCCAGGGTAAGGTAAGTGGTAGAGCACCTATGAATGGGGAGAAATTCATTAATTCTGTTCCCTGACACAGATATCCTTTTTAATAAACTTTTCATATCCCCTCCTGCACATACTAGCTCCATGCTGTCTCCATTTGGCTTGTAAATTAACCCTTTTACCTTCCTTGTCCTGCAAATCTGAATATTAATCTCTTCATCTTCATCCTGCTACTGTATGTGACGAGTACATTAACCCCCTTTACTTCCTCCTTCCTCTGTGTGTGACCTTTTGATACATTAATGTATCTAGTGCACCATTCTCATGCGATTTGTTTAATCCCCTCAGTACCACCATATTTCTTCATTTCCAAAATACTGTGGCGACAAATGAAACACCTTGGGGTGTAAATTTTCCCCCCAAAAATGTTATTTTGGGGGGTTTTCATAATATTCTGGCATTTTTATTTAAACAGAGAGTGAAGAGTACAGTGTTTTTTTTGTTATGTTTTGTCCTTTTTATGGTAAAAAACAATGTTTTTTAAATTCCACCAAAAGAAAGCTCTATCTGTCTCAAAAAAATAGATATACTGTTGGATACAGTGTTGTATAACGAAGTAATTGAAGTAATTGTCAGTCAAACTACTAAAGAACTGATGGTGCCTGGTAGTGAAGAGGTATTACAGGTTTGTACTCAAGTGGCTAAAGAAATTTTTCATTTAAAATATTTCTTATAAAATTCTTTATTTCCTTCCTCTAGAATAATAGCAATATGTTATCCTACTAATCTTTGATTATGACCCCATTACTATTCATAAGTGCCAGTGCAATTGAGATATTCATAAAATATTATATTGCTTCTTACATTTTCTACCCTTGCTTTTGTATGACTGATAAAGGCTTGTGACTCATTATCATCACACTAATTGTCGAAACAGCACTGGTGACAACAGTTTATGCAGATTAAATGTCAATTGGCTATTACTTTTTCTAAAGATGTAGAGAAATTCATTGGAAGGGGGTGGTGGTGACAAATATCACCTACATTAACAGCTGGCTGCAACTGCAAGTTAAATTTAAGATACAGTGCTGTAATCAACTGTGATAATGAAAGAAACATGCAAGAGTTTCTTGTAGAGCTGATTAGCATTCGAGAGATAATAGTAATGTTAATTAATTAGTTAAGTAAGTATATGTTAAAACTAAAATTTTCATATGGCGCAGGTTAGTAAGCTTCAAAATTCCAGCATTGGTTTTGCATAATTATATAAATGTACATGTATGCAGTATAACATTTAAAAATATCAACTGTTATTGTGTAATTAGCCTTACATAGGACTGGATCATGGTATTTTTAGGTAATAATGGCGTAGTATCTTTATAGAATAAAAAAAAAAGTATGCCCCACTCTATTTGTATAGATAACAGGGGATGGCAAAAATCCTACTGAAGCGGCAGCTGCATACCTCCCACAGTCTATAGGGGATTCCTAACAAGGTCAGACTGGGGTACCTGGAGCCCACCAGCGAAACGGAGGAAGACCCGCTGCATGGGGTGCTTCTGTAGCACAAATTGGTAAAATTAAGCAAATCTCTTGGGACTTGCAGGTCACCAGAACTAGTGTCTTGGCAGGTGCTCTAATTCATCTCTGCTCTGGCCAAAACGTAAATAAATGTTTTGCCTTTGGTTGTACTTTAAGACCGCTAGAGTTGAGCGGACACCTGGATATTCGGGTTCGGACCTGAACCCGGACTTTGAAAACAAGGTTCGGGTTCGGGTTCGGGACCGAACCCGACCCGAACTTTGACCTGAACCCGAACCCCATTGAAGTCAATGGGGACCCGGACTTTGACTACAAAAATGTCTCTAAAAAACTAAGGGAAAGGGCTGGAGGGCTGCAAATGGCAGCAAAATGTCGGGAAGAGCATGGCAAGTACTCTGGAAATAAATGTGGATAGGGAAATAACTTAAAATAACATAAAAAAATAAAAATAAAATCATTTTGACCTAGGAGGACGAGGTCCATATGTATGAAAACAAAAAGAAAAAACTGAGTAGGTGTTAAGACCGTGTCAGTGGCATAGGACTTTTGTGGTGTGTCGTGTCAAGAGTAGGTGAGCTAATGATTCAAGGTATACCGTTGTATAGAAAAATATCACAATTTATTAAATACATAAAAAAATGGTTGAAAATACAATGAATAAAATCATTGGTTGCCCTGTTACAGACTAGATGCAAGAGAATTAGATGAATAAGATGCTAGTCGCCGACATGTTTCGCACAAAGCGTCTTCTGTGCGCCGCAATCATCTATGATACATTCTCATCAGCAACTGTAGAATGTCAAACCACGTCAGCAGAGATAAATGAAACAGGACAAAGGGAAGCTGGATGTAATCACAGGGCGGACGCTTGCCCGAGCAACACCTTAACCCCCTGCGGGAGTCAGATCCGCAGGGTTCTGAGTGAGGCCGTTCCCCTGGTGAGTTGCAAATAGTGGAGGGTAACGCAAAGGAGTCTACTATTGCAGTTTGAAACCACTAAAATTCTCATAGGGCCACAGTAGTGGAGACAAGATTCTGAAGTGTCAGATCAAATCAAAGGAGGAGCCGTGGTGCCTAGAATGGCAAAAGTGCTGGGAATCCCACACCTTGGCTGGTATTAACTCTGGGCGTCCTCCTCCTCGAGGTGTATAAGTCTCCGTGGTCCCGGCGTACAAACCCTTCTAAACCCTTCTAGAGGTCCATATGTAGTAGGAGGTTGAGGTGGATGTGGCGGTGTAGGTGTAAGCAGCGGTGGAGAAGGAGGAGGTAGCCAACACAGCAGGTTTTGGTTTTTAATTGATTTATTTTTTAAATTAGGGTAAACCCCAAAAGAGTGAAAAAGATCTAGGGTTGCTACCTCATCCCTTTAAACCTGAACACAGAGTAATTACACAGGTTCTGGGGCTAATTTAATGTCGATAAGGCACCAAGTGAGTTTAATTAGCAGCACCTTAATCAGCCATAGAACCTGTGTAATTAATATGTTTTTGCTTTTAAAGGGATGAGATGGCAACCCTAGAAAGATCAGAAAAAAAAAAAACAATGGCTGGGGAAGGCCGGCCCGGTGTCTATTCTGCACAAGGTACAGACAAGTCCTCTGGGATCCATGCCTGGTTCATTTTAATGAACGTGAGCTTGTCCACATTGGCTCTGGACAGGCGGCTGCGCTTGTCTGTGATAACGCCCCCTGCCGTGCTAAATACACGTTCAGACAATACACTGGCCGCAGGGCAGGCCAGCACCTTCAAGGCGTAAAGGACAAGCTCAGGCCATGTGCTCAATTTGGAGACCAAGAAGTTTAAGGGGACATAGCCGTCATTCAGTACGTCTAGGCGTGTGCACACATACTGCTCCACCATGTTGCTGAAATGCTGCCTCCTGCTAAAACGTTCCATATCAGCTGGTGGTGCTGTTTGTTGTGGCGTGCTGACAAAGCTTTTCCACATTTCGGCCATGCTAACCCTGCCTTCTGAGGTGCTGGCGGTGCCCCTGCTGCTTTGGTGACCTCTTCCTCCTCCTCTGCCTTCGCCTTCTGCTTCCACTGTGCCTCCGCTGCCAGGTGGGAATTGCACCAGCAGCGCGTTTACCAGCGTGCGCTTGTACTCACGCATCTTGCGTTCACGCTCCAGTGAGGGAATTAAGGACGGTACATTGTCCTTGTAACAGAGATCCAGCAGCGTGGCCACCCAGTAATCAGCACCTGTTAAAATGTGCGAAACACACCAGTCGTTGCGGAGACACTGCTGCAGCATGTAATCGCTCATGTGTGCCAGGCTGCCCAGAGGCAACAAAAAGCTGTCCTCTGTGGGAGGTGTATCATCTGTGTCCTTTGTATCCACCCAGCCACGCACCAGTGATGGCCATGAGCTGGTCTGGATGCCATCCTGCTGTAAACATGGTTCCTCCTCCTCCTCCATGTCTTCCTCCTCCTCATCCTCCACGCGTCATCCTCCAGAACTATGCCCTTGCTGGACAATTTTGTACCTGGCCTTTGTTGGTGCACGAACCCACTCTCGGAGCCACTTGTGAATGACTGCCCTGAAAGCCTTGCAAATGATCCTAATTCCTCCTCCTCCTCCTGTGCCACATCCTCTTCCATCATCGCCCATAGCGTTTTTTCTAGGAGGCATAGAACTGGGATAGTCACGCTAAGAGCGGCGTCATCGGCACTGGCCATGTTGGTGGAGTACTCGAAACAGCGCAATAAGGCAGACAGGTCTCGCATGGAGGCCCAGTTATTGTTGGTGAAGTGGCTCTGTTCCGCAGAGTGACTCACGCATGCGTGCTGCAGCTGAAACTCCACTATCGCCTGCTGCTGCTTGCACAGTCTGGCCAGCATGTGCAAGGTGGAGTTCCACCTTGTGGGCACATCACATATGAGGCGGTGAGCGGGAAGGCCGAAGTTACGCTGCAGCGCTGCCAGGCGAGCAGCAGCAGGGTGAGAACGCCGAAAGTGCGCACAGACGGCCCGCACTTTCTGCAGCAGCTGTGGCATATCGGGGTAAGTTTTCAGGAAACTCTGCACCACCAAATTCAGCACATGCGCCAGGCAAGGGATGTGCGTCAAACCGGCTAGGCCCAGAGCTGCTACAAGATTTCGCCCGTTATTGCACACCACCAGGCCCGGCTTGAGGCTCACTGACGCCAACCACTCATCGGTCTGTTGTTCCATGTCCCTCCACAACTCCTGCGCGGTGTGTGGTTTTTTCCCCCAAACAGGAAAGTTTTAAAACTGCCTGCTGGCGTTTACCCATGGCTGTGCTGAAGTTGGTGGTGAATTTGTTACGCTGACTGGATGAGGAGGCGGTAGAGGATGAGGAAGCGGAGTAGGAGGAGTTAGGAACAGGAGGCAAACTGAAGCGCCCTGCAATCCTCGGTGGTGGAAGGACATGCGCCAAACTGCTATCCGCCTCAGGCCCAGCCGCCACTGCATTTATCCAGTGCGCTGTTAGGGAGATATAACGTCCCTGACCGTGCTTACTGGTCCACGTATGCGTAGTTAGGTAGACCTTGGCACAGATGGTGTTGCACAGTGCACACCTGATTTTTTCCCCCACTTGGTTGTGCAGGGAAGGGATGGCTCGCCTGGAAAAGTAGTGGCGGCTGGGCACGACGTACTGTGGGACAGCCAATGCCATCAGGCTTTTAAAACTCTGCGTCTCCACCAGACGGAATGACAGCATTTCCAAGGCCAGTAATTTTGAAATGCTGGCATTCAGGGCCAGGGATCGTGGGTGGGTAGGGGGGTACTTCCTGTTCCGCTCCAGTGTTTGGGAGATAGAGAGCTGAATGCTTCCATGGGACATTGTGGAGATGTTTGGGGACCCAGGTGGTAGTGTTGCTTGCCAGTCCTCTAATTGAGGGGTGGCAGGTGGCACTGTCACTACAGAGGTGGATGAAGAGACTGATGCAGAAGAGGAGGCAGGAGGAGCCAGAGACCTTTCTTGGTTTTTGAGGTGTCTACTCCACTGCA
The DNA here is from genome assembly GCF_905171775.1 of Rana temporaria. Taxonomy (NCBI): domain Eukaryota; kingdom Metazoa; phylum Chordata; class Amphibia; order Anura; family Ranidae; genus Rana; species Rana temporaria. The sequence goes on along the minus strand of NC_053490.1, from coordinate 335,993,561 downwards.
GCTCGTGCTTTGCACTTAGATGCCTGGTCATGCAGGTTGTGCTCAGGTTGAGAACGTTTATGCCTCGCTTCAGGCTCTGATTGCACAACGTGCAAACCACGCGTGTCTTGTCATCAGCACATTGTGTGAAGAACTGCCACGCTAGGGAACTCCTTGGACATGGCTTTGGTGTGCTCGGTCCCTAGCTGCGTTGGGCAGTAGCAGGCGTACTGTCTAGGGGACGGACGCTCTGCTTTGGCAACCTGCTCCCTCTTCTGCTGTGCTGGTGGCTCTGTGCGACCACCGCCTCTTCCTCCGAACTACATGGGTCACCTGCATGAGGTTGATTCCATGTCGGGTCGAGGACCTCATCGTCCTCCACATCATCTTCCACCCAGTTTTCACCACTGTCCTCCTTGTCGGTCTGCACAATTGCAAAAGCACCAGTTGGCAACTGTGTTTCATCATCATCCAAGACGTGCTGTGATGGTCCCCCCATGTACTCATCTTGAAATATAAGTGGTTGGGCATCGGTGCACTCAATCGCTTCCACTTCTGGGGCTGGGCTAGGTGGATGGCCCTGGGAACACATGCTAACAGACTCATCAAAAAGAAGAAGAGACTGCTGCATGATTTGGGGCTCAGACTGCTTGGCTGATTTGCAAGGGGGTGAGGTGAAAGACTGATGGTGGACATCGGCTGCAGGCGCCAACTCTGAACTTTCGGCACAAGACTGGTTGGAAAACAATGTGAAGGAACTGGAGGCACTGTCTGCAACCCAATCTACTACCGCCTGTTCTGCTCCTGGCTCCTGGCCTCAACATTCGCAGAGCTGGATTAGGCCCGACCAAATACCGCTGCAGGCTCTGTCGGCTACTTGCACCTGAGAAAGGTGTTTTACTTGTGCGTGTAGCTGGCACAGATGGACCACCTCCTCTCCCTGTAACAGGAGCTCCACCAGCAGCACCATGACCGCGGCCACGTCCCTTATTTGACGTTTTCCTCATATTTCTCAAAATATGGATCTTGCCCTAAATGGGTGTTTTTTAAATACAACAATAGTGTAATATGGTGAAATAGGCATAGATTCACCTATATATTTCTCTACCTATAGCAAGAAGCAGGAACCTAGCCCTAAACAATGTACTGCACAGACAGTATATCACAGGGGACAGGTAGAGTGCTGGTGAAATAGGCAGAGATTCACCTATATATTTCTCTACCTATAGCAAGAAGCAGTAACCTAGACCTAAACAATGTACTGCACAGACAGTATATCACAGGGGACAGGTGGAGTGCTGGTGAAATATGCAGAGAGTCACCTATAGATTGCTGTCCCTATAGCAAATAGCTGGAACCTCTCCCTCAACTATGTACTGGACACACACAGTATATCACAGGTGGTGACAGGTGCAGTGCTGTTGAAATATACAGAGTCACCTATAGATTTCTGTCCCTATAGGAAATAGCTGGAACTTCTCCCTCAACTATGTACTAGACCAGTGATGGCGAACGCGTGGCACGCGTGCCGCTCCCGGCACGGCAAGCTGTTTTGGTGGGCACGCGGTGACAATGCAGAAATGTCAAAGAAAAAAAAATTAAATCGTCAACCGCAACTAGAAACTACATTTCCCACACTACCCTGTGCTAGCGGTGACGTGTCCGAGTGGGCGTAACTTAGAATGAGCGCCCGGAGGTCACGTGTTAGCTTGCTACCCAATGAAAGCTCTCAGATCATCCACTGCCTGACGTGCTGCTGGGCGTGACTGGGAGCATGAGGAGAAGACGCACGGCGGTAAAGAGCTGCAAGACTCGTGAAGCCATCTTCTTCATTGCGCAGTTTGATTCAGCTGCAGACAAAGGTAAGAATACTTATTACTCGAATACTATTTAGACATGGGATACCTGGGTCGTTTTATGGGTTGCCCTGCTAACATCACCCAATCTAAAATGTAAAATTTTGCTGAACAATTACTTTAGCTAATCTCGCTGGTGGGTGTTCTGACAGTTGCTGACTGACTTGGGAAACTTTGTTCTGCAAACATATTACCCCCCTCATTGCTGTTATTGGGTCTAGTTGTCCTTTGCAAACATATTACCCCCCTCATTGCAAATGACACCTATGCCCAATAACAGCAATGAGGGAGGTAATATGTTTGCAAATGACACCTAGGCCCAAAAACAGCAATGAGGGAGGTAATATGTTTGCAAATGACACCTAGGCCCAAAAACAGCAATGAGGGAGGTAATATGTTTGCTGTTATTGGGCATAGGTGTCATTTGCAAACATATTACCTCCCTCATTGCTGTTATTGGGCATAGGTGTCATTTGCAATGAGGGGGGTAATATGTTTGCAAATGACACCCAGGCCCAATAACAGCAATGAGGGGGGTAATATGTTTGCAAAGGACACCCAGGCCCAATAAAAGCAATGAGGGGGGTAATATGTTTGCAAATGACACCCAGGCCCAATAAAAGCAATGAGGGGGGTAATATGTTTGCTGTTATTGGGCCTAGGTGTCATTTGCAAACATATTACCCCCCTCATTGCTGTTATTGGGTCTAGGTGTCCTTTGCAAACATATTACCCCCCTCATTGCAAATGAGGGGGGTAATATGTTTGCAAATGACACCTAGGCCCAATAACAGCAATGAGGGGGGTAATATGTTTGCAAATGACACCTAGGCCCAAAAACAGCAATGAGGGAGGTAATATGTTTGCTGTTATTGGGCATAGGTGTCATTTGCAAACATATAACCCCCATCATTGCTGTTATTGGGCCTGTGTCCTGGCCTATGGACAACAATGACACACTTTTTTTTTTTTTTCATTTTAGCCCTTTGGATTCTTCTTTGCAATTCTTGTAGAATCTACAGCAGCTTCCAGACCCAGCAGAGCGGTGTCAGCAGCGGCACAGCGCGACTTCTTGTTTCACAGGACATTGGACGATTTGAGCTTATATCTGTCTACATTAAAAAAAGTAAGTTGCTAAGGGTCACATCTGGCCCCCGGGCTACGGTAGTTTCCTGTGTCCCTATGGACAACAATGAAAACATATTTTTTTTTTCATTACAGCCCTCTCTCCGGGATTCTACTTTGCAAATCTTGTAGAATGTACAGCAGCTTTCAGACCCAGCAGAGCGGTGTCAGCAGCGGCACAGCACGCCTTGTTGTTTCACAGGACATTGGACGATTTGAGCTTATATCTGTCTACATTACAGAAACGTAAGTTGCTAAGGGTCACATCTGGCCCCCGGGCTATGGTAGTTTCCTGTGTCCCTATGGACAACAATGAAAACATTTTTTTTTTTTCATTACAGCCCTCTCTTTGGGATTCTTCTTTGCAATTCAGAATCTACAGCAGCTTCCAGACCCAGCATAGCGGTGTCAGCAGCGGCACAGCGCGACTTCTTGTTTCACAGGATATTGGACGATGTATATCTGTCTACAAAACCGTGAGTTGTTCTACCTTTTTTGTGAAATGTTGCAATAATATTTTTGGTATAGGTAGGTAGGGATAGATTTGTATTGGGTGCTTCATCCATCCTTATTTTATACATTTTGTGTTTTTTGTAGACATGAACAACCAAAAATGAGTACATCAAAAAAAGCAAAATTAAAAACAGATAGTGGAAGATCATTCCAAGAGACCTGGACACAGTCATTTGGAGTGATTGAACGCAATGGGAAAGCGTTATGTGTTCTGTGTAGTGAAAGTGTGGTATCTCGCACATCTAGTGTCAAACGTCATTTTGATACCAACCACAAAAGTGTTGCCGAACTTGGTGTAGCTGAAAGAAAAGAGTTTCTTGATGGGAAATTGAAGAGATATCACTGCCAGTATCGTAGTTTTTGCAACTATCTTTCTAAAACAAATTATCTGGCAAATGCCAGCTTTGAAATTTCACTGTGCATAGCAAAACATGGAAAGCCCCTCTCTGATGGCGATTTTATCAAAACGGCCATGTTGGCTGTGAGTAATTCCCTTTTTCATGAATTTCCAAACAAGGACAAAATTAAGCAACGAATCTCTGAAATGCCACTTAGCAGAAATACTGTTAAAGATAGAGTCCTGCGTATGGCAAGTGATGTTAGTCAGCAGCTCACCACTGACTTACAAAAGGCAGCCTGTTACTCCATGTGCTTGGATGAAAGCACAGACATAAATAATCATGCAAGGCTAGCAGTAATTTTGCGTTATGCTGTTGGTGACACCATGAGAGAGGAGCTCATGAAACTGTTGTCTTTGCCTGGAAGAACACAAGGGATAGATATCTACAATGCTGTGATGGAGGCTTTTGTCTCACAAGACATAAGGCCAGAAAAAGTGGTTTCAGTTACTAGTGACGGGGCACCTTCCATGGTGGGGGTAACATCTGGTTTCATACAGTTTTTTGTCAAAGAAGCAAAGCACCCAGTCATTCAATTTCATTGTATTATACATCAAGAAGCTCTTTGTGCCAAGGAAAGCAGCAAAATATTAGACGATATCCTCAAGGATGTCACAAAAATGGTGAATTACATCATGGCTCGTGCTCTTAATTTTCGACAGTTTCAAGCACTTCTTGATGAGGTACAGGCACAGTATAATACTTTACTTATGTACAATAATGTACGATGGCTAAGCAGAGGACGGGTCTTGGAGAGATTTGTAGCCTGTTTGGATGAAATTGCAAAGAAGAATCCAAAGGGCTAAAATGAAAAAAACAAAAATGTGTCATTGCATCTTTAAAAATGCCCAGCAATGGCATCTTTAATAATGCCCAGGCAAGGCATCTTTACCAATGCCCAGCCAAGGCATCTTTAAAAATGCCCAGCAATGGCATCTTTAATAATGCCCAGGCAAGGCATCTTTACCAATGCCCAGCCAAGGCATCTTTAAAAATGCCCAGCAATGGCATCTTTAATAATGCCCAGGCAAGGCATCTTTACCAATGCCCAGCCAAGGCATCTTTACCAATGCCCAGACAAGGCATCTTTACCAATGCCCAGCCAAGGCATCTTTAAAAATGCCCAGCAATGGCATCTTTAATAATGCCCAGGCAAGGCATCTTTACCAATGCCCAGCCAAGGCATCTTTAAAAATGCCCAGCAATGGCATCTTTAATAATGCCCAGGCAAGGCATCTTTACCAATGCCCAGCCAAGGCATCTTTAAAAATGCCCAGCAATGGCATCTTTAATAATGCCCAGGCAAGGCATCTTTACCAATGCCCAGCCAAGGCATCTTTAAAAATGCCCAGCAATGGCATCTTTAATAATGCCCAGGCAAGGCATCTTTACCAATGCCCAGCCAAGGCATCTTTAAAAATGCCCAGCCAAGGTATCTTTAAAAATGCCCACTGCTCTGCTGGGTCTGGAAGCTGCTGTAGATTCTAATCTACAAGAATTGCAAAGAAGAATCCAAAGGGCTAAAATGAAAAAAACAAAAATGTGTCATTGCATCTTTACCAATGCCCAGCCAAGGCATCTTTACCAATGCCCAGACAAGGCATCTTTACCAATGCCCAGCCAAGGCATCTTTAAAAATGCCCAGCAATGGCATCTTTAATAATGCCCAGGCAAGGCATCTTTACCAATGCCCAGCCAAGGCATCTTTAAAAATGCCCAGCAATGGCATCTTTAATAATGCCCAGGCAAGGCATCTTTACCAATGCCCAGCCAAGGCATCTTTACCAATGCCCAGACAAGGCATCTTTACCAATGCCCAGCCAAGGCATCTTTAAAAATGCCCAGCAATGGCATCTTTAATAATGCCCAGGCAAGGCATCTTTACCAATGCCCAGCCAAGGCATCTTTAAAAATGCCCAGCAATGGCATCTTTAATAATGCCCAGGCAAGGCATCTTTACCAATGCCCAGCCAAGGCATCTTTAAAAATGCCCAGCAATGGCATCTTTAATAATGCCCAGGCAAGGCATCTTTACCAATGCCCAGCCAAGGCATCTTTAAAAATGCCCAGCAATGGCATCTTTAATAATGCCCAGGCAAGGCATCTTTACCAATGCCCAGCCAAGGCATCTTTAAAAATGCCCAGCCAAGGTATCTTTAAAAATGCCCACTGCTCTGCTGGGTCTGGAAGCTGCTGTAGATTCTAATCTACAAGAATTGCAAAGAAGAATCCAAAGGGCTAAAATGAAAAAAACAAAAATGTGTCATTGCATCTTTACCAATGCCCAGCCAAGGCATCTTTACCAATGCCCAGACAAGGCATCTTTACCAATGCCCAGCCAAGGCATCTTTAAAAATGCCCAGCAATGGCATCTTTAATAATGCCCAGGCAAGGCATCTTTACCAATGCCCAGCCAAGGCATCTTTAAAAATGCCCAGCAATGGCATCTTTAATAATGCCCAGGCAAGGCATCTTTACCAATGCCCAGCCAAGGCATCTTTAAAAATGCCCAGCAATGGCATCTTTAATAATGCCCAGGCAAGGCATCTTTACCAATGCCCAGCCAAGGCATCTTTAAAAAAATGCCCAGCCAAGGTATCTTTAAAAATGCCCACTGCTCTGCTGGGTCTGGAAGCTGCTGTAGATTCTAATCTACAAGAATTGCAAAGAAGAATCCAAAGGGCTAAAATGAAAAAAACAAAAATGTGTCATTGCATCTTTACCAATGCCCAGCCAAGGCATCTTTACCAATGCCCAGACAAGGCATCTTTACCAATGCCCAGCCAAGGCATCTTTAAAAATGCCCAGCAATGGCATCTTTAATAATGCCCAGGCAAGGCATCTTTACCAATGCCCAGCCAAGGCATCTTTAAAAATGCCCAGCAATGGCATCTTTAATAATGCCCAGGCAAGGCATCTTTACCAATGCCCAGCCAAGGCATCTTTACCAATGCCCAGACAAGGCATCTTTACCAATGCCCAGCCAAGGCATCTTTAAAAATGCCCAGCAATGGCATCTTTAATAATGCCCAGGCAAGGCATCTTTACCAATGCCCAGCTAAGGCATCTTTACCAATGCCCAGCCAAGGCATCTTTAATAATGCCCAGCAATAGATCATTAGACTCATCCTCTGCTTATGTTCAATAATGTCTTTTAGCTATGCAAAGTATACTGTGCCTGTACCCATCACAGCATTGTAGATCTCTATCCCTTGTGTAAGCAAATGCATCTTTACCAATGCCCAGCCAAGGCATCTAATGCCCAGCCAAGGCATCTTTACCAATCTTTACCAATGCCCAGACAAGGCATCTTTAAAAATGCCCAGCAATGGCATCTTTAAAGATGCCTTACCAAGGCATCTTTAATAATGCCCAGCAAAGCCATCTTTGGAAATGCCCAGCAAAGCCATCTTTGGAAATGCCCAGCAAAGCCATCTTTGGAAATGCCCAGCAAAGCCATCATTGGAAATGCCCAGCAAAGCCATCTTTGGAAATGCCCAGCAAAGCCATCTTTGGAAATGCCCAGCAAAGCCATCTTTGGAAATGCCCAGCAAAGTCATCTTTGAAAATGCCCAGCAAAGTCATCTTTGAAAATGCCCAGCAAAGTCATCTTTGAAAATGGCCAGCAAAGTCATCTTTGAAAATGCCCAGCAAAGTCATCTTTGAAAATGCCCAGCAAAGCCATCTTTGGAAATGCCCAGCAAAGCCATCTTTGAAAATGCCTAGCAAAGGCATCCTTACCAGCGATCAGCAAAGGCATCTTTACCAGCGATCTGCAAATGTATCCTTATCCAAAAATACATGCACAAGTACAGTTGTTGAGAATCTTTTTCAATAAAAAAAAAATGTTTAATAGAAAGCTCTGTTATTGTGTTTTTCTTTTAAAACAAAAGCTGTTAATTAGTTTGGACAAGTGTACGAGTTGATTTTTCTAAACGAAAACCTTGGTATTCATGTTTAATTGCAGTGTTGGCACTTCAAAAAAAAATTAGGTTTTGTGTTGGAGTTTGGGCACTCGGGCTCAAAAAGGTTCGCCATCACTGTACTAGACACACACATTATATCACATGTGCACAGGTGGTGGCAGGTGCAGTGCTGTTGAAATATACAGAGCGTCACCTATAGATTTATGTCCCTATAGGAAATAGCTGGAACCTCTCCCTCAATTATGTACTGGACACACACAGTATATCACAGGTACACAGGTGGTGACAGGTGCAGTGCTGCTGAAATATACAGAGAGTCACCTATAGATTGCTGTCCCTATAGGAAATAGCTGGAACCTCTCCCTCAACTATGTACTGGACACACACAGTATATCACAGGTGGTGGCAGGTGCAGTGCTGTTGAAATCTACAGAGAGTCACCTATAGATTGTTGTCCCTATAGGAAATAGCTGGAACCTCTCCCTCAACTATAAGATGCAGATCTCACACAAATAAAGAGTGCTTGTGTAGATTTCTGAAGCAGGATACACCTCTCTGACACTGTCCCTCAATAAACAGCAGTCTTTCCCTATAGCAAATAGCTGAACACAATTCCTAAACTATATGATGCAGATGTCACAGAAATAAAGAGTGCTTGTGTAGATTTTTGAAGCAGGATACACCTCTCTGACACTGTCCCTCAATAAACAGCAGCCTGTCCCTATAGCAAATAGCTGAACAAAATTCCTAAATTATATGATGCAGATGTCACAGAAATAAAGAGTGCTTGTGTAGATTTCTGAAGCAGGATACACCTCTCTGACACTGTCCCTCAATCAACAACAGCAGCCTGTCCCTACCATAGCTACAGCAGAGTGACGAGCCATAAACCATAAGATGCAGATGTCACAGAAATAAAGAGTGCTTGTGTAGATTTCTGAAGAAGGATACACCTCTCTGACACTGTCCCTCAACCAGCAGCAGCCTCTCCCTACACTAGCTAATGCAGAGTGACGGCCTGTGCTGTGTGCCTCTATCTAATATAGAGGCTGGTCACATGCTGGGTCACATGCTGCACTGGCCAATCACAGCCATGTCATTAGTAGGCATGGCTGTGATGGCTTCCTAGTAACTCTAGTATAACAAATGGCGATTGGCTGCCGTGCAGCGCGCCATAAAATAGCCGAACTCCGAACCCGAACTTTTTCCAATTATTCGGGTTCGGGAGCAAAAAAAAAACCAAAGTCCGTACCGAACTCGAACTTTACAGTTCGGGTTCGCTCAACCCTAAACAGTACCATTAATCGGTTGCCGACCGCCGCATGTACATGTACGTCCACAGAATGGCACGTACAGGCATATGGGCGTACATGTATGTCCCCGCCTTTCTGCGGGTCGGGGGTCCGATCGGGACCCCCCCCGGTACATGCGGCGGTCAGATCCGGGACGAGGGCGCGGCTATTCGTTTATAGCCGCCCCCTCACTGTCGCTCCCCGGAGCTGAAGAACGGGGAGAGCCGTATGTAAACACGGCTTCCCCGTGCTTCACTGTGGCGGCGCATCAATCGTGTCATCCCCTTTATAGGGGAGACACAATCGATGACGTCAGACCTACAGCCACACCCCCCTACAGTTGTAAACACACACTAGGTGAAGCCTAACACCTTCAGCGCCCCCTGTGGATAACTCCCAAACTGCAACTGTCATTTTCACAATAAAGAATGCATTTTAAATGCATTTTTTGCTGTGAAAATGACAATGGTCCCAAAAATGTGTCAAAATTGTCCGAAGTGTCCGCCATAATGTCGCAGTCACGAAAAAAATCGCTGATCGCCGACATTAGTAGTAAAAAAAATAAATTATTAAAAATGCAATAAAAATATCCCCTAATTTGTAAACGCTATAAATTTTACGCAAACCAATCGATAAACGCTTATTGTGATTTTGTTTACCAAAAATATGTAGAAGAATACCTATCGGCCTAAACTAAGGAAAAACATTTTTTTATATATGTTTTTGGGGGATATTTATTACAGCAAAAAGTAAAAAATATTGCATTTTTTTCAAAATCGTCGCTCTATTTTTGTTTATAGCGCAAAAAATAAAAACCGCAGAGGTGATCAAATACCACCAAAAGAAAGCTCTATTTGTGGGGAAAAAAGTACGCCAATTTTGTTTGGGCCACGTCGCACGACCGCGCAATTGTCTGTTAAAGCGACACAGTGCCGAATCGCAAAACCTGGCTTGGGCATTTAGCTGCCTAAAGGTCCGGGGCTTAACCGGTTAAAGCGGTGGTTCCCCCTAAAACAAATTTCTAACAATAGATTCGTAAGACCCGTTACACTGCGGGTAGGCTGGCTTTTTTTTTTTTTTTTCGTACATACTGAGATCTCGCCGTCTCGTCCCTTGGCGGTGGGCGTTCCTAGTTGATCGACGTTCCTCGGACGGGCGCATACGTGACGTCACGACTTTCCGACAGAAGCCGAACGTCATTGCGCAGGCGCCGTATAGAGTCGGCTCTATTCGGCGCCTGCGCAGCGACGTTCGGCTTCTTTCGGAAAGTCGTGACGTCACGTATGCGCCCGTCCGAGGAACGTCAATCAACTAGGAACGCCCACTGACAAGGGACGAAACGCAGAGATCTCGGTATGTACTAAAAAAAAAAAAAGCCAGCCTACCCGCAGTGTAACGGGTCTTACGAATCTATTGTTAGAAATGTGTTTTAGGGGGAACCACCCCTTTAAACATACCTCCTACTGTTTTCTGAGCCTGTTTACCAATACTACTACTGATCACTCCCAGTGTGAAACATGGAAACATGGAAAAAGGAATACGCAATAATAACAAAGACAGCAAGGCCCGGGGAGGGTATCATTATATATCCCGGTAATTACACATGTTATGGGAAATACCAGGAAGCAGGGAGGTTCTTGGGTAACTTCTCTGAGGGATACTGTGCTTCATACAGTAGTGTATCCGCAGATCTAGTCCAAAATCAAATTCAATCCTTGGGAGATGTGTATTGGATCTGTGGGGACATGAAGATTAGGACTAAATTAACTGACAGATGGACAGGGGAATGTGCACTTGCTAAAGTCATAATGCCCCTGCACATCTTTTCTGTAGAGGACCTAGTAACATAAGGGAAGCAATCCAATAGAGAGCGTAGAAGTGCCCCAGCTGGTAGTTTTGACCCGCATGTATATATAGATGCCATAGGGGTTCCAAGGGGGGTCCCGGATGAGTTTAAAGCTAGAGATCAAGTAGCTGCCGGTTTTGAGTCCCTGATTCCCATATCACCATAAATAAGAATGTAGATTGGATTAATTATATTTACTATAATCAACAGAGGTTTGTTAACTATACCAGGGATGCACTCCAGGGAATAGCTGAACAACTAGAGGCCACTTCACAGATGACTTTCCAAAATCGCATGGCCCTAGATATGATTTTAGCTGAAAAAAGGGGTGTATGTAAAATATTACCTGGAACAAGTACATGTTGTACGTATATTCCGGACAATACAGGTCCGAATGGTAAGGTAATTTTGGCCATTAAGAAATTAGAGGAACTCTCCAAAGAGTTAAAAAGAAATTCAGGGCTGACAGATCGCTGGGATCAGTATTTTTGGTGGATGAAAGGGTGGCAATGCATTTGCACTCAAATAGGTATAGCTATTTTGTTTTTGGTTATATTGGTTGTGGTGATGTTCTACTGTATTCTGCCCTGTATAAAGAAGCTGTTAGGGAAAGCAGCTGAAGAGGTAGCTCCTACTTTTTTAAATGTGGGTGAAATAGGAGATTCAATGAAGGAAGTAGAAGAGGGACCATATCCTCTGTTACAGTCCTTACCTGTTAAGAGCACTTACAACATTCTCAAGTAAGAGAAAGGGCAAAGAGAATGTAGGGACGGTACTGATAAAATAGTAATTTTAAGGGGGGATTGTGATAGATTTCTATAATATGCCTATTTTTGAGTTAAGTTTAATTTTAGTTAAAGGAACCACAGACATGTCTTATCCTTTTTATATTATCTTAATTTCTTTTTTCTTATATCTTTTTATGAAGTTATATTGTTTTTTTATATATACGCATGTGTGAAATATAGGTATCACAACAAATGTTTATTTTCCTTAAAGAGTTTATATCAGGAATTATATATGATTGTTTTTAAAGTCAAAAGAACACATCATTGAAAGTGAAGGATAAAGCTATTTTGAAACCAGCAAATGTTCTCCCATCCCCCTTCCTGTCTTCAGCCCACCAAAGGGATTTGGTGTCTCGTGAAAAGCATAACTTTTTTTCCAAATAAGGACTTTCATTCCTTGCCCCCTTGCTCCTAGACAAGCTCTTTCCCTAGCTCATATTACCGTCTGAAATAAAGATGGCTCCTGGACTTTGTAATGTGCCATGTTCTACAGACGTCACAGGGTGAATGGGAGGGATCGGTGGGTGTGTCTGTATCATGTGAAGGTGTGTTTATAATGTGAACCAATCAGCATGCATATGTTCTGTGATGTCATTGGGCAATAAAGGCAGAATCCCAGCTGCAATTCATTCTCTCTCCACTTCTGGGAAACAGCAAGCAGACTGTCTGTCCATTCCTGCATTTGATTTGAATCAGTAAGCAGTATAGATTTCCCTGTCTTGAGTCAGGGCCTCATCCTCATCAGCCCATGTCCTCTGCAGTGTGCACCTAAAGCTACGTGGTGTGTGTTATGCCTTTGTCCTCTGCAGGCCATTAGTATGTCTGGAAGGACAAGGGGAGGCAGAGAGTCACGAGCCGATAAAAGAGGGCAAGCAGGCTCTGCATCTAGAGGCAACAGTGCTGGTCGTGGACACGGTGCATCCTCACCAGCACGTGGCCGTGGGACACACTCGTCATTTTTTTCGGCAGCTGCCCGTGTTGAGCCGCAACATGCCGAAGACTTGGTAGAGTGGATGACCAAGCCGTCCTCATCCTCTTTCACCCAGGCTCAGGGTACTTTGTCTGGCAAAGCAGCTGCCAAGGCGTCCTCTTCCCTCTGCTCAATGGCATCAGTCACTCCTTCCCTAGCCCCACCATGTCCTCCTGAGGAGTCCCCCGAACTGTTTGACCACAGTGTTGGGTACATGCTGCATGAGGATGCACAGCGTTTTGAAGGCTCTGATGATGGTACACAGCTAGAGGAAGGCAGTAACGTCAGCCCAGAGAGAGGGGGTGCCCAAGAAGGACAGCAATCTGGCAGTCATGTTCCCCCAGCTGTAGCATACTGCAAGGTTTTCTACAGTGATGAGGAGGGAGGGAATGATGAGGTCTCTGACTTTACGTGGGTGCCTGATAGGAGAGAGGAGGAGGAGGAGGCACAGGCACATCTCCAACGAGGCAGGATGCCCTCCAGGGGCCAGCTTAAGGGCAGCACACCGACTGCATCATGTGCAGGGCGCTGCTGTGTCTCAGCGTTATTCCAAAAGTTCTTTGGTGTGGGCCTTTTTTGAGACGAGTGCACCGCTGCTATTTGCAACATATGTCTCAAGCGTATCTCGCGTGGCCAAAACATCACTGGCTTGGGCACCACATGCTTGACCAGACATATGTCGACCTGCCATGCAGTTCATTGGCAAGCGTACCTCAAAGACCCACACCAAAGAACAAAGAAGACCTCCCTTTACCCCTTATCAGCTGGGATCTCCAACCCTACTATACCCTCAGTCCTCTCTGAAGCCTGCACTGATAGGCCTGAAGGTGTAGAATTAGGTGTGTCACAGCCTAGTACATGCGGGCAATCTACTATCGGTACACAGATGGCAGATTGTACCAGGCAAATTTCCCTGCCCCAGCTGCTGCAGCGCGGAAAGACGTTCTCTCCCAGCCATCCACATGCCCAGCGGTTGAATGCTAGCTTAGCTAAATTGCTAGCACTTCAACTGCTGCCTTTTCAGTTGGTAGATTCTGCCCCCTTCTGTGAGTTTGTGGAATGTGCGGCACCTCAGTGGCAAGTTCCCAAATGCCACTTTTTCTCACAGAAGGCGATTCAGGCTCTCTACTGCCATGTGGAAGGCAATGTCCATGCCTCGCTGGACAGGGCGGTCAGTGGTAAGGTGCATATTACCGCTGACTCATGGTCCAGCAGGCATGGACAGGGACGTTATCTATCTTTTATGGCCCATTGGGTGACTCTGCTGGAAGCTGGGAAGGACGCAGGACAAGGTAAAGTAGTGTTGGAGGTTGTTCCGCCACCACGCCTCCAAAATGCTACTACTGGTTGTGACACACCTCTCTCCTCCACCCCTCCTCTTCTTCTTCCTCTGTGGCCTCTTCCTGTGCTGATGTGTCCTCGGAACCAGCCATGCTCCATAGGCGTTCAAGGGGCTACGCAGATACGCAGGCAATGAGATGCCATGCGGTGCTTGAGCTGGTATGCTTGGGGGACAGGAGCCACACTGGGGCAGAGGTTCTGTCAGCTCTGCAGGGGCAGGCTCAGAGGTGGTTGATGCCACGCCAGCTTAAGCCAGGAATGGTGGTTTGCGACAATAGCACCAACCTCCTCTCCACCCTGCGACAGGGACAACTGACCCATGTGCCCTGTTTTGCTCATGTCCTTAACTTGGTGGTGCAACTGTTCTTGGGCAGGTACCCAGGCTTTACAGGGTGTCCTGAAGCAGGCCAGGAAAGTCTGTGTGCATTTCCGACGGTCATATAATGCCAGTGCTTGGCTGGCAGACCTCCAAAGGGAATACAACCTGCCCAAGAACCGCCTAATCTGTGGCATGCCCACCGGGTGGAACTCTACGTTGCCCATGCTGCAGCGGCTGCACATGCAGCAGAGGGCCATCAATGAGTATCTGTGCCAATATGGCAGCAGAACTGGGTCAGTGGGCCATGATCAGGGATGCATGCACTGTCCTGTCACCATTTGAGGAGGCCACAAGGATCGTGAGCAGTGACAGTGCATGCATCAGTGAGACTGTCCCTCTTATTCACATGTTGGAGCACACGCTTCGTGGGATAATGGACAGGGCCCTTAAGGCAGAACAAAGGAAGGAAGAGGAGGACTTCCTTACCTCTCAAGGCCCCCTTTATCCAGACAGTGTTCCTGCTTGCCTGCCTATCACACAGGAAGAGGAGGAGGAGGAGGATTGTGTCAGTATGGAGGTGGAGCCTAGCACTCAGCATCAGCAGCAGTCTTCAAGGGATCAATTACAGTCCCAAGAAACCCATGGACTTGTACGTGACTGGGACGAGGTGGCTGTGGATCATGTCGTCCTCAGTGACCCAGAGGACTCCGCACCGAATGCCTCAGCAAACCTACGTTGTATGGCCTCCCTGATCCTGCAAAGTCTGCGAAAGGATCCTTGTATTCCTGCTATCAAGGAGAGGCATCATTACTGGCTGGCAACTCTCCTTGATCCACGTTACAAGAATAAGGTTGCGGACCTTATCCTGCCGGCGCAGAGGGACATCTTCGGGAGGCCTTGCAGAAAGGTCTGTGCAACGTGTTCCCAGAGACTGGGAGGTTACAAAATACTGGTCCTGGACAATGTGTTGCTGAGGCTTCGGTCAGTCACTGAAGGAGCGGTGGAGAAGGTGGCCATCTGACCGATGAGTTCAGACAATTTTTTAGTCCGCAGCCCCAAGGTATGACCAGTTCCAGCAACCATCGTCAGCGTCTGTTTTACATGGTGCGGGAATACCTAGGGGCAAGATCAGACTTGGACACCTTCCCCACCGAAAATCCTCTGGGTTACTGGGTCTTGAGGATGGATCACTGGCCAGAGCTTGCACAGTATGCAATTGAGCTACTGGCTTGTCCTGCATGCAGCGTTCTTTCAGAACACACATTCAGTGCTGCTGGAGGCTTTGTAACCGATCACAGGGTGCGCCTCTCGACTGACCTTCATAAGGCTTGGATCACCACCAGCTACCAAGCACCTGATGCTAATGTAACTGAATATATATTTTTTTAAATGTCAGATCCCTTAAAGACTGGCTATGCTGATGCTGAGTGACTATCCTGTTATGCTGAGTGACTATCCTTTTCCTCCTCAATGATCATGCTGATAGCTTGTAAGAACATTTTTGGTTCTGGGTACCGCCACCAGTGGCTAAGGCCCAATTTTTCTTCCCCTGTTTTACAGGGGCGTGTAATTACAATTTTTGATGCAATTCTTTGCAGCGGGCTCATTTATGCGCTCCAACTAGAGTATCTGTGAGGGGTTGCAGTGTTGTGGCACCAGCACCAGTGCCTAAGGCCCATTTTTTCTGCCCCTGTTTAACAGGGGTGTGTAATTACAATTTTTGATGCAATACTTTGCAGCAGGCTCATTCCTGCGCTCCAACTAGAGTATCTGTGAGGGGTTGCAGTGTTGTGGCACCAGTGGCTAAGGCCCAATTTTTCTGCCCCTGTTTAACAGGGGTGTGTAATTACAATTTTTGATGCAATACTTTGCAGCAGGCTCATTCCTGCACTCTAACTAGAGTATCTGTGAGGGGTTGCAGTGTTGTGGCACCAGCACCACCACCAACAAAGGCCCAATTTTTCTGCCCTTGTTCAACAGGGGCATGTGATTACAATTCTTGATCTAATATTTCACAGAAGGGCGTTCCAGCGCCCACCGCCCACCAAGACTAACTGTGAGGGCTTACAGTGTTGTGGCAACACCAACACCTAGGGCTCAAATTTCTGCAGAGTATATACGGCAGGCCCCTACTTTCAAGCATCCAACTTACAAACGATTCCTACTTGAAAATGGAAGGAGACAACAGGAAGTGAGAGGAAATCTACCCTAGGAAGGGAAATTCTCTTTTGTAAGAGGTGTCCCCTGTCCACTGATGCTTTATCACCAATCCTTGTTTCAGTAAAAAACCCACATTTTCAAAAAATCATTTGTCATTGGGACAGAAAGTGAATTGCAATCTTCTGAACAGATGCACACAGACAGCAAAACAAATATTACAGGGGTGATAACCCTTCTCTATGTTTTCAGAAAAGCTTAAAAATTGATTTTATGGCTGGAGCTACACTAAAAAAGTACCAGTTCACAATTACAAACAGATTCCACTTAACAACAAACCTACAGTCCCTGTCTTGTTTGCATCGTCTGTATACTGCTGTTCAAAGTATATAGGGCCAAAGGGGCTTGTAACGACCTGGGGGGAGGGGGGACCCATGCTATTTTTCTCAATGATTTTTATCCAGATTGCAGGGACCAGACATTACATTAAAGCCACAAGCAGTTTTAAATTACCTTTTTCTTATAGTAATCTCATTTTGTGCAGGGACAGTTCTAAACACGTGCCACTTCACAGGCATACTATAGACACCCAGCAGGTACGATATTTAAAGGAATTTTTCTACTTTATTTTTTCACTTTAAGCATCATTAAAATAACTGCTCCAGAAAAAACGACCATTTTAAAACTTTTTTTTCCATTGATACATGTTCCCTGGGGCAAGACCCGTGTTCTCAAACCCGTTTTCCGACAATAACTTGCATATTAGGCTTTAAAATGAGCACTTTTGAATTCGAACGTTCAAGTCCCATTGACGTCAATGGGGTTCTAAATGTTCGCGCGAACGTTCGGTCCATTCGAACGTTTTGGTGCGAACCGAACGGGGGGGGTGTTCGGCTCATCCCTACTCTGCACATGAGAGTTGAATTCCACCAATGGCTCCGAGCACCACCGCACCAGACCCCTGGGTTAGATAAGTATAATGCACCTCTACATAATGCTACACATCAGCATCCGATCACATTACGGCCCTCTCATGATTCAGATTTACACACTTTGATATGCTCAGCTGGCCATTTTTGTTCTCGACCCTTGAGCACCTGGGCTTCAGAGGGCTGTTCATCCGGGCGATTAGACACCTCTATACAACTCCATCCGCTTCTATTAATCTCCATAGGCTCCTAGAGGAATTTGGATCCCTGTCCGGCTACAAAATAAATTCTGCTAAATCGGAAGCCTTACCAATTAATATTCCCTCGTCGGAGGTGTGCCACCTCTCTGACAATTTCCCCACCGCATTGCAAGACCCATGCCATTAAATACCTAGAAGTACACCTTACCCCCCGCTACAAATTGCTATATGACGCAAATTTTATACCCCTATTTGCGCAAATTAGGTCCCTTCTGTCTAAATGGAGACACTACCCAATATCTTGGTTTGGACGTTTAGACTCGATCAAAATTACTATATTACCTAAAATACTGTATTGCTTTATGACCCTCCCAGTTCCCATTCCTTTAGCACAACTTAGGAAACTTCAGACTGATCTCTTAAACTTCACATGGAATTACAAACAACACCGCGTAGCTCACTCGATACTCTATGCCTCCCGGAACGAGAGTGGTCTGGCTTTCCCAAACCTCCTCTGCTATTATTATGCTACCCAACTGAGAGCGATAACATCCTGGGTCCTCCTCCCCGGACCTAAATCGATAAATTATGGATAGCCCGCATCCACCTGAACAACTTACTGTAGAACACAAATGCCGATGTCCTTTCTGCATCTCTATTACATACCCTGAATCTACTGCGGTCCATTTGGAAACAACTGAACCGTGTTAATCCCCTTCAATCTGAGGCCTCCTTAGTCACAGCCTTTATCTATAACCCTAAACTACCCGACAGTCTAACCTAGCATATGATTTCTCCCTGGCTACAGAAGAACCTTTTTCAATACGGACACCTAGTCAACCCGGTAACTAGGGCATTACTATCCTTTGACCAACTTAGAGCCAAATACGACCTCCCTACGGCATCATGCTCTAACTTTCTCCCCGACACTACAGTTCCTTATTTCTTCTCCATTTGAGAGAGTGGTCCTTTTGGGCCCCTCACAGAGAGGACTAACCTTGGATATATATATATAAAATTCTAAATTCTGGTGACCGACTCTCTCTGGGGAAACATAGCTACATGCGTAAATGGGAAGAAGACCTCAGAGAGGAATTGTGTCCTGCACAATGGAGAGCTGTACGGTCCTGTGTGGCTAAAAGTTTTAAATACACTCTATACAAAGATAACACTTATAAGGTGCTCTATGGTTGGTACCTAACACCGCCCCGTTTACATGCCATATACCCATCAGCCTCTGTTGGAGATGTCTTCGGGACCAGAACATGCTATTCCATATTTATTGGAGCTGCCCAGTTCTCCAGCCATATTGGGGCTCATTGTGGGGCCTTCTCCTCCAGCTGTTTCCCCTAAGCTCTTCCTACTTGGCCTTCTCCCTCCCAAGCTTCCCAAACTACCAAGAAATCTTGCCACACACATTTTCACGGTGGCAAGGTGCTTGGTGGTGTTACACTGGAAAAACCGTCACTTCCAAACACTTTCAGACCTTTACGTAAGAATCAAAGACATAGAGCTCATGGAGTCTATGTCAGCCCGCCTAGAAAATCATATGGCCAGACATTCAGCAATATGGGAGGGATGGTACCTTTGGGTGGAACCCCCCTTGACTGCCTGGGGCACCTATCTCTTCCCTACTGTGGGGTCTACATCTGTGCAGGGTCCTCGGGTGGCGAGGCTTTCTCATGGTATGCTTAATTGGATGACCGGGACCTGCACATAGGCCTATAGGCACTGTTATTACTTTGGGCTTACACTCTAGAGTCGTGCCTTGATCTTGTTGGGTCAACCGGCCAGGCTTCATGTTTAATAATTGTAGGAAGCATTCATGCTACCTATAGATGTCTGTTGATGCTTTTATTATTTCTATTCCTCTCCCCTTCTGTATGTATTTTACTCTACTACCCCTTCTTGTATTTGTGTTTCGGATTTTTTTTGTATTGAAACTTTTAAAAACGTAATACAAATTGTCAATTAAAAAAATATATATATATAGGGTTAAAAATAATTTTGAGTTAAATGTCAGATTTAAAGTGGAGTTCCACCCAGGAAAAAAATGTTTGCCCACAAATCCTAAGAAAAATAGAAAAAAAAATGATACTCACCCGAAATACCTGTTACTATGTGGAAGTCCGTAATCTGCCTCTTCCGTAGCCACAGTCTATCTTCTTCTTCATCTTATTCTAGTGAATGGGGTGTGCTGCTTTCTGGGAACTGTGTGTGCTCCCAGAGAGCAGCCGCCCATTCACAAGTCGGCGTGAGACTCGGCGCAAGAAACAGGCAGTGAAACCCTTAGTGTGAATGGTGGCGTGGGACCTGCACGATTGAGGGATCAGCATCTGGGGGGGGGGAGCACCAGCACGGGCAAGTAGGACAGGTAAGTGTCCTTATTAAAAGTCAGCAGCTACACTGTTGGTAGCCGCTGACTTTTAAAAAAAAAAATTGCGGGTGGAATCCCGCTTTAAGGAATTATTCAAATCACTACTCCCTGACAAAATGATTATTATTATTATTATTTTTTTTTTTGCTTTGGTACATGTTCCCCAGGGCAGTGCCTAGTCCCCAGTGCATTTTTTGACAATCTCTTGCCTAGAAAATTACCATTACTGTTTTTTTAAAAATTGGCTCCCTTTGACTTCAGTGGGGTTTGGATTTAACACCTATACCCCTCTACAAACCTGCCTTGACCCGAACACAGGTATGTTTCAAAATAACTAACTAAACTACAGTCAAATCTTTAAGGACATACATTTTTTGGTCATCAGCTAATACTCTCTTTACATTGATAGCTCTAACTCATGGGTCTTCAAACAAAGGCCCTCCAGTTGTTCAGGAACTACAATTCCCATCATGCCCAGTCATGTCTGTGAATGTCAGAGTGTTACAATACCTCATGGGATGTGTAGTTCCGCAACAGCTGGAGGGCCGTAGTTTGAGGATCCCTGCTCTAACTGATTAGTCTCTATTGAGTGTAATTGATTTATGGTTGTTGCTTTGTCCGAATGCACTTAGGACAATCAGTGATGGTTAGCTGGACATGTCTGAACTTTTTTTTGTATCCCCATGATTAAATGTAAGATATGTGATCAAGTTTGAATGTCTAACCTTTTGCTGAGATTTGCAATCTCTACTTGGAGTTGTGAATTAATTGGTTTGGATTTTAGTCTCTTTTAATCTATCTTGCAGTTTTATATTGTATGCTATGGTGTAAAGTGAGTCACATAGGGGTTGATTTACTTAAATCAAATGGGCTGTTTACTGTGGAAGGGAACTTAAACTTTGCAAAAGGGACTTTCACTGGTGCTTAGTGAATGTGGTGAAATATTATTTTGCAAAATTACTAAATCACCAGCAAGGAAAATACAACAAATACAGCATTTTATTTTCACATGATCAGATAGTGGAAGTTAGTTGAGCTTTGGCTCAGTCACAAAGCTCTGGGGATAGTTCTCTTGGAAAGTTCAACTTTTATAGAGAAGTGAACAACCGATTTGCCTTTGGCATACATCCACATTGTCTCTTCAACAACCTGATGGACTTCTGTTGTAACTAAGCAGGGGCAAACGCTGCAGGTCACATGATCTCTACAAAATGTTGATGAAGTCCTGCAAGACCTTTCTCTGAGGCTTTACCTTCTGACCAAAAGTGTCAAGAGTGTGAGTCTCTTGCAATACTTTGTAAGTGGTGGCAGCCTGTGTGTGCATGTTTTCCTGAGCCAGGATTTTAGAATCTGTGTTTTTATGGTAATAGAGTGCTGGTATATTTTAACAAATCCACATTTATTTTCCTCTTCTTTCTTTGTCATCTTCCTCCTGTCCATGACATTAATGTTATGATTAAATACTCCAAAGGCATCCTGTGTGCTTCACTGAATTTCAGTATATCCAGTGTTTGGAAATAACTAGGCATAATTTAACATATAATTAATATTATCCTTCATGTGGCAATAGCAGTGCACTTTTAAAGGACAGAGTTTTTTTTTTTTTTTTTTTTTCATTTAAAAAATGTTCAGTTGCTATATGCAAAACTTGGTACATAGGTGATCCTGCAATACCTAAAAAGTATGGGCACAAGTAAAATGTCTTAGCTTCTATATATGACAGAAAGATTTGTGCATTTATTAGGAACATTTGAGGAAATCTGCTCTTGCACATTAGTTTGATGGATGAATATTTTGGAAGCCATTCTTTTTAAACAGCTGGGTGCATATTTTACATAAACATGTGTAGTTCATCATTTTACTATGAGATGGAATTGTGTGTGCTCATTATAAAACATTTGCCACTATGCACTTTATGTTAATATAAAGTCATAATGCACAAATATGGTAATGTTTGCTGATGTTCCAGAATGAAACAGACACTATATTGCCTTCAGCTTCAGTCTGCTAGCATTTGTATGCACCCTAACTATCAACTGGTGAGACTAAATAGATGGCGCACATAAAAAAAATAATGGTATGGGTCATTTGCTGTCTCCCCCCTATGAGCATTATTTAATTAGAACTAGAATAAAACAAATGGGTACTAAAATATAATTCATGTTAACTGATTCTACATTTTGTCATTATAAAAAAGAACAATCAGTTGTTACTGGTACATTGTGCACATGCATGCATATATTCAGGCATCATTTTTCAACTGGATTTAAAAAAAAAAGTAAATTTTCATTAAAGAATAAGCAAATACATCAAACTTTTATTTTTTAGTCATTTGCTTGATATGAAAAATGGTACTGCAGAAGTGGTAATAGTTACTACTGTCTCCTGTGGTAATTATAGACTCTAAATAGATTATACTTTCTTGATTCTTGATATCCTGTCAGGGAAAGCTCGTTGCTCAATTAGGATACTGTATGAGTCCAAATTCTGACCAGAATAAACCAGATTTATTCATTGGAAAACAAAAATTAGTATCAGTCAAATGATAATCTGCATAGATCTGAAATGAAGAATCAAGTATCAAGTATTGAAATTTGCACTATAAGGGAGTTTATTAGTAAACTTATTTTTAAAGGATCTGAACACAGGTGAATTGTGTTCTATGTCCCATGCACACAGACGAACCTGATCGAATGGTCCTTTCACCCCTATGGACCGGCGGGACAGTTTATACTTACATACCTTAAATTTGATCTGGTCCACTAAAAAAAAACAGAAGGGGATCTGTCCTCCTCCATGTAGGTGTATTGGTTTGGAGGTAGTCGGTAAGGATGAGCCAAACACCTCCCCGGTTCGGTTCGCACCAGAACTTGCGAATAGGCAAAAAATGTGTTCGAACGCGTGAACACCATTAAAGTGTATGGGACACAAACATGAAAAATCAAAAGTGTTTAGAACAGTCCCTGCAGGAAAAATTTCTAAAGGAAAAAATGTCATTCAAAACTGATCGCGGCTGTAATGAATTGTTGGGTCCCGGCAATACAGATAAAATTAATTGAAAAAAACTGCATGGCTTCCCCCCAGTCCATTACCAGGACCTTTGGGTCTGGTATGAATATTAAGGTGAACCCTGAACCAAAATGTAAAAAAAAATGCGTGGGGGCCCCCCCAAATTCCATACTAGGCCCTTCAGGCCTGGTATGTATATTAAGGGAAACCCTGCGCCAATTATTTTTTTAAATGGCGTAGGGGTCCCCCTTAAAATCCATACCAGACCCTTCAGGGTGCCTAAGGAAGAGCCACATCTCCATCATTGGCCGGAGAGTGTCAACTTCCTCACCACTAAAAATTCCGGGGTTCTGTACCAGAACATTACTTTTTTTAAGCGGCTTCCTTCTGGGCCACACATCTAGATACTTTAGAAATAGCCTCCCAGATTTCCTTACATTCATGTAAAGAAATTAGTCTGCTTAAAATATGGGACCATTTCCGCATATAAGAATGAGTTTGCTCCGTGATAGGGGAGTAGCGTGTAAAATCTTATAAATGGTCGATATTAGGTGAGGTTCATAAGGGCCTCTAAAACATAACAGTTCAAATTCCGTGGGCCTAGTTAGTCAATTGCAGGGTTCTGGTGGAGATAAAATGTTTAATTTGTAGAAAGGAGTAGAAGAAGTTTTTCCGAACTTCATACTTAGATTGCAGATCAGGAAAAGTAAGGAGTTTTCGTGTCACTGGGTGTACTAGATGGCGTAACTGAAATACATTAGATTTTGTCCAGGGTAACATGGCGTCATAGGACAGATTGTCAGGAATTTCCGGATTTAAGATTATATTTATTAAAGGACAGCATGGGGATGAGATGGAGTATTTTCCAGAGTGAAGGTGTAAACAACATCGGATTTAAACAGACTTTACACAGTTGAGAGGTATATTTGTCAGAAGAAGGCCATGCCATGCAGCAGGGGTGGGCAGGGACTGTAATTCTCATCTCTATCTTAGACCATCTATTAGGGTCACATCTGGACGTCCAAGAGGCTCTAGCTCTCAGATGCGTGGCAAAATAATATTTGGTTATATCAGGCGTTTTCAAAGCTTGAGTCGCAAGAAGAACAGAGCTGGCTATCCTATGGGACGTGTTATTCCATATAAAATTCTAAACATTCCTTTCAAGTAATTTCAATTGGGACATTTGGATCATTACTGGTAGGGTCTCAAAGAGGTAGAGCAATTTAGGGAGCACTGACATTTTGAGGACATTTATCCTCCCAAGGAGAGCTAGAGGAAGCTTTGTCCATGTCTTTAGCAATCTATTAATTTATATGAACAAAGGGGGAAAGTTAACCAGAAAAAGCTTAGAGTATGAGGGTGTTATGTGGACACCAAGATACTTAAGCAAGTGAGGGCACCAGCGGTATTTAAAATTTCCTTTTAAAGTAGAGAGCGTGTCTGTCGAAAAGGTTGATAGGGAGGGCTTCAGTTTTGGCGGGGTTTATTTTAAAACTTGAAATACTGCCAAACAGGTTTAGAGTTGCGTGGAGTGAGGGGAGTGAGATATGGGGATGAGTCAATGTTAATAAGATGTCATCGGCAAATAGGGACAGTTTGTACTCCCAAAGCTTCAACGCCACCCCCCTTATGTCTGGATGAAAAGAATGGCTTCAGCCAAGGGCTCCAGACTGAGGATGAAGATCAGGGGAGATAGGGGGCATCCTTGCTGGGTACTGTTAGGGAGAATGGTGAAGAGACATGAGAAGCCAACTGTACCTGGGAGGTGGGTGTGGAATAAAGTGCTTTCAGGGCATGTATGAGGGAACCAGTGAATCCATATCTAGACAAAATAGTGAACATGAACGACCAGTTTAGGTGGTCAAATGGCTTCTGAGCATCTAAACTGGGCACTACAGCAGGCTTCTTGGTTTTAGTCAGCAGGTCAATAAGATCAATGGTTCGCCTGGTATTATCTCCTGCATGCCCAGTGGAAACAAACCCTACCTGGTCTCTATGTATGAGTGAGGGGAGGAGTAAAGTAATTTAGCCAAAATTGTTGTGAAAATGTTATAGTCAGAGTTTAGGAGAGCAATGGGGCGATAGTTGTCCAGTAATGATGTGGATCAAAAAGGGATCTGATATACAAAAAATGAGCAGGAAAAAAAAAAATCCTGGGAAGGATCAAAAAAGATCCATAGTAAAAAAGAAAAAATACAAACCAGTCAGATGAAAGGCCTGAGGGGAATGAGCACCTCAGGAGGTCATGGTCACAATCCAAGACCATGTTGAGGGGGGCACGGCAACCTGCAAAATCAGTCACTGAGGCCCCAGCCCGTTCTGAACAGCAGATAGAGAGGCAAAACAGGGAACTATCAACATGTAACTTTTGTATGGGTACTCAAAGAGAAAGCGTATGCACAGGACATATTGGAGGTGAAATATTAGACTCTGAGCCCAGAGTCTTGAAACACATAAGTCAAGAGCAGGACCTATGTGTAAAGATGAGGCATGAGGATAGTCTAGAGTTCAGTCTCAAGTGGTTTCCTTGGACGGTGCAGCTCTTTGGGGAGTAACTGGGGCCTTCCTGGCGTACTGGGGTCCAGATCTCACCAGGTGTAGAGAGTGGTCGGGGAGCAGGGGGCTGCAACTGCAAGTCCTCGTCAAGTATAGGGGGAAGGCCCAGGTTCCGAATGAAAGTCTTGCATTCCTGCAGAACTCTCATGGAATGTTGTGATCCATTAATGGTGATAGATAAGCGGAATGGGAAGCCCCAACGGTATGGAACTTGATTTTGCTCCAGATGGGAGGTGACTGGACGTAGGACACGCTATTTTGCCAGAGTGATGGGTGACAGATCACTGAAAATGTTGATCTTTGCGCCTTTAAATTCAACCCATGTCCTGTTGCAGGTAGCATTGGTCAGGGCCTCCTTGCTTTCACAGAAATGGATACGTACAATGATGTCCCTGGGATTAGCACCCAGAAGAGGTTTAGGAGCCAGCGATCTGTGCACTCTATCAAGACGACAGTCTATGTCAGGAATGTGGGGTGCCAGAGTAACAAACAGGGCAAGAAGGTAAGGCCATATTTCCTTATCTGGGATGGATTCAGGGATCCCGCAGATGCGTAGGTTCTGGCGGCGTTCTCTCTTTTCAAGGTCTTCTTGTTGCATTTGCAATTGTGAGACTGCATTTTTCAAATTGGCATTTTCTTCCTCTAGGACATGAACATATTGCACCATGTCATCAAATTTAGATTTCAGGGTATCTGTACATTCCCCCACCTGGTCAATCTCACCCCTAAACTCATGTGCAAGGTTGCCCACCTCTTTAGAAATGTTTTGAGTGAGACTATGGAGTAGGGCCTGCACCCTGGCGTCTAGCACCTCCACAGTAACTGGTGGTGACATTGTGGGGTGTTTGGGTGGTTGTGGTTGCTGTGGGGGATTCTTCAGCAAGCAAAGAGGAGTCGACCAGCGGTCTGCTGAGTCTGCAGCAGCCGCCGAGGTACCTGAAGCCGGGGATGGCGTTCTACGGAGAAAACGAGCCATAGGCTGAGAGGACTGGAGCGTGGCCTATGGAGCGTGTCTCTGGTAGATATGCCGTTGGTATCCAATCTTACCCATACAACGATTGGAAGGTATCTGTAAGGTTCCCGGAGCAGATGAGAGGACTCCCGGATCTTTAGAAGCTAGTGATGCAAAATAGGAGCTCCGGCTAGACAGACTGAGGCCGTAGCTTAGATCCTAAGCATCCGCCATCCTACAAGCCATGCATGTGCCCCTCTAGGGAGTTTTATGGATGGGGCCACAAGTGGTCGCTGAGTAACTCTTGTAATTGTACAGGGAGTGATCCAGGCCCATAAGGATAAGAAGACCAGGAGTGTGTGTGGATATTGCAGCTTGGGTGGAGCAAGTTGGCCGCCACTCGTGGTCTCTAGTGCCAGTGCCAGTGCTGTGACTGCAGCCCGTGTACAGAAGGGTGTGGGTGCCTGTAAATTTCTCTGTTGGGTGCCCCATTCTGCCAGGCCAGGTCAGGATGCCCTGGGGGTGGGTGAGGATTAGGTCCAGAGGATGTTTGGAGGCTGCTAGGGTGCAGCAAGATGGCCACCACACGTGGTCTCCAGGGCCAGGGCCGCAACCTTAGCACAGATGTGGATGATGTCTACTTAATATCCCCATTGGGGGTCTTGATCTAATAGGCCAGGGTGCTCCTGGTGGTGGATGGGACTTGGGACAGTCCTAGGGAAGATGGAGATGCTGCTGGGGTGTACCAAGATGGCCGCCGGCACTTAACAGGTCCCTTAGGCAGACAGATCAGAGCAAGAAGGATTGTGGGTCCCGGAATGCCAGGCTGGATGTCCCTGATGATCCTGCAGTAGAATAGCCGGTCACAGGGCAGGTGGGGAGGTTGGAGGTAGAGCCAGCCTAGTGCCCGGGTGGAGCAAGATGGCCACTGTGTCCAGGCTGAAGCCGCGGCCTGTCCCCTCAGTCGGCTGGAGATCCTGGATCGCCGCGCCAGCCATGTCAGAAGGTGCCCTTACAGTCCGGGAGATCCCCTGGGTCTTTGGAAGGAGCATGGCAGAATTGCTTGCAGAGTAAAGCTCCCGGTAAGTCCTATGCCTGCAGGAGCTCACCTCATGTACGTCCTCTCAGATCTCCGTTCGGCCATGTCACCGGAATATTTCACTGTTATTGTTTCACTTTAAGCATTATTAAAATCACTGCTCCCGGTCGTTTTTAAAACTTTGTTGCATTGATACATGTCCCCTGGGGCAGGACCCAGGCCCCCAAACACTTTTTATGACAATAACTTGCATATGAGCCTTTAAAATTAGAACTTTTAGTTTTTCATGTTAGTGTTCCATAGACTTTAACGGGGTTTGCTGCTTTCAAATTTTCCCCGAACTCAGCATATTGTTCGGTGTTCGCCAGAACAACTGAACAACCAAAGTTCGGCCCGAACATATGCTTGGGCCGAACTGTTCACCCATCAACCCTACATACCCTACAACTAGTGGCGTATCTAGGGTATGGCAGCCATGGCAAGTCCCATGGGCGCCATATGAAGGGGGGCGCTAATGAGCAGGGACGCCAGCATTAAAGTTCTTCACTGAATTTAAAAGTAGAGCTTTTCAAACTTCTCCCCATTCCTACTTGCTTATGGGGGGATGCAATTACAGTTTCCTGGGTCACATCAGGTCAAAATAGGGGCCCAGGAAGTGAGCGTAAAGGAGGGACTTTTTCTTAATTTTCGGGGAATCAGTACATCAGTCTGCCCCACTACTCAATTAGTCCCGGCCAGTGGAGTGATTCTCTGCCCTGCTCCTGTCCTCAGGTGCTGAGATGCGAGTGCTTCTGACAAGAAACAGCGGGAGAGGAGTGGAGCTGCATGTGCCAAGCTCCACACAGATTGGCAGTGGAGAGTCTGTCAGTCTGCAGTTTCCTGGCTGCTGAGAAAAGTTGTAGAAGTCGTGTGTGTAGGGAGGCTGAGATCGGAGGAGGGGGAGGTAATAAAGCTGGGGTCTGGAATCCCAGCACAGCACACAGAGCAGCAGGACGGGACAAATCACAGGGATAACACTGCCCAGGTTATATGGAGCTTGGCATCCCAGGATCCCTGTAGACGTGCCTGCTTATCACTCCCCCTCCACGGCTGAGGCTGCTCTGTGCATCGGTGAGCATCAAAGTTATGTGTACATAGAAAGATCCCCCCCACATATATGACTGAACCTTCCACCTACCTCCATGGAATTACAGAATCTTGATCACTAGTGATGGGAGTGATTCCAGAGGGACCAACTGGCAGCCTTGCTGCGATCCTGCTGGCAGTTAATTTTGACTGGCATAAAAGGCGCATGCATGGGAGGGAGGATGGCAATGGGGAGCTCCGGGGAGTGGCTGCGGTCACCAAACAGGAGTTGTTAGGCCTGAAGGAGCTGAGACTGGAAGCATGTTCTAGGCCTGAGCCGGGTCACAGAGAATGAGTTACTGTCAGGAGACCTGTCACCGGCCTGTGCTAGGTGCTGTGTGTCATTATTATCACTTGTCTTCAGTCATCAGATTATCTGTACAGACCTGAGGAGAATGTGTTCAGGATTGACTTCACTTTCTTCAAGATCTGGGACCTGGAGACTGGCACTGTGCTCTTTGAGATCTATAATCCCTGCTCATGTACCTGTCATATAGGGCACCTTTCTTGGGGCAGGTCTCCTTCATACTTCAAGTAGAACTAGAGTTGTTGGATGGAATAAAGGAGGGTTATTGTTCCCAATCTGACATCCATTTGACATCCATTTGGATGCGGGTGGATGTCCTTGAGCAGTGATTTTAATAATGATGTCCTTGAATGCACACTGTCTGTGCTCGGGGCAAGTTCTTGCACCCAAGCGGATATCAAGGTGAGAGCAGGGGCTGTGTTCATGCAGCTGCTGTGTCCCAATTGAATTGGTCTGCCTGCCCGTGGATGTACTGAATATCTGTGTGCATCTCATGAAGTGAAAACACGGCCCTGTACACTTATAATGTTTTGACAGGGGCGCAGTTTCAGTGCTTGCCATAGACGCCATTTTCACTAGACACGCCTCTGCCTACAACTAGAGGGGTGTTGGCATATTTTGATCTGAGATTTATCATCTCTGCCTATTTATGTGCAATGATGTATGTTCCCCCAATTCAGCAATGTCTATACAGCTCAGTCGCTACTCTTTCTACATCTTATAAGGTGCTCACCAATTATCTATACAGACTTTGCTGCCCAACTAGAGAGAACTTGACTATTATTAAAGTGTTACTAAACTCAGGACCCTGCATTCACTATATCTGGTCTGTTCTACCAGGAGATGGTTTGGGGACAGTGGAAGAAGGGCAGGACAGGATCAAACAGCCTTTTTACACAATGCAGAGGATCAACCCCTTAGGTTCCACAGTGAGTATAACAAGCATGCTTTGCTGCATATACAAACCGATTTTACTGGGAACTGGTGAAGATATGCCAGAGCTGCTCTAGATTAGCCATGGATACATGTTTGAGTATCTCGATACCGAATTGGCAAATTATTGGGCAATCACACCAGGCAGGAGCATAGGTGGCTCTGTTTTCCACAATTCCTCCAACATAATGGGAAAACAAAATAGGAACATGGTGTGGAGTTTAGCTGGTATGTGATGCCATCTGGTGAGGCGTTTACAATTAGTTTCAGACATTTTGGATGATAGTGAAGATGTATGAGACAATTGCAAGATTTTATCCTTTTGCTTGTCGGTGAGGTGAGAATGAAGATCGGCCTCCCATTTAGCAATACAATCCAGGAATGAAGGTCCTTGTAATGAAATGAAAGACTTGTAAAACTGCAAGACACAGTGCAGAAGCGGGTCCTATGAATAGAGATTATTTAAGGTTTAAGTGCTGTAGGTCACATAATGGTCATGGCAGTTGAGAATATCTATTTGTCCACGAAGGTTACTTTTCTGGGTGTCAAAATGGAGTGTAGAGGTTTAATTGTGTGATAATGGAGAACATGGTGTAGAAATAGAGGACCATCTGGATTTCATATTTTGAAGCCTGCGTCCATAGAACCAGGTAGGAAAAAAACTGTGCTTTTAAAGAGACATTAAGGGTGAGTTGTAAGTCCCATGAGTTGCGTTTGTGAAGCATGTCCCAAATATCCAAGGTGGCGGTAGTTGGAGGTGAAGTAGAGGGAGCCAGGGAGTTCTCTTCCTTTTCTAACGTTATCCCATGTTTGGGGACAGGGATTCAAAGTGAGGCTTGGCTCATGATACCAGCTCGCCTGTGTGCCTGTCCTTATGGGGTGATTAAAAATGAGGCTTGGTTGGCGGTGTTGTGCGCACGCGTGTGCGCTTCTGCTTACAATGTGTGCATGAGGCTTGGAGCACATGCCGCTGTACACGTGAAGAGGTGCGCTTATGCGTATGCGCGCACACCTCCGATTGGCAGCTCCAAACGAGGCTTGGTCCTCTGTTTGGTGCGCACACATGTGCTCGCCGTGTTTGGTGTAGGGCGGAACGGCGCAGAAACGTCACTCACCATTACCTACCGTCAGGAACGGGTTTACCAGCAGGCGACCGGCTGGCACCGCAGGTTTAAGGCTGTTTATTTCTTGATCTGGTGTAAGTGTGTTTTTTTATCCTTTCTTAATAAATCCTATATGGGAGCTATTTTTGTTGTCTTTTTGGTATGATTTCTGCCATTGGAGTCCATCGAGTCTGTGGGTGATGTGATCTGACCTATCATCATTCGGATTTGGCTGGAGTAGAGTGAGCCACATCTGTTTTAAAGCTGTCTTTGACCCTCTGTAATAGGGGGTCACTGAGATCTGGTAAGCAGGCACTTCTCTTGGTGGTGGATTTTACCATACAATTTCTATCTGTGAAGCAACTACAGCATTTGGAAGAGACTGTTTTCACATGGGTGTTTCAAAATTTGAGTTTACCATAATATTTTAATAGCATCATCACTGGTGTTTATTCTGGACTCTTTTGTTTATACAACACTTATTTGTTTCACGTATCAATATAGTGTTTTCTTCATTGGACTATAATATCATTCATTTTTGTATTTATTCACTCAATTTTATTTATGTGTACTAAGTGACTTCGGAGGGGACTTGGCAAGGCGTCCTGAAGACGACTTCAGAGGCAACTTGCAAAATGACTTCTGTATAGAAGTCAATGCAAGTCGCCCCGAGTCGCCCCCGAAGTTGCCCCCGCGTCGCTCCTATTAGAACGGTTCTATTGAATACAATGGGACGCGACTTGTCAGGCGGCTGACGAGTAGCCCCCGGCTCTTATCCTCACAGATTTATTTATTTAATTATTTTGGTATCACATACATATTTTTCATTCAATATTTTTTAGCACGTTTTAGCGCAGTTTCTTCCCCAATTTTTTCCATAATTAAACCATACAGTAACATCAAAATTCTTAAAAGCCTCAAGAACAATATCTAAATGCTAAAAAAGAACAGTGCTTTTTTCCGGACATTTCTCACACAAAATTCCTGAAAAAATGCAAAAAGCCTGCAACCAGTTGTTAAATGACCTGGTCTCCGTCTAGCTTCATCTTCTTTCTTTTCTAATTTACCAATAAATTCTTTAGCAGATGGAAGTAAAGATAAAATATCTAAAAAGCTCCTCTCCAGATTTTTTCTTATGGACAGAGATAAATGATAACCTAAAGGAGAGATTTCACAAGCAATAGATTCTCTTAACTACTTGCCGACCTGCTGCCGTCATTCTACGGCGGCAGGTTGGCTCTCCTGCGCGAGAGCCCGTAGCTCTACGTTGGCTCTCTCGCAGGTAACGGGCGCGATCGCCGCTGGGCACATGCAATCGCTCATTACAGAGCGGAGACCGGGAGCTGTGTGTGTAAACAGTAGTGCAAAAACTAAAAACCGCAGAGGTGATCAAATACCACCAAAAGAAAGCTCTATTTGTGGGAAAAAAAGGACGCCAATTTTGTTTGGGAGCCAGGTGGCACGACCGCGCAATTGTCAGTTAAAGCGACGCAGTGCCGAATCACAAAAAGTACTCTAGTCTTTGACCAGCAATATGGTCCGGGGGTTAAGTGGTTAAACATGTTTCAGGTATATTCTGTGTTCTAGCTGATTGATAAGCAGAAGAAACACTCGGATCAAGATTATGTTGAAAAGACTGCCCGCCATTAGCTAACATTCCATTAGATGCCCAAATCCCTATAACTGTATCCTGAGCTGGCATAGCCTGAGCTTGGCTAGTAGCTGAATAAAAATCCTTAGCTAATTTAGCCAATAGCTCAGCTATATTAGCTAAATAAGCAATTGTGGCTGACTCACCGTTTCCTTGCAGCTGTGTATGCTGACCAGCCTGAAACCAGACAGAACCAAACCAGACTCCTCAATTCCCCTGCTTGTCTGAACAATAGGGGCTATGACACTTGTCATTTCAAATGCCGATACTGCACTGACCTCAGGCTGTGACATTTGTTGCCATGGCAATGACTCATCCTGCTGGTGAATGAATGGTCTCTGTGCTGAGGGTCCGCCTCTTGCTCTGCCTCCCGACACCCCATTGGCCGAAATATCAGACACACCTCTTACCCTGGATCTTGCTGACGCTCTAGACACACCTCTAGCCACGCCTCCTGATGTTCTGCTGCGTTTTGAAGAGGCACTTTATCATGTATGTGGATTGTTTTCTCTTCACATTGTATGCATATGTTATTGGCCTGCATTTATTGCTGTTGTGTTGTGTGCGCAACATGTTGTAATAAACCTACTTTTTATACAATCACAACATGTTTTTTTTTCTAACCATACTCTCCTCACTCAAAGTCCCAGGGCGAATCCTATGTATATATGTATTGAATTGAGAATAGAGGTGATGTTGGGGTGACACCAGACCGTTTTATTATGTCTTCATACAGCAGTGTAATGCTGACTTAATAATCACACAGAGACAAAAATACTGGTCTCTGTATATATTATAATATAATAAAAAATGCAAACAATTGCTGAGGATGAACCTGGTTAAAGCATTCTGAGATTATAAATTGTATTTTTTTTATAACATCTAAATTTGAAGCATTTAATATTGCTGTACAAAGTTATATGTGATAACATATACAGTATGCATCCTTAGAAAAAGTTCTACTGACATCATTTTATTCCATATGGAACCTGCCACATACTCCAGGTACCTATCCATCTCCGCAAGTGCATGTACCTGTTGGGCAATCTGGGGACAGCTTGCAGCTAAATTCAAACTTTCATGAGGGGCTCCTTGGTGGAATGCCAGCTATCTGGTTATATCAACACAAAGATCTACTTCTATGTCTGAGTCAGCTTGAGGTAAGCGCTTCACATGCATATCATGACAACTGAGACAGAAAGTGATGAGAAATCCAAAAATGTTGAGTAACAGAAACAGCAGATGAGGGGAAATCTTCCAGTGAGACATCTTTTCCAGGAGACACTGACTGATGATTTCTCTTCGCGTGGGAGAAATTTCCTTCTAAATATTTATTTAAACCATGCTGGAATACCTTAAAAAATTTGTAAATTCATTTTTTACATTTTAATACTTATCTGCTCTGTGCAATTGTATTGCACAGAGTGACCCAGAACCTCCCCTGCTTGGGTCCCCTGTCTGTGCTGTAGACTCCTCCTCTTCTTCGAATGCCCCTATAGCAAGCCTCTTGTTATGGAGGCACTCATGCGGGTTCAATCCTGACCCAGGCTGTGCCCACGCACTCTACTCACAAGCTTTGACTGACAGCAGCAGGACTCCCAACTAAGCCTGTAAGTGCAAGTGGAGAGGAGAGAAGTATTTGGGGGAGGGGGTTGCAGCATATGCTAAAACACCTTTTACATTATTGCAGGGAATGCATTAAAGTAAAAAAAAAGTAAAAGTAAAAAAAAAAAAAACTTTGGAACCATTTTAACCAACTGTACACCTACACACTGGGGCTAATTAAAGATACAGTATCAACTTTTACACCATCACTGCATTTAATCTCATGCTGATTGTCACAACTGTCACTGTACATAATTTCTCAATGACTACCATTCTTACTAATAAATCATCCGATACTGGCTGTTATACTGATTACTATATCCTTTTATGTAATCTCTCACTGCTTGTCATATCAAATAATGTGTCTGTATATAATCTGTTACAGACTGTCACAACAGTTAATGTTACTGTAAATAATTTCTCACCAGATAACCAAAGTATTCCCTTTTAGCCAAAGGGCATGGTGCATGATTCATCCAAAGGTCACCTCATAAAACGAAAAAAATAAATAAAAAAAATTAAAAAATCTGATATTTACTTTTGCATGTTGATTTTTTCTTTTAACGTTTTCACACATTTAGCTTTTCAGTATTTACAAGAAGACAAATCTAAGATTACATAACACAATGTTCTTTGCTATTTTCTGGAAATAGAATTGCGTTATAATAGAATTGTGCGATCCTGAAATGTGTATCTGATCCACTGGTTCTTCTTAAAGCAGGCTTACCACAGCTCACTGATACCTTGTTACAGTAATTAGTCCACTGCTAAAACAAAATTGACTAAGGCCTCGTACACACGACAGAGTTTCTCGGCAGAATTCGGCGAGAAACTCGGTCAGAGCCTGATTCTGCCGAGAAACTCTGTCGTCTGTACACTTTCGGCCCGATGGAGCCGCCGAGGAACTCGTCGAGGAAATAGAGAACATGTTCTCTATTTCCTAGTTGTTCTATGGGAGCTCTCGGCCCGCCGAGCTCCTCGGCGGCTTCAGGGCTGAACTGGCCGAGGAACTCGATGTGTTTGGCACGTCGAGTTCCTCGGCCGTGTGTACGAGGCCTGAGAGTTGTAGCATTGTTTGGCGAGCTTCAGTAAATGCAGACCTTGCACCCAAAAAGCAAGGTCCACTTATTAATCACTGCAAAGCCAACCTGTTACAAACTCTTCCTTTCCAAGTAATTTTTCAGTTTTCAATGTGATAATTTAACTGACAATTACTTGGTTATGCAAAACTGTAACCAGATGAATATAATTTATGAGACAGATAATCTTTATTGTATAACACAAAATAAAGTCTCTATTGTCTTTTTGCCATAAAAAAAAAAGATTCAAAATGTTGAAGAAAAGTTCTAAAAAATGTACAATTAAAATACCAGAATATTACAGATACCCCCCAAATAACTTTTTAAAGTGGACACCATAGGAAGGGAAGTGCTTAAAAGGGTAACAGCACTTTTGTGGAAAAAAAAATAGCAAATAAAAAAAAGGATTATAGCATATACTGTACATTACAATTGCTCCACAAGCCATATTGTTATTTACGGTTATTAAAATTACTTTTCCGGTTCAATCTATCAACCATGCAGTTTTCTGAAATGAATTTGGTACTTGCATTCTCTGGGGCAGATCCACAACGAGAGTACGCCGGCGTATCTACTGATACGCCGGCGTACTTTCAAATTTCCTGCGTCGTAGCTTTGGTTTGAATTCTCAAACCAAGATACGACGGCATCTGGGTTAGATCCGACAGGCGTATGGCTTCGTACTCCTTCGGATCTTAGATGCAATACTTCGGCGTCCACTGGGTGGAGTTCTCGTAGTTTTCCGCGTCGAGTATGCAAATTAGCTATTTCTGACGATCCACGAACATACGCGCGGCCGTCGCATTCTCTTACGTCGTCTCTAGTCGGCTTTTTCCGGCGTATAGTTAAAGCTGCTGTTTTGCGGCGTAAAGTTAGACTTGCCATGTTAAGTATGGCCGTCGTTCCCGCTTTAATTTTGAATTTTTTTTTTGCGTAAGTCGTCCGTGAATCGGGATGGACATAATTCACGTCTATGTTAAAAAAATATGACGTCCTTGCGACGTAATTTAGCGCAGTGCACGGCGGGAAATTTAGGGACGGTGCATGCGCAGTTCATTCGGCGTGGGGACACGAAGTTTAAACAAGTAAGTTACAGCGGCGTAGCGTATCTCCCATACGCTGCGCCGGTGCAGCTCTCTGTGGATCTGCCCCTCTGTCTCATATGACTTCTCTCTCCCAGAGCTCTGCATAGCTCTCATGGTGTCAAGTTGGTACAAAAAATTACTTGCACATACTGTATATACTGTATACTGGTCAGAATTAGTTCTGCTTTCTTCCTATAAGGCCCTGTACACACGAGCGGATATCCGATGAAAACGGTCCGCCGGACCATTTCACTCGGACATTTCTGCTCCGGATTTTGATCTGATGGCTGTACACACCATCAGATCAAAATCCCTGCGGTAAACATACGTGGTGACGTGGCAGCGCCGATGACGTGCGCGACCCTGGAAGGTAAATACTTCCACGCATGCGTCGAATCACTTCGACGCATGCGAGGGATGGGGATCGGTCGGACTTATCCGGTGAGTCTGTACAGACGACCGGATAAGTCCGACGGACAGGTTTCCAGCGGATAGATTTCTTAGCATGCTAAGAAATTTTTATCCGCTTGAAAACGGTCGGCTGGACAAATGTCCGCCGAAAAATGTCCGCTAGGCCGTACACACGACCGGATTTGTCTGCTGGAATTGATCCGCGGATTAATCCCAGCGGACAGATCCGGTCGTGTGTACGGGGCCTAAGAGAATGCCTCTGTCCAACACTGCTTTCTAAAAAAAATTTTAATGCCTATGGCTTACAGAGCACTTGAAGGGTTACTCAACTTTCGTTAAAAAAATAAAGCAAGTAAAAAAAGATATATACCCAGATTCAGGTAGAGATATGACGGCGTATCAGTAGATACGCCGTCGTAACTCCGAATCTGCGCCGTCGTATATTTAAGTGTATTCTCAAATTGAGATACGCTTAAATGTAGCTAAGATACGACCGCCGGCGCCGTCGTATCTTAGCTGTCTATTTACGCTGGCCGCTAGGGGCGTGTATGCTGATTTACACCTAGAATGCGTAAATCAGCAAGATATGCCTATTCACGAACGTACGCTTGCCCGTCACAGTAAAGATACGCCGTTTACGTAAGGCGTTTTCAGGCGTAAAGATAAACCACCAAAAAGATGGCGCAGCCAATGTTAAGTATGGAAGTCGGAACCGCGTCAAATTTTTCAATTTTTACGTTGTTTGCGTAAGTCGTCCGTGAATGGGGCTGTGCGTAATTTACGTTCACGTCGAAACCAATGAGTCTTTGCGGCGTAATTGGGAGCATGCGCACTGGGATACGTCCATGGACGACGCATGCGCGGTTCATTCAAAACTTCATTTACGTGGGGTCATGCTTTATTTACATAAAACACGCCCACCTCTTTACAATTTGAATTAGGCGCGCTTACGCCGGCGCATTTACGCTACGCCGCCGTAACTTAGGACGCAAGTGCTTTGTGAATACACCACTTGCCTCTCTAACTTACGGCGGCGTAGCGTATATGAGATACGCTGTGCCTGACGTTAGGCACGTCTACCTGAATCTGGCTAAGAGCCTATACAATTGCTGCAAAAGTCATGTTTTTAAAATTTCAATTCCTTTTCAGTTTACAGCTGCTGTAAATTACTGTAAAATTTAGCGCAATATGGTAATCTTGAGGCATTCTGTACACTGTTTAGCTGATTTTATATTCCAAAGTAATTTAGAAACTGTGAGCCGTTTCACACAGGGGCGACCTGGGATCCAAATTCAGGTCGCCCCTAGTCACCTCAAGTCGCACTGCATGAAGAAATGAATGTAAGTGAATGGAGCCGTCTTAATGTACACTACTGCAGTCGCTCTGACTTGAAAAAAGGTTCCTGTACTACTTCAATTCGACTTGTAGGCGACTTGTACCCATTGATTTCAATGGAAGTCGCCTCCAAGTCGGATCCCCTTTAACAGTGAGGCAACAGGAAGTCGCCCCAGTGTGAATCTGTTCTAAGGCAAGCTCCTCCCTCCCACAGGGGAACTCCACGCCAAATTCTGAAGTCGGAAGAAGACCCCCGGAGCTGCCTAATAAACTACCTTAAAAATCTGTCTAGTGTGTTTTTTTTCTTGATACTTTTTACCCCCCAGGTGAATGGGTAGTACCCCATACTCATCCACATAGGATGGGGGGCAAGGATCTGGGGACCCCCTTATTAAAAGTGCACCCCTGCCACCAAAGCACCCACCCCCCCTCATGTTGAGGGCATGCCGCCTGGTACGGTTCAGGAGGGGCGCTTGATCGTCCCCACCCCCTGTCCTGAACGGCCGGTCTGCGTGCTCGGATAAGGGTCTGGAATTGGGGGGGACCCCCACACCTTTTTTTTCGGCGTAGGGGGTTCCCCTTGAAATCCATATCAGACCTAAGGGCCTGGTATGCTCATGGAGGGGGAACCCATGCCGCTTTTTTATTTAACAACTTAAGGACCGCCTCCTGCACATATACTTCAGAAGAATGCCACGGCTGAGCCCAGGCACTTACCTGTACGTCGCCTTTAAGAGCCCACGGCCCGCGGGTGTCCTGCGATCGGTCACAGGAGCTGAAGAACGGGGAGAGGTGTGTGTAAACACACCTTCCCCGTTGTTCTCTGTGGCAGTTACACTGATCGCCTGTTCCCTGATATAGAGAACAATGATCAGTGATGTCACGCCTACAGCCACACCCCCCTACAGTAAGAATCACTCCCTTAGGGCACACTTAACCCCTTAGCGCCACCTAGTGGTTAACCCCACTGTCATTGTCATTTTTACAGTAATCAGTGCATTTTTAGCACTTTTCGCTGTGAAAATGACAATGGTCCCAAAAATGTGTCAAAAGTGTCTGATGTGTCTGCCATAATATCGCAGTCATGAAAAAAAATCGCTGATCGCCGCCATTACTAGTAAAAAAAATATATTAATAAAAATGCCATAAAACTATCTCCTATTTTGTAAACGCTATAACTTTTGCGCAAACCAATCAATAAATGCTTATTGCAATTTTATTTACCTAAAATAAGTAGAAGAATATGTATCAGCCTAAACTGAGAGAAAAAAAATTATATATTTTTTGGGGATATTTTTTATAGCAAAAAGTAAAAAATATTGAATTTTTTTCAAAATTGTTGCTCTATTTTTGTTTATAGTGTAAAAAATAAAAATCGCAGAGGTGATCAAATACAACCAAAAGAAAGCTCTATTTGTGGGGAAAAAAAGGACACCAATTTTGTTTGGGAGCCACGTCGCACGACTGTGCAATTGTCAGTTAAAGCAACCCAGTGCAGAATCACAAAAAGGGGCAAGGTCATTAACCTGCATAATGGTCAGGGTCTTAAGTGGTTAAAATTTGGCGTCGAGTTCCCTCTCCTGGAGGTGACTTCAAGTCGCGCTGAAGTCGCCCCAAGCCGCGTTGTGATTCATACTCAAGTCGTGTTGCCTCCCAAAGTCGCATTAAAAATCGTGTTGCCCCTGTGTGCTATTCTCATTAGAACATAAGGGGTGCACCAGCTGATTATAAAAAAAAACAGCCTCTCCCATTCATTATCAGTTCAAAGAACAAACATCTTTACCTTCAGATTAGGAATGTGGAACAAAGTTTGTTAAAATCCTTGCATTGTATATTGATCACCCAGAGGGGATGATTTTTCAACAAAAGTGGAATTACTCTTTAACCAATTGCTGACCAGCCGCTGCCAGCACGATCCCGTGAACTGCCGTAGGTGTACGCCAGTCCCATTAAGCGGGATAGCAGGCACGCCTGCTGCATTGCGGGAGTGCCGATGATCGTTACTGCCAGTCACGATAATCGCTGGCTGCGAGCGATCATGGGGCATGAGAGGCAGAACGGGGACATGTGTGTGTAAACGCTAGACATGTGCATTTATTTTCTTCTGAATGAATTTTTTTCCGAATTTCGGGGATTTTCACATTCGTTTTAACAAACGATAAAGAACGTGCAGAGTCCAAAATCAGAAAGATACGTCTTAAAATATGCTTTATTTTGGTTTCATTCCAACAACAGTTCAATATAGATAGAAAATTCGACATGCCGATGACAATAGTGATCTGTGTCGAATGTGTCGACCTGTGGTCGAATGTGCCTAACCTAGCTCTATTAGTCCAAGATTTTTCGACATAGAGAGAAAAGATTCAACATTATAGAGACATGAAGAATCAAAGAAAGCAGCTAAAAACATA
This sequence comes from Rana temporaria, assembly GCF_905171775.1. Taxonomy (NCBI): domain Eukaryota; kingdom Metazoa; phylum Chordata; class Amphibia; order Anura; family Ranidae; genus Rana; species Rana temporaria. The sequence continues at coordinate 335,952,944 of NC_053490.1, read as the reverse complement.
CGATCACAAATAGGAACCACGATATGTCATATGGGAGAGTTCCCCCGATGGGGTTTTTAGGCAAGCAAAAATTCAATAATTATAAATAATATGCATTGTTGTGTTTATGCCTATGTAATTTCCTCTAGGTCAGTCCCATCCCCCTACAGTTAGAAACACATGAGGGAACACAATTAACCCCTTGATCACCCTCTAGTGTCAACCCCTTCCTTGCCAGTGCCATTTTTTCAGTAATAATTTTTATAGCACTGATCGCTGTATATATGCCAATGGTCCCAAAGGTGTCTGATGTGTCCGCCATAAATGTCGCAGTCCCCATTAAAATTGCATATCACTGCCATTACTAGTAAAAAGATAATAATAATAAAAATGCTATAAATCTATCCCCTATTTTGTAGACGCTATAACTTTTGCGCAAACCAATCAAAATACGCTTATTGCAATTTTTATTACCAAAAATATGCAGAAGAATACACATCGGCCTAAACTGAGAAAAAAATTGTTAAAAAAAATTATAGCAAAAAGTACAAAATATTGTGTTTAATAAAAATCATAGAGATGATCAAATACCACCAAAAGAAAGCTCTATTTGTGGGGAAAAAAAGGACGTACCCAATTTTGGGTTCAGCGTCGCACGACCACGCAATTGTCGGTTAAAACGACGCAGTGCTGAATCGCAAAAAAATGGCCCAGCCATAGGGCAGCCAATTGTTCTGGGGCTGAAGTGGTTAAGGTAAGCTTAGCCTTGAAAAGTAGTTTACTGGAGCAAAGTGCCATCATTTTGTTATTATAGGAAGAAAGGTCCCTGGAGGATGAAATTGAATTGCACTGAAATTGCATTTGTGTGCAATGGGTAGATGGTGTGGAGGAACTTAAAATGATTTATTCCACCACCAAAACAATCCCACAATCATTGGTGATCAGTAGCCCTTTAAATTGTCCAAAAATAATCCCACAATCAATGGTGGCCAGTGATATTTTAAAAAGTTTAGCAAATTAAGCAATATAATAAGAAAAACCCATTCACTACCACAAAAATTCCACTAACTATATGGGATTTCCTAATGAACAAGAACAAACCTACCATTAAAGTGAATGTAAACCCTCCATATACCCAGTGAAGTCAACAGCCTGAGATGATACACAAGGATGAAACCAATCTCCCTACATATGTTTTACATGTATATCTGCTGTCTTCACATGTATATACTGTTTAGAAAGTTCAGATTGTGTTAGGAGATTTTCTCTTTCTGGTTAACACAGAGTGTCTGGGCATACAGCCAAGATAGCTAAAATTTCTGATTGGAGGAAAGGCACACACCCCCTCTCATCATAGGCAGAGACTCTCAGAGGTGTTTTGTAATAGGAGATGCTCTCTGCTAATCTATTTCAGCAACCTCCCCAAACAAAAGATTCAGGCTGCTTTTGTCTAAAAAGTCTGAGAATTTGTCAGGAGTTATCAGGCTGATAACAGAGGAACTGTTCAGGAGAGAGCTATGGGACTTAGCTCATTAAAGAGAGATAACAAAATACTGCAGATATAAGTGCCCAGCTCAAATTTTATGAATTGGGTTTACATCCACTTAGGTATAGTGATGTACTATAGAGACAGAGGGGCAGATCCACAAAGGTATTACGCCGGCGTATCTCTTGATACGCCGCATAATTTCAAATTTTGCGCGTCGTATCTTTGTTTTGTATCCTCAAAACAAGATACAATGGCATCTCGGCTAGATCCGACAGGCGTACATCTTAGTATGCCGTCGGATCTAAGCTGCAATTTTTCGGCGACCGCTAGGTAGCGTTTCCGTCGGATTCCGCATTGAGTATGCAAATGAGCTAGTTACCGCGATCCACGAACGTACGACCAGCCAGCGAATTTTTTTACGTCGTTTGCGTTCGACTTTTTCCGGCGTATAGTTAAAGCTGCTGTCATGAGGCGTGCTCAATGTTAAGTATGGCCGTCCTTCCCGCGTAGAAATTTGAAATTTTTACGTCGTTTGCGTAAGTTCGCGAATAGGGAATAGGGATTTGCGTAGAATGACGTCACCGTCGGAAGCATTGGCTTGTTCCGAGTTAATTTCGAGCATGCGCACTGGGATACCCCCACAGACGGCGCATGCGCAGTTAAAAAAAACGTTGTTTACGTCGGGTCACGACATATTTACATAAAACACGCCCCCATTACATCCATTTGAATCCCGCGCCCTTACGCCGCCAAAGATACACTACACCGCCGTAACTTATTCTTTGAGGTTTTGAAGAAAAAAAGTTACGGCGGCGTAGTGTATCTTAGATACGCTGCGCCCGGCGGAAGATTACGCGCAGGTACGTGGATCTGCCCCTTAAACTTCCATACTGCACATTCCAAACTACCGACCAAAATGGCTAATAGCTATTAAAGGGTCACTAAAGGAAAAAAAAATGTTTGCTGAAATGACTGTTTACAGGGTATAGAGACATACAAGTTAACTGATTCCTTTAAAAAATGATTAAAAATAGATTAAATTCAATCATATAATGTGCCTCTAGTTTCACTTTCGGTTTTAAACTGCTTTCATGTGTCTGTGAAGTAAAGAGACCCACAGAACAAAAACAAACAAATCCAGGGCAGTGTTTTGTTTTTAAAATGAATCTGATTGGTTCTGAGGAGTTTTAGACACACAGTAAAGACAGCTTAGACCACCGTGAAAAGCTCCCAGTACTGTGGTTATAAGCAGCCAGACAAGCAGGAAGTGTGGAGATCACAGCAGAATTACAGCTACTTCAAAGCAAAAACGAACAATGAGGACATGAAACCAGTACTGCAGTAAGGTAAAGGAAGCTATTTAGCTAAAAAAAAAAAATCCTTTAGTGATCCTTTAAGTACAATCTTAGGCGTGCGCACAGGGTGTGCCAGGTGTGCCTGGGCACACCCTAATCACCTTGTATGCTGCAGATGATCCCCTGTTTAGATCCATTATATTTCACCAAAGCCCTAAAAAAATAAAAAAAATTATAAATAATAAAAAATTTTTTTTTAAAAACAAAAATGTAATTGTAAAAAATAAAAAATTAAATAGTATAAATAAAAACACAGTCCGCTACCCCACTGACACCAAACTCTGTCCTACTGACATAATTGGGCTCCTAAAAAAAAATGCAAAAAAATATTAAAAAAAATAAAATTATAAATAATAATAAAAAAATTGTAAAAAAAATAAAAATGTAATTGTAAAAAATAATACAAAATTAAATAGTAAAAATAAAAACTACTGACACCGTCCACTGCCCCACTGACACCAAACTCTGCCCTACTGACATCGTCCACTGCTCTACTGAAACCGGCAGTATATACTGTATAAACATGCATATGTGTTTGAGCTTTGGGGTGCACACCCTAATGCCATAGGCTGCGCAGACCTATGAGTACAATAGTACATCTTCAGCGTGTATAGACCATTGGGACAATTCACATAAGATCCTCCATAGATGTTACATAACCCATATGCGTCTACACACCATGAATCCCACCCTATCTCCACTATGCTGGAGGGACTGTCATAATAATGACAACCTCTTATGCCCTGTACACACGATCGGTCCATCCGATGAAAACGGTCTGATGGACCTTTTTCAACGGTTAACCGATGAAGCTGACTGATGGTCAGTCGTGCCTACACACCATCGGTTAAAAAACGATCGTGTCAGAACGCGGTGATGTAAAACACAATGACGTGCTGAAAAAAACAAAGTTCAATGCTTCCAAGCATGCGTCGACTTGATTCTGAGCATGCGTGGATTTTAAAACAAGTTGGCTTTTTTTTAACCGATGGATAAATAACCGATGGCGCCCACACACGATCGGTTTGGACCGATGAAAACGGTCCATCAGACCGTTCTCATCGGTTTAACCAATCGTGTGTACGCGGCCCTAGGCCCCGTACACACGGTCGGTTTGGTCCGATGAGAATGGACCGAAGTTCATTTTCATCGGACCAAACCGACCGTGTGTATAGGCTATCAGTCTGTTTTCCTTCGGTCAAAAATTTTAAAACATGCTTCAAAACCGAACCGATGGACCGCTGCCCCATCGGACCAAACCGATGGTTAGTACAGAAAAGCATCGGTTCAAAACCCGCGCGTACTCAGAATCAAGTCGACGCATGCTTGGAAGCATTGAACTTCGTTTTTTTCAGCACGTTGTGTGTTTTACGTCACCGCGTTCTGACCAGATCGGATTTTGAACTGATGGTGTGTACACACATCAGACCATCAGGCCACTTCAGCTGTGAACCGATGAAAACAGTCCGTTGGACCATTCTCATCGGTTTTGTCCAACTTTGTGTACGGGGCCTTAGACGTCATGTGGCACTGTAAGGTTCTAAAAGACTTTTGGGAAGACATTTTCTCTCTTATCTCAGACACTACTAAATCCCATTGTAGCCCCTATCCAGAACTAGCATTACTATGCCTGGGGATAGACTCCTTCCCATATAGGCACAGGAAAGTAGTGGTACATATACTATATGCGGTTCGCATATCCATAGCAGCGAAATGGAAATCTACTACTCCTCCAGGTATAAAGAAAGTTATTGACAAACAAGTAATTGACAGACTAAACTCACAGGGCCAGATTCTCAAAGGGATACGCCGACGTATCGCCTGATACGCCGTTGTATCTCTGAGTACGCCCGCCGTATCTATGCGCCTGATTCATAGAATCAGTTACTCATAGATAACCATTAGATCCGACAGGCGTAAGGCTCTTACGCTGTCGGATCTTAAATGCATTTTTTTTTCGTCGCTAGGTGTCACCGACGTCGTTTTCCTGATCGAGTATGCAAATTAGCAAAATACGCGAATTCCCGAACGTACGCCCGACCGACGCAGTGAATTTACGACACTTACGTAAGATTTGCGATGTGTAACGTTGCCCCTGGGTATATGAGGCGCAGTCAATGTTAAGTATGGCCGTCGTTCCCACGTTGAAATTTGAAAATTTACGTTGTTTGCGTAAGTCGTCCGTGAATGGCGCTGGACGCCATTTACGTTAACATCGAAACCAATGACGTCCTTGCAACGTCATTTAGCGCAATGCACGTCTGGAAATTTTAGGGACAGCGCATGCGCAGTACGTTCGGCGCGGGAACGCGCCTAATTTAAATGATCCACGCCCCCTAGCCGGATCATTTGAATTAGGCGGGCTTGCGCCGGAGGATTTACGTTACGCCGCCGCAACTTTACAGGCAAGTGCTTTGTGAATCAAGCACTTGCCCGTAAAACTTGCGGTGGCGTAACGTAAATGAGATACGTTACGCCGCCGCAAAGATGCGGCGATCTACCAGAATCTGGCCCACAGAGTCTAATTGAAATATGCTGGCATACAAAGAAGGATATGTTCATACCTATCATAAGTTCTGGGATATTTGGCTATCACTCCAACATAACCTCTAGAGTTGATAACCTTGATAAATGGAAACTGATCGCATCTATTGGTGTTACAGCAAAACCAGTGCAAGGGATTAGGAATTAACACTGATGATTTGTTATATTTGTTTATATGTTTGATTAGTTTGGTTGAACTGTTGATGTTTAATTAAATTGTATTCCAACTACTATAATCGAAACAATGTTGGCATTACTATTAGTATCGCTTGGTTCTGGTACCATTGTTCTGATAAGACTTTGTAACCAACCCTGGGTACCCATATGCTGGGTCGCATTCACAGTACCTGGAAAAGCATAGAGATAGCCTGCTCACAGTATGCTCCCGATAGGGGTGACAGGCTTTTCATATCAACCATTCCATTTCAACCGATTTCTCCAGGAACTATAGTTCAGATTAAACTCAAACGTTACTATAAGGAACCCAGAAGCGAACACACATGTAAGTCCTGTCCACTTATGTAAACGCCGCTCAAACCATACATGTGAGGTATCGCCATGTTAGAGCATGTGCAACAATTCTAGCTTTAGACATCCTCCGTAACCCAAAACTGGTAACCTGTAAAAAAAAAATATTAAAGTGTCGCCTATGGAGATTTTTAATTACCAAAGTTTGGCGCCATTCCATGAGTGTGCACAATTTTAAAGCGTGACATGTTAGGTATTTATTTACATCATCTTTCACATTATACAAAAAATTGGGCTAACTTTACTATTTTGTTATTTAATTCACTAAACCATTTTTTTCCAAATGGTTTGAAAAATTATTGTACAAATACCGTGCAAGCTATAAAGCTGCAATGACCGCCACTTTATTCCCTAGAGTGTCTGATAAAAAAAAAACATATATAATGTTTGGGGGTTCTGAGTAATTTTCTAGCAACAAAATTATGATTTTTTCATGAATTAGAGAAGTGCCAGAATAGGCCCGGTAGGGAAGTGGTTAATAAAAATCTTAAAATTAAAAAATAAATAAAGCCCCAAAAAGCCACCAGCAGGGAATGGGCCTGATCGAACAAAGCTTATGTGTATACGCCAGTACATTAATTATATTGTATTCAGATACTCAATAGACTGCAACTGCAAGAGGAAGGAGGGGGTTATGCAAATGGAGGGTTGATTTCTATGTTGGCAGTTATGTTTAGGTAGATTAAAATCTACCCAAATCATTTCTACTTCAAAGAGGAAAGCCACCTGTAAAAAGTAAAAATGAGCTAAGGCTGCTACTGTGTTGATACAGCTTGTTCACAGCCTCTTACATGTCTGTCTTAATAGTTACGGTTAGGGAACCTAAAGAGTTAGGCCCCTTTCAGACTTGCGGACCGTATGTCCGCTTTTTCATCCATCCATTTGCTGATGAAAAAGGGACATACATTGGTCCCTATGTGATTGCGGGTGTCAGCGGATAAACATCCGCTGACACCCGTAATCACCCGCCTCCGCAAAGATCCAATTTTGCGGACGGAAGAAAACCCTATTTTTTCTTCCGTCTGCGGATCGGATGAACACGGACACACGGTCCGTGTTCATCCGATCCCCCATAGGGGAGAGCGGAGAAAAGACAGGGCGGTCCCTGCACAGTGTGCGTGGACCGCCCTGTCAGCCGCCGGCTCAGCTGGGATATATGGAGCGATCCCCGCTGAGCTTACGGACACACGGAGGCGGATCATCACTGATCCCCCCCGTGTGAAAGGGCCCTTTGTCAGCTAAAGACATTTTATATGGACATTAAGCATTTATTGTGATGTCCATTGTGTCAATACTTCAAAACTTCCTAATTTGAATGGCAATTTTTCCTTTGCAGTGGACTTTTTTAATGATTGTTTTTTTAACAAGTGTCAGAGATTTTACGTTCCCTGTTCCCGTCTCTACCTAAGTTTGCATCAGTCATTAACATCCATTCCAAACACATACATAAACAAAAAAATATATATATATCCTACAATCCACATGCACAAAATTACACCAATCAGCACCTACTGACAAAATTACTCTCTTAATGAACATGCACATAATTTCAGTGCATATTTGTTCAGCATAACTAATTTAACTGAAGCATGGTACACTGTAACTAGCACAAGAAGCAAGCAGTATTAAACATAAAAACCTACTATTTTCAAGCAAATCCTCCCCAAAGTCTAGAATTATTTTTATACGGTTTTACTTTTCTATGTTTGAACATGAATTAATGTGATATAAAAATAGTCTTATATGAACATTGGGAAGTTAATAAATTTAGCTAAAAACAAAAATAAGACATTTTTATAATTACATAGTTGGTAAGGATGAATAAAGACACCAGTCCATCCAGTTCAACATATGTTGGTGCGTGTGTGCATGTAAAAAATAATTTCTATCCCTGTATATTATTTTCATTAAGATGCACGTTCAAGAATCTTTTAAAACTTTACATACTTCCTGCCCACACCACTGATTGTGGAAGAGAGTTTCACATCCCTACCGCCCTGACAGTGGAAAACCCCCTACGCAGCTTAAGATTAAACCGCTTCTCTTCCAATCTCATCATGTGGCCCCGTGTTTTCTTAAGCCTTGTACACACAATCGGATATCTGATGGAATCTAATCCGATGGATTTTTTCATCGAATATCCGATGAAGCCAACTTTCATCAGTCTTGCCTACACACCATCGGTCAAAAATCCAACCGTGTCCAAACGCTGTGACGTAAAACACTACGACGTGCTGAGAAAAATGAAGTTCAATGCTTCCGAACATGCATTGACTTGATTCTGAGCATGCGTGGATTTTTGACTGATGGACTTCCATACAGACGATCGTTTTTTTTCTATCGGTTTTTTATCCATAGGAAAAATTTAAAACATGTTCTATTTTTTTTCACCGATGAAAAACAAACCGATGGGTCCCACACACGATCTGTTTGTCTGATGAAAACGGTCTATCGGTCTGTTTTCATCAGGCAAAGCGATCGTGTGTACAGGGCTTAACACTCCCTGGGACTGAAAAGTTTCATACTTATTCTGAGATCACAGTTGAGATATTTGACCAGTGCTGTCATTTCTCCTCTCAAGCGTCTCGTCTCCAGGGAGAATACATTTAGTGCTTGTAGTCATTTCTCATAATTGCGGTCCTCCAGTCCCCATATTAAATTAGTTGCCCTTCTCAGGACTCTCTCAGCTCCAGCACATCCCTTCTGAGGATTGGTGATGTCCTTCATTTGCTATTTCTAAAGCTAAATAGGCAGCACACAAACATTTTTAATAAGTTAGCCTAAACAAATATAGTTTAAGACTTCATATTCAGATTTTTCCATAAGTCAAACTGCAATTAATGCATGTATCAAAAGTAATAAAAGATAAAGAGAAATTGATCTTCAGAGCAACATACTTTACCAAACATTTAAAGATTGTTTTGAAATACACATTCCTCTTTGCAGTTTCAGCTTTTAGACAGCAGTAGCATCTTATAGATCACAACTCCATCATACTTCTGACCAGCGACCCAAAGTACAATGTCATCCAATTTCCTAGCTGGAGAAAAATGCCAAGAGCAGCTCAAAGCAAAAAGGAAGAGAGATGGATTGCAGACCTTGTGAAATCTTCTCAACTGGATAAAATGGAAAAAAGGAAAATGTTGAAAGAGGACATATAATTTTATGACCAGTGAAATTGAATTTGCCATTGTAGTTTTAGGTGGACTACATTTCCATGTCTGTCATTCTTTAGGGAGACAGCAGCTAAACCGCCTTGGGCCAAAAAGATGCACCAAGCTGATTAAAAACTGCATGCTCTCTACAATCATTCAGTAAGATCAATATATCCCTCCATATTTTATGTCTACACAGGTACACAGGCATAAAACATGCCCAGGCTTTCTAGTATAATGTGATATAATATGTATATACTGTATATACAGTATTGTACAAAATCTGGCTAGCAAACTTTCAACTAACAGAGAAATACATTTTAGATAAATGGTACAAAAAGGTGTGTTAAGGAAATTTAACTTTGTTATAAATAAAGAATTATCATTCATATTATTAACATATAAAGTGTGTGTATTGAATCAAATGTTTTTTTTTTCTGAAGTAAAAAATACAGTATATGTTAAATACTGTATTATTTGATGCACGGGGTGCAGGGCTGTGGTGATTGTGCATGATCTGATTGCCTTTATGTAAGAGGGATCTTTTGGTTTATGTACTGTATGGTTGAGGTTGAAGGATGTATGTGTAATGTAGGATATGTTTTTTTTTAGTTCACCTGGTGCAAATGATGTAGCTTTATAGGATATTTCCCTTTATGCATTCAAATTTAAAACCCTCCACTGTATGTTTGTTATGTATTCACATTTATCATTCATAAAAATTATTTAAACAAATATATTTTTTAGAGCGACTGCACTTCCAAGTGCACTTTCAAGTGCACTTGCAGTGCAAAATCGATTTGCCTTTCGTAAATAACCCCACAGTGTTTAAATCTAGTTTACAACTGATAATGAGATTTACCAGTACAAATGGGGTTAATTATGGTAAATGTTAACTACCCAATCTCACTTTGCAAAGCAATAAAAAAACATATATTTTTTTTAGTTTTCAGAAAAGAACAAGAAAAACCTAAGAAGCAATTTTTTGGTAGTTTATAGTATGTGAATGAGAACATGTAACACATTTGAAGGAGGTGTTATCCCAATTTGGCTGCAATGAGCATTTATTAAATTGTTTGCATTGGAGCCCTACAGAGCATTACAATACAGATGGGTTTGGAGGAAGTAAACAATGGATTACAAGTGACGTCACAATTGCTTGATCATACATCACGGGACACAGAGCCTTAATTACTTAATGGGTTATGTAGTCACCACAGGTGATTGGACACTGGCAACCCCAATTAAAATTGAGTTCCTCCCCTATATAACCCCTCCCAAATGAAGAGTACCTCAGTTTTTTCACCAGTGTTTAAGGTGGTTGGTCACGTTCAACATGTGTTAAGAAGAAAAATGATCTTTTGATGGTCTGGCTGCGGAGACCTAGGAGCTGTAAACGGATCCATTCCTCAGGCCGATATATAAAGCCTAAGATGGTTGATACCCAGACCTCGTGTAAAGAAGAAACAAGGTTTGCCTGTAATGTCTCTCTGCAGAGGTCTGGGCTCTGGGATCCAGACTTTGGTGTACTAATACATACAGTATGTGGCACGAAAAGTTTCTGGCAGAGTCTTCTACAGGTCCAGGTATGAGATGTTCTCTAATAGAACCCTTGATAAACCTGAATGTTGGCACAACTTGCCCGCCGTTATGGGTGAAAGCTGGAACTACTTTTAGTAGCTTTCCTGTGGTGTGGATAAGGTAAGAAGAGGATAATTGTATTTGTATATTATCTTCTATGAGTAGGATGTCTTTCCTGGTTCTCACCACTAGAGGGAGTAAGTAAAAACCTGGTGTTTTCTTACATAGCCATCCAGGATACAAGCTCAGTGAACAAATAATCACAAAAAAAATATAAAAAAATAAATCAATATAATAAATAAAAAAACTGCAGTAAAAACTGCAGTAGCAGCAAATTATTCCAATGGGAGTCCAGAAAATGTCAATACATCTCACAGGGGACGTGAATGACTATGATACATAATAAAACGATTGTTCGCTCAACATGTTTTGCGGAAAACTCTTCTTCAGGAGCTAGTAGTATCTTGTGGTGGGTAGCACAGTGTGCTTGGAAAGTGATTTTTAAAAATGGTTTGGTGGTATGTGGCTACAACTTCCAAAATAAGCTTTGTTCGATATTGTAATGAGGAGGTTCTATCTAATAACCACAGACTAGTAAAAGTGGTGACAAAAATAAATGTCCGGGTAAGGAGGTCTGTGGATGGAGTTGCTACCAATGGTAGCAACTCCATCCGCGGACCTCCTTACCCGGATGTTCATAGTATTTACGGTACTTTTTGGTGGCATCATATTACAGACAACGCTTCCACTGTAACCTGCTTTGCAAAAATAACTCCAGTCTTACCTTAAAAGTCCCATGGCATATGTTTTTAACTATATAGGGTTTAAGCCATCTTGACATATTTATTTTTGTCGCCATTTATTATTAGATAGAACCTCCTTTATACAATATCGAACAAGGCTTGTTTTGGAAGTTGTAGCCACATACCACCTAACCATTTTAAAAATGACTTTCCAAGCACACTGTGCTACCCGCCACAAGATACTACTAGCACCTGAAGAAGCATTTTCCGCGAAACATGTCGAGCTAACAATCGTTTTACTATGTATACAGTAATAGTCATACATTTCCCCTGTGAGATGTATTGAGCTTTTCAGGTTTCTCTAAGTCTGTTGACACAGAAACTGTTTTTTCTTGTAGCCATATCCTCAGCAAGGAGGGTATCGGAATTGGCGGCTCTTTCGTGTAAGAACCTATGGTGGTTTCAGGTTTTCATCTGAATCAAGATATAGTCCTACCTAGGGATGAGCTTCGAGTTCGAGTCAAACTCATGTTCGACTCGAACGTTGCCTGTTCACCTGTTCGGCGAACAACGAACAATTTGGGGTGTTCGCAGCAAATTCGAAAAGTCACGGAACACCCTGTCAAAGTCTATGGGAGAAATCTAAAGTGATAATTTTAAAGGCTAATATGCAAGTTATTGTCCTAAACAGTGTTTGGGGACCTGGGTCGTGTCCCAGGGGACATGTTTCAATGCAAAAAAAAGTTGTAAAAACGGCCGTTTTTCGAGAGCAGTGAATTTAATAATGCTAAAAGTGAAACATTACTTTAAATTTCGTACCTAGGGGGGGTGTAAAGTTAGCATGTGAAATATCGCATGTTTCCCGTACATAGAACTGTCACTGCACAAAGTGTCATTTCTGAAAGGAAAAAAAGCCGGACCGGACTTGCAGCTATAATGAATTGTCGGCTATCACCGGCCTCCTCTTTCCGCCGGACACAGCCCGGTGAATGACGCGGCTGGAGCTTTGACATTTCTTATATTTGTGGGGTGGGGCCACCGTCATGTGACCCCGCCCCCTCTGACGCAATGGGGGAAGCCTGGACTTCCCCAGTGAAGTAGCAGAGGGTGCGTCAGAGGGGGACGAGGTCATGTGACAGTGGCCCTGCCTCACAAATATAAGAAATGTCAAAGCTCCAGCCACGTCATTCGCCGGGCTGTGTCCGGCGGAGAGAGGAGGCCGGCGATGCTGCTCTGGATCCCGGACGATCTTCTCATCGCTGGACCAGAGAGGAGATCACCCGTCGCTGGATACAGACAACGTTGGAGCAGGGAGCCGGGACCGAGTAGATTTTTTTTTTTCTATTAATAAAGGACTTTTTTCTACAGGGTGTGTGTGTTTTCTACAACTATTTACACTTCCTTCGTGAAATGGTAGGGGTACAATGTACACCATTACCAATTCACATAGGGGGGGCCAGGATCTGGGGGTCCCCTTTGTTAAAGGGGTCTTCCAGATTCTGATAAGCCCCCCACCCGCAGACCCCCACAACCACCGGGCAAGGGTTGTGGGGAATGAGGCCCTTGTCCCCATCAACATGGGGACATCCTCCCCATGTTGAGGGCATGTGGCCTGGTACAATTCAGGAGAGGGGGGGCGCACTCTGTCCCCCCCTCTTTTCTGCGGCCGGCCAGGTTAACGTGCTTGGATAAGGGGTCTGGTGTGAATTTTTGGGGGAACACTCCACGCCATTTTTTTTACATTTGGGGTGGAGTTCCCCTTAAAATTCACACCAGACCTGAGGGGTCTGGTATGGATATTTGGGGGAAGCCCCACGTAATTTTTTTTTTAAATTGACAGCGGGTTCCCCTTAATATCCATACCAGACTTAAAGGGCTTGGTAATTTAATTTGGGGGGACCCCCACACTTTTTTTTTCATGAATTAATTCTCTCTGAATTGCCGGAGCCGACAATTCATTATAGCCGCAAGTCAGATTTAAATGACTTTTTTTCCTTTCAGAAATGACACTTTGTGCAGGGACAGTTCTAAGTACGGCAAACATGCGATATTTCACATGATAACTTTACACCCCCCCCAGGTACGAAATTTAAAGTAATATTTCACTTTTATTGTTTCACTTTTAGCATTATTAAATTCACTGCTCCCGAAAAAACTGCCATTTTTAAAACTTTGTGTTGCATTGATACATGTCCCCTGGGACAGGACTCAGGTCCCCAAACACTTTTTAGGACAAAAACTTGCATATTAGCCTTTAAAATTAGCACTTTAGATTTCAAATGTTCGAGTCCCATAGACTTTAACGGGGTTCTAAAGTTCACACGAACATTTGGTGTGTTCGCAAGTTCTGGTGCGAACCGAACAGGGGGGTGTTCGGATCATCCCTACCAGGGAGTCTTGCGATATTGTGGGCAGTTGGAATTGTTGGATTTCTATAGGGTCCGGGGATGTTAGGGTGTCAGAGATGTTAAGATTACAGTATATAGTGTAGAGTAGAAGTAGAAGAATATTGCAAATTGGTTTGCAATATTTTTAGGGTTAGTGAGTTTTATGCCTGTGTCGCTTAAAAAATAAGGTATTTTAGATTTTGTCTGTTGATGTTTGTATTGTCTGGCTAAGAGAGAGTTAGGCCTCGTACAGACGAGAGGATATCCGTTGGAAACGGTCCACCGGACCGTTTCCAGCGGACATTTATTGCTCCCGATTTTGATCTGATGGGCTGTACACACCATCAGATCAAAATCCCAGCGGAAAACATACACGGTGACGTGCCGCGCCGTCACCGCGATGATGACGGGGCAATGTGCGCAACCCTGGAAGGTAAATACTTCCACGCATGCGTCGAATCACTTCGACGCATGCGAGGGATGGGTATCGCTTGGACTTATCTGGTGAGTCTGTACAGATGACCGGATCAGTCCAACGGACAGGTTTCCAGCGGATAGATTTCTTAGCATGCTAAGAAATTTTTATCCGCTTAAAAAACCGTCGGCTGGAGAAATCTCCGCCGAAAAATGTCCGCTAGGCCGTACACACGACCGGATTTGTCTGATGGAACTGATCCGCGGATAAATCCCAATGGACAGATCCGGTCGTGTGTACGAGGCCTTAGGCTTGTTGGCTTGGGCATACTAAGTCATTTTAAGTTGTTTGAGGTAGAAGTCAAAGCTGTGGTATAAAGTTTCTCCTAGGTCTCAATGTAGTGTTTTTAAACTATCAGCAATTTGCTGGGAGGGGTTTTATTTGTTGGTTAGCTCTAGGGATGTAATCTGGTTTAAGATAGTGCCCATCAGGATCAATTTCAATGTGTTCAAGCTTTAAGGCAAGGGAAGCTCTGACAGCTATCATGACTCCAGCCTTCTTTTTAGGGGCATTAGCAAAGACATTTTGGGTGAACTGTTTGTGGGAGCATTTGGTGGGTGTCTAGCCAGGAAATATCATTATATGCTTTAGTGTTGTCAGAGATCTGTCTCTCAGCTATGTCAGCAAGTTCCTCATTGTGATCCACTCACATATTAAGTTGAGAGATAGAGGATTGGAGTTCCCTTTGGATTTCTTTGTGTAGAGAGAGTAGCATGAGCTTTAGTGTATGCTCAGATGTGGGCATACACACAGATCACTTATTGGGAGAGCTGCTAGTGATTTCTGAGCTTTCTCCTTAAAATGGGGTTGTGGGGGGGAGAGCACAGTTGTTTTTTTAGATTGTGGAGCCTTATCAAGGGACTGATTAGGTGTAGGTGGAGGTTGCTTACCTCTGTTAGAGGACTGTGAGGGAGAGGAGTCCAAAGCCAGTGCATCAGGCTCTGTTTCTCCTATTCCCTGGTTTGTGATGAGAGGAGAGCCTTGTGTCAGCAGCTCTGTGTCCCTGACGGCGCCATTTTGGAATTCCTGTGAGAAAGAAGCAGGGGGGAAAACTCTGTGAGAGGGAGCAGAGTAAAGTGTGTCTGCCTCATACTGCTGCTGCCCGCCTGTGTCAGCGCTGTTTCCCGGGGTGTGTGTCACCCATTACCGGCGCTTCTGCGAGCCGCTCAACGGAAGTGTGGAGCGGGGCTACCGAGTATACATCGGTCCCAGTCCGCCACTTGTTCTTTCCCTGTTTAGTCTCCCAGCGGGTCTGGAGTGTCAGTGCTACTATTTGGGGTGTGTTTTACCCGTTTCTGTGGCTGCTGTGGGTTGCCATTTCCCTTTGTGGAGCGGAGCTGCATTATCAAGCAGCCATCTCGGTCCCCCGCTTGGCCACGCCCCCTGCAGTTCCACATTATTATCCAATTCACACCCTCAATTGTTTTTTAAACTATAGTCTTTGTAACGGAATGACCCGGGACAAACAGAGACTTTGGAAGGATGAGGGGTACTCCTGTGCCAGCGTCATTAATAACTCTTATGTCTAGGGTCACCTTATGTCCGATAGGGCCATAGGGAGACTGAGAAATTTTATCCTAAATTACAGGACAGGGGACATTACTGATAGCTCATATTGCAATTGGAGATATTGCAAAGTGTTGGTTTATTCTATGACTCATCTCTCTGTGTAGACTGTTGACATGTTAAATAAGGCTGGCTCTTGAAAGGCCTTTCATTGTGTGATAACACTGTTTAAAGCCTATTGATGCTCAGAGGTGTGAATACCTTTCATGTGGAGACAGAACGTCTATCTAAAGATGTGGATTGAGAGGGATTTATTGTGTGATGGTGTTTTGTTTAAATTCTGTTAATGAAGGAATGTGACTTCTCAGGTGCAGTGATAATTATAGCCCGTCGCCGAGATGTCTGGAATGTTTAGCAATTAGCCATCTGAAGGTGTATTGAAGCCCCCCCAGGGTATGAGGTGTGGGTGGAGAGTTTGATTGTTCCTTTCATGCTTGAACTGTATATAAACTTGAGAGCTAACCATTAAAGTTGTCTTGCATTTGAAACCAGAACAGAGCTGTGTGTCTCGTGTCTGGGGGGAATTCCTATGGGTCGTGTTCGTTTGCCTGATTGTGGAGTGTCGATAAGCTGTCGTGGGTAGATGGAAGGTCGTAAACGGTGGTGACTGTTACAATTGGTGGCAGCGGTGGGATTTTCACCTACCAGTGGATGGGACTTCAGTCTCCACTGGTATACCCCAGGGATGGGGGCCAGTTGGCCCAGATCCCCAACAACATGATGGACTGAGCCCACTCACCCAGTCTTCTCTCCAGCGGCTGAAAGGACTCCAGGGAGAAGGGCCAGTCCAGGCCTCTCCCCAGCGGCAGGCAGGTTCTCTGAGGCAGAGGTTGGCGGGATGAGTAATGCTCTGTTTGGAGCAATTTATTTGGGGTACGGTATGAATACCAGCATTGAAGGACTGGTACGACTAACTTCGGAGTCAACCCGTTTGGGGTCTCCTCCTGTGTCAGTCTCCCACCGAAAGGGGAGAGATGTAACGGAATGACCCAGGACAAACAGAGACTTTGGAAGGATTAGGGGTACTCCTGTGCCAGCATCATTAACTACTTGCCGACCGCGCACCGCCATTCTACGTCGGCAAGTTGGCTCTCCTAGGCCGGAGCACGTAGTATAACGTCGGGCGCGTGAACGCCGTTCCCGATGATCAGATTAGTTGCAGAACTGATCAATCATCAGGTCCAGGCCAATAAAATCTGGCCTGGACCTGGTGATCACTCTAAACCAATGGTTGTCTTCCCCTGTCAATGTTTTGTAAACATTGACAGGGGAAGTACTGCTCTCTCCCTCGTGTTGGTCTTTTCGTTCCAGACCGAGAGAGCATCTGAAACGTGAGTTGCACAACACTACACTAACTACACTAACACCAGGTCACATAGGCATACATTTAACCCCCCGATCACCCCCCGATCAACCCCCAAATTAACCCCTTCACTGCCTGTCACTGTGTCACCCAGTACAGCGATCAGATTTTTTTTTAATCGCTGTACTAGTGTCATTAGTGACAAAAATAATTGTTAGGGTAATTAGTTTTAGGCCCTAAAAAGTCTAGGGACCCCCCCTAACCCCCCCCAATAAAGGTTTAACCCCTTCATTACCCCCTGTCACCAGTGATCACAGTATAAGTGTCACGGGTGACGCAGTTTAGCTAGTTCATTTTTTATAGCATCAAGGCACCCGCCATATTTTTTGCAATAAAGTTTTAACCCCCTGATCGCC
The DNA here is from genome assembly GCF_905171775.1 of Rana temporaria. Classification (NCBI taxonomy): domain Eukaryota; kingdom Metazoa; phylum Chordata; class Amphibia; order Anura; family Ranidae; genus Rana; species Rana temporaria. The sequence goes on along the minus strand of NC_053490.1, from coordinate 335,935,423 downwards.
CGGTGGGTGATCAAAGTTTGGTTTTAGCGCCAGATAGGGTCTGCGTCGCCCCAGGCAGCGTCAGATTAGTGCCAATAGCGCTAACACCCACGCACGCACCATACGCCTCCCTTTAGTGGTATAGTATCTGAACGGATCGATATCTGATCTGATCAGATCTATACTAGCGTCCCCTGCAGTTTAGGGTTCCCAAAAACGCATGGTTAGCGGGATCAGCCCAGATACCTGCTAGCACCTGCGTTTAGCCCCTTCGCCCAGCCCAGCCCACCGAAGTGCAGTATCGATCGATCGATCACTGACACAAAACACAAAAACACATAACTGCAGCGTTCGCAGAGTCAGGCCTGATCTCTGCGATCGTTAACAGTTTTTTTGGTAGCGCTTGACTCAGTCGCTAACAGGTCAGGTGCTTTTTTGCCTGTGAATCTCACCACCGTACCCCTAAATTTAGAGCCCAAAATGGCAAATCGATGGTACAGTGATGAAGAGGCCTACTTGTTTATGAGCCTGACAGATAGTGATGAGGAGGTCACGCATCTGTCAAATTCTTGCTCAGAATACGATCCTGTAGACGACAGTGGCTCCCTGACAGATAGCTCTGACGACGGAGTTGTGGTCCCTGCTAGGGTCAGGCGTACCAGACCCCGATCTTCTGCTGTCGCTGAGGTGCAAGAACCGCAGGGAAGTACTAGTGCCGCTATTCCTTCTGGTGAACTGGCAAGCACCAGCGGCCAAGTACATCCTGGTCATACATCCAGCACTGCAGTAACACTTGGTGACGTGGCGAGTCCCATAAGTGCAGTTCAAGCTGGAGAGGTGGCAAGCACGAGTAGTGTCCCGCTGCCACCAAGAAGAAGACGACAAAGACAGGCCCGTCCCCATAGTGCCCTTCCTGCTGCATTCGCCAATCCTGATTGGGTACCCACCACTTCTGCAGCACCCGTACTTCCCCCATTCACTGGCCAACCCGGAATTCAGGTGAATACAGTTGATTTTACGTCACTGGATTTTTATTCGCTGTTTTTCACCGAAGATCTCTATAGATCTCTATAGATCTATTGTGGACCAAAGCAATTTGTACGCTGGTCAATTCATCACCGCTAATCCCTAGCTGTCCCTTGCCAGAGATTGGAAGCCAATTACGGTTTCCGAATTTAAGATCTTTCTGGGCCTATCCCTCCTCATGGGCATTACTAAAAAGAGTGAGCTGCGGTTGTATTGGTCCACGCACCCAGTTCACCATATGCCCATTTTCTCTGTCTCCATGGCCAGGACACGATACGAGCAGATCTTGCGGTTCATGCATTTTAGTGACAATGAACTCTGTCGTCCTTGGGGAGACCCTGGATTCGATCGGCTCTACAAAATTCGGCCCCTCGTAAACCACCTCAACGAATGGTTTGCAGCCTTGTATAATCCCCATCAAGTTGTCTGCGTTGATGAGTCCCTGATTAAGTTTTCTGGCCGCTTGTCATTCAAACAATACCTTCCCAGCAAGCGTGCCAGATACGGGGTCAAGATGTAGCTCTGTGACAGGGCAACAGGCTATACATCTAGCTTTATGGTTTACGAGGGAAAAGACAGTCACGTAGAGCTGGAGAATTGCCCAGATTACATAGGGAGCGCTGGTAAGATAGTGTGGGAATTGGTGTCACCCTTATTCGGAAAGGGGTACCACTTGTACGTGGACAATTATTACACAAGCGTGCCACTTTTTAGTCACCTTTTTGATTATGGAATTGGCGCATGTGGCACCGTGCGACCTAATCGCCGGGGCTTCCCCCAACGGCTTGTAGAATCCCGTCTTAGTCGGGGGGAGAGAGCCTGCTTACAGTGTAATAATTTGTTAGCAGTGAAGTGGAGGGATTCACGGAACGTTTTCGTTCTGTCCACGCTTCACGCAGACACGGCAGTCCAAATTCCTACGGCGACTGGTGTTGTGGAGAAACCCCTCTGTATCCACGAGTACAACCTTAACATGGGAGGGGTGGACCTCAATGACCAGTTGTTGGCGCCGTACCTAATTGCCCGGAGGTCCAAACGCTGGTACAAAAAAGTGTCTGTTTATTTGTTTCAATTGGCTTTGCTGAACGCTCATGTGCTATACAGAGCTTCAGGACGGACTGGATCCTTCCTAAAATTCCAGGAAGAGATCGTCGAAGCCCTTCTGTTTCCAGATGGTGCTGTGCCCCACCTTCCCAACGCAAATGCAGTGAGCCGGCTGTATGAGAGGCATTTTCCTTTTGTCCTCCCTGGTACCCCTACCCAAAAAAAACGCCTAAAAAGATGTCGTGTCTGCAGCAAACTCGGATTTAGGCGTGACACCCGCTTTTATTGTCCCGACTGTCCTGACCAACCTGGTCTCTGCATTGGTGTATGTTTCAAACGCTACCACACACTAGTTGAGTTTTAGCGTAGGGTACAGCACCACACAATCCTAGGCACACCAACACAGGGTCTCGGAATATGTGATGGCAATCACATTTTGAGAGACCATAATCTGCAACGTTAAGTTTACAGTTTTCTTACAGTTTTTATAAAAGTGAAAAAAAGTGGAAAAAAAATTAAAAAACTCACACAAAAACACAAAAAAAATATAAAATAAAAAATCCAAAAATAGTTGTGGTTGTATTTTTCTCCTCTCTTTATTGTTCTCTTATGTTCACTCTCTACTGTCCACTCACTATTGTTCTATATCTATTCTCTCTATTTTTACAATGTTTTATTGTATTTGCTTTGCAGGTATGGTATGTTATACTGTAATGTTTGTTTTATTGTTAACCATCATTTGCTTAGCAGGTACGCCGTTCAGTTGCATCGTGGATTTATTTAGCGTGACAGCAACAGCGTTTGCTCCCACGATTTATAAAGCTGTGACTCCAACGCTGTAGGAGGTGATTTCACCACCACAGTTAAAAAAAGAGCATATATGCCGAAGCATGGGGGCATTAGGGGTGGAGGAGCGATTTTGCTCCTAATGCCGCGTACATACGGTCGAAATTCCGACGGAGGCTTGCCCGTGGAAAAGTTTGACCGTGTGTAAGCGGCATAACTTTTTATGCGGGAGGATGCCCCCATGCTTCGGCATGTATATTTTTTAGGCACAGGTTGCGTTAAATTTTTTTTTATTTTTTACTGTTTTATTTTTTTGGTATTTGCTTTGCAGGTATGGTATGGTAAGATCTTAATGTTAAAATGTAATTTTACTTTGTTATAATGTTAACCATCATTTGCTTAGCAGGTACGCCATTCAGTTGCAGCACGGATTTATTTAGCGTGACAGCAACAGCGTTTGCTCCCACGATACATAAAGCCGCGACTCCAACACTGTGGGAGGTGATTTCACCACCACAGTTAAAAAAAGAGCATATATGCCGAAGCATGGGGGCATTAGGGGCGGAGGAGCGATTTTGCTCCTAATGCCGCGTACATACGGTCGAAATTCCGTCGGAAGCTTGCCCGTGGAAAAGTCAGACCGTGTGTATGTGCTATAACTTTTTATGCGGCGTACATACATGTGTGAGCGGCATAACTTTTTTGTGGGAGGATGCCCCCATGCTTCGGCATATATAAATGGTGCATCTATGCCCATCATTAGAAGTGGGTGGATGAAGGGAGGTATTCTAATGGTAGGCATACCCACCGATCAATCTCTTTTTTTCGTTCAGCCAATAGGCTGCATGAAAAAAAAAAGATTACAATACATGTCCAACAAGAACCATCAACGTATGGTATGTTGCTGGATTTTGAATGGTTATACCAGAATGATGCCTGCAGGTTTAGGTATCATCTTGGTATCATTCTTTTCAGCCAGCGGTTGGCTTTCATGTAAAAGCAATCCTAGTGGCTAATTAGCCTCTAAACTGCTTTTACAAGCAGTGGGAGGGAATGTCCCCTCCCTGGATATAAACCGCGCCATTGGGAAAGTGGAAAAACATTTTATCACACCGATCTTGGTGTGGTCAGATGCTTTAAGGGCAGAGGAGAGATCTAGGGTCTAATAGACCCCAATTTTTTCAAAAAAGAGTACCTGTCACTAACTATTGCTATCATAGGGGATATTTACATGCCCTAAGATAACAATAAAAATTATAAAAATAATAAAAAAAGTAAGAAACAGTTTAAAATAAAATTAAAAAAGCAAATGAAATAATAATAATAATAATAATAATAATAATAAAAAAAGCACCCCTGTCCCCCCCTGCTCTCGCGCAAAGGCAAACGTAAGTGTGAGTCTGGCGTCATATGTAAACAGCAATTGTACCATGCATGTGAGGTATCACCGCGAAGGTCAGATCGAGGGCAGTAATTTTAGCAGTAGACCTCCTCTGTAAATCTAATGTGGTAACCCGTAGAGACTTTTAAAGGCTTTTAAAAATGTATGTAGTTTGTCGCCACTGCGCATTTGTGCGCAATTTTAAAGCATGTCATGTTTGGTATCTATGTACTCGGCCTAAGATCATCTTTTTATTTCATCAAACATTTGGGCAATATAGTGTGTTTTAGTGCATTAAAATAAAAAAATCTGTATTTTTGCCAAAAAAAATGCATTTGAAAAATCGCTGCGCAAATACTGCGTGGTAAAAAAAAAATGCAACACCCACCATTTTAATCTGTAGGGCCTTTGCTTTAAAATAATATATAATGTTTGGGGGTTCAATGCAATATTCTTGCAAAAAAAAAAATATGTCTTCATGTAAACAAAAAGTCTCACTAAGGGCTTTGTCTTCAAGTGGTTAGAAGAGTGGGTGATGTGTGACATAAGCTTCTAAATATTGTTCATAAAATACCAGGACAGTTCAAAACCCCCCCAAATGACCCAATTTTGGAAAGTAGACACCCCAAGCTATTTGCTGAGAGGCATCTCGAGTCCATGGAATATTTTATATTTTGACACAAGTTGTAGGAAAGAGAATTATTATTATTTTATTTAATTTTTTTTGCACAAAGTTGTCACTAGATGATATATTGCTCAAACATGCCATGGGCATATGTGGAATTACACCCCAAAATACATTCTGCTGCTTCTCCTGAGTACGGGGATACCACATGTGTGAGACTTTTTGGGAGCCTAGCCACGTACGGGACCCCAAAAACCAAGCACCGCCTTCAGGCTTTCTAAGGGCATACATTTTTGATTTCACTCCTCACTGCCAATCACAGTTTCGGAGGCCATGGAATGCCCAGATGGCACAAACCCCCCCAAATGACCCAATTTTGGAAAGTAGACACCCCAAGCTATTTGCTGAGAGGTATGTTGAGTATTTTGCAGATCTTGCTTTTTGTCACAAAGATTTGAAAATTGAAAAAAGAAAAAAAATATATATATACCTTTCTTCATTTTCAAAAATAAATGAGCGCTGTAAAATACTCACCATGCCTCTCAGCAAATAGCTTGGGGTGTCTACTTTCCAAAATGGGGTCATTTGGGGGGGTTGTGTGCCATCTGGGAATTCCATGGCCTCCGAAACTATGATAGGCAGCGAGGAGCGAAATCAAAAATTTGCGCCCTTAGAAATCCTGAAGGCGGTGCTTGGTTTTCAGGGCCCCGTACACGGCTAGGCTCCCGAAAAGTCCCACACATGTGGTATCCCCGTACTCAGGAGAAGCAGCAGAATGTATTTTGGGGTGCAATTCCACATATAACCATGGCATGTGTGAGCAATATATCATTTAGTAACAACTTTGTGCAAAAAAAAAAAAAGTTTGTCATATTCCAGCAACTGGTGGCAAGATATAAAATATTCCATGAACTCAACATGCCTCTCAGAAAATAGCTTGGGGTGTCTACTTTCCAAAATGGGGCTATTGGGGGAGTTGTGTGCCATCATGGCATTTTATGGCCTTCAATACTGTGATAGGTAGTGATCGGTAGTGAGGAGTGAAATCAAAAATGTATGCCCTTAGAAATCCTGAAGGCTGTGCTTGGTTTTCGGGGTCCTGTACGCGGCTAGGCTCCCAAAAAGTCCCACACATGTGGTATCCCCGTACTCAGTAGAAGCTGCAGAATGTATTTTGGGGTGTAATTCCACATATGCCCATGGCATGTGTGAGCAATATATCATTTAGTGACAACTTTGTGCAAAAAAAATAAAATTGTCATATTCCCGCAACTTGTGGCAAAATATTAAATATTCCATGGACTCAACATGCCTCTCAGCAAATAGCCTGGGGTGTCTACTTTCCAAAATGGGGTCATTTGGGGGGGGGGTTGTGCTATTTGGGCATTTTATGGCCTTCAAAACTGTGATAGGTAGTGAGGAGTGAAAGAAAAAATTTGCGCCCTAAGAAATCCTGAAGGCGATGCTTGGTTTTCGGGGCCCCGTACGCGGCTAGACTCCCAAAAAGTCCTACACATGTGGTATACCCGTACTCAGGAGAAGCAGCGGAATGTATTTTGGGGTGCAATTCCACATATAACCATGGCATGTATGAGCAATATATCATTTAGTTACAACTTTTTGTAATTTCTTTTTTCTTTTTTTTTTTTTGTCATTATTAAATCACTTGGTACAAAAAAATTAAATATTCATAGGGCTCAATATGCCCCTCAGAAGATTCCTTGGGGTATCTACTTTCCAAAATGGGGTCATTTGAGGGGAGTTTGTGCTATTTGGGCATTTTATGGCCTTCAAAGTTGATAGGTAGTGAGAAGTGAAATCAAAAATTTGCGCCCTTAGAAATCCTGAAGGCAGTGCTTGGTTTTCGGGGCCCCCGTACGTGGTTGGTCTCCCAAAAAGTCTCACACATGTGGTATCCCCGTACTCAGGAGAAGCAACAGAATGTATTTTGGGGTGCAATTTCACATATAACTATGGCATGTGTGAGCAATATATCATTTAGTGACAACTTTTTGTAATTTTTTTTTTTTTTTTGTCATTATTCAATCACTTGGTACAAAAAAAAAAAATATTCAATGGACTCAACATGCCTTTCAGCAGTTTCCTTGGGGTGTCTACTTTCCAAAATGGGGTCATTTGCGGGGGTTTTGTACTGCCCTGCCATTTTAGCACCTCAAGAATTGAGATAGGCAGTCGTAAAATAAAAGCTGTGTACATTCCAGAAAATGTACCCTAGTTTGTAGACGCTATAACTTTTGCGCAAACCAATAAATATACGCTTATTGGCATTTTTTTTACTAAAGACATGTGGCTGAATACATTTTGGCCAAAATGTATGACTAAAATTGAGTTTGTTCGATTTTTCTTATAACAAAAAGTAGAAAATATAATTTTTTCTCAACATTTTCGTCGCCGTGAACATATCCGAGCGGGCAGGATTCCAGCGGACGGTTTTAAAACAAGTCCAGGAATATTTGTCCGCTGGGAAAAGGCCCGGCGGGCAAATGTTTGCTGGAATTCTGCCCGCCGTGCCTACACACGACCGAACATGTCTGCTGAAACTGGCCTGCAGACCAGTTTCAGCAGACATGTTTGGTCGTCTGTATGGGGCCTTAGGCTGACAAATGGTCCGGGGGGAAAGTGGTTAATAACTCGTAAACGGTGGTGACCGTTACAGTCTTTTTTTATCATTTAAATGTAGACAGTACAGAGAAAATATCAACATAATACGACATTAATGTGTTCGGTATACAATATCAGTATAGTATCTTATGTTACTATGCAAAAAGTATCAAAAAGTGTAAACCAAAAATCTAAAGGAATAAGGAGTGTTTTTCTTTTTTTGCAATAAGTACCTTAAGCAATGAGCTCTTGGTTCACATGGTTCAGTCTGTTCTCACTCCCAAGCAGAGGGAATCCAGTGTAAGGGGCTGTTATTCTTCGCTCACTCTAACCTTTTGTTCTGCATCATAGGAGGGGAGGAGCAGCTGCATGGGAATAGTATTACTCAATTAAGACAGGAGGAGAAGGGAGGGGCAGGAAGGAGATCAGCTTCACCACACACAGACTACTGAAATGGCAGGGAGGGAGGGGGAGTTACAAGTGGTAAAAAAGACACGGAAGGATGATGGAGGGATGTAAACTGACCATGTTATCATGGACCAGCAGCCATGATAAGCATGGTCAGTATACACAGGGAATCACTGGAACAAGAAAAAATCAACCAAGCATTGTAGAACATGGAAAGGGCCAACTGACACTGAAAAGCACTATGCTAAATATCATGTCTGAAAGGAACAATAGATGTTTTTCTAAAGGATTACAACCACAAACACTTAAAAAAATTACAATATGTTGCAAATAACTTCTTGCATGGGAGATTTTTTTTCTACATAGATTTCTATAAGACTGAATCTCCATTCTACTTCCCTCCATTAGGGTTCTCAATATTAAATCCAAAAAAGTTATTACAAGCTATCCATTGGCAGAGTTCCTCTGGATTGACTGTGGGTAAAAGGATTGTGAATACAGAATTGTATTTTCTTTCCATTTTATTGGTTGAAATAGATGGTCTTTTTTCAACCAGACTAATGTGATGTAAGTCTGGATTCACGCTGCAGTATGGAGCGGATCACAGCAGGGGTCTAGTACGTCCCTATTCACCATTTCAAGTCCGATTTTGGTCTGAAATTTTGGCTGATTTCAGAATTGAAAAGGACCAAAAGACATACAACTCCTGTGCAATTTGCACCGGAGCTGCTCCGGAGATGTGTGAACCGTGTCATTGACAACCAGTCACAATCTCCCAACATGTGAATTGGATGTGGGGAAACGCAGCCTTAGAGAATCAGCCTGTTAGTAATTTGCAAGACAATTGAACCTAATAGGTATGCTGTGTGTTGTTATTAGGGATGAGCCGAACACCCCCGATTCAGTTCGCAGCAGAACATGCGGACAGGCAAAAAATGTGTTCGAACACGCAAACACCATTAAAGTCTATAGGACACGAACATGAAAAATCAAAAGTGCTAATTTTAATGGTTAATATGCAAGTTATTGTCATAAAAAGTGTTTGGTGACCTGGGTCCTGCCCCAGGGGACAAGTATCAATGAACATTTTTTTTTTAAAACTGCAGTTTTTTCGGAAGCAGTGATTTTAATAATGCTTAAAGTGAAACAATAAAAGTGAAATATTCTTTTAAATTTTGTACCTGGTAGTATTCCTGTAAAGTAGCATATTTTTCCTGTGGTTAGAACAGTCCCTGTACAAAAATAGTTTTTTTTTAATACAGCTTACCTGTAAAATCCTTTTCTTGGGAAAACATCACGGGACACAGAGCCTTAATTACTTAATGGGTTATGTAGTCACAACAGGCAATTGGACACTGGCAAACCCAATTATTTGCCTGAATCTCCAGAATGTTGATGAGTAGGAGCTTTTCAGCCCTGGACCACTTCCCCTGGGCAGATGCTTCTTCCAGCACTGCCCCCCAGCCCAGAAGGCTGGCATCTCTGGTCACCACTTTCCAGGTAACTGGAGTGAAGGATTTTCCTTCTGACAGATTTTGGGTGAGCAACCACCAATTGAGGCTCTGGCGAACCCCTGGAGATAAGATCATAGGAAGATCCAGGGCCTGTACATCTTTGTTCCAAGATGACAGAATTCTGCCCTGTAACGGTCTTGAGTGAAACTGGGTGTAAGGGGCAGCTTCGAAGGAGGCTACCATCTTTCCCAACAATCTCATGCATAGACGAATGGAAGGCCTTCTTTTTGCCTTTACCAGTCGGATCAAGTCTCCTATGGATTTTGCCTTTGGCTTGGGAAGGAATACCATGCTTGGGGACGTGTCGATAATCATGCCCAAGTACTCTAGCCTTTTTTGAGGCTGCAAGGAAGACTTGAGGACCCAGCCTAGGTACTCTAAATATTCCACTGTGCTGTGCACATTGTGGCCCAAGCGTGCGGCGGACTGATCTATGATCAACAGATCGTCCAGGTAGGCTGGTATCACTATGCCCCGTGCCCTTAGCCTTGCCAGGGCCAGTATTTTTGTGAACACTCGAGGTGCCGTAGCCAGCCTGAAAAGAAGGGCCACAAACTGAAAGTGGCGCTGATCCACCGCAAACCTTAGAAACCTTTGGTGAGCTGGAAATATTGGCACATGTAGATATGCATCTCTGATGTCTATTGATGCCAGGAATTCTCCTCCCTGAAGGGTGGAAACAACTGAACGGACAGACTCCATGCGGAAGGAGCGAATGTTCAGAAACTGATTCATACTTTTTAGATCTAGGATAGGTCTGACAATCCCGTAAACAGGTTTGAATAGAATCCTGACCCCTGATCCTCTGGGGCTAACTCCAAGATTACCTCTTAGGACAACAGGTGTTCAAAGGCCAATAGTAAAGCCCTTATTTTTTCTGGATCTTTGCCAATTCATGGTCTCAGAAAACGGGTGGCGGAAGTTCTCTGAATTCTAGCTTGTAGCCTGAGAACACTGTGGCGATGACCCACTTGTCCTGAACCTCATTCCGCCAGGCGTTTGCAAAATGCAGCAGCCTTCCCCCCACTCGGCCGAGTGGGGGCATCCCTTCATTGGGAAGTTTTGGGGGTCTGTTTAGACCTTGAAGCCCAAGTTCTTTTCTGCCATTGGGCTTGGCTCTGGGCTTTTCCCCTAGTGTTAGACTGGGGCGGCCGTCGCCACTGCCTGGAGACTGAGTTTCCAGGGGCTGGAAAAAGAGTACATGTTTTACTCTTTTTCTTAACCGGCAATAGAGTAGACTTGCCTCCGGTAATCTTTTGGATGTATTTATCCAGTTCATCTCCAAACAGGCGTTCTCCCCCAAAGGGGAACGCTGCCAAGTTTCTCTTGCAGGAAGCCTCGGCCTCCCAATGTTTTAACCAAAAGGAACCTGCGCATGTGTACCTGTAGGAGATTCAAGCGAGATGCTTGTTGAACAGAGTCCATAATCACATTAATCGCAAAGCACAAGGCCTTACAAAGGTCCTCATAAACCTCAATCTCTTCTGTAGGGAGGAGGTCAATCATCTGCTTTATTTGTTCCTTGAAGAACTGACATACACCAATGGCTGTAACTGCAGGTTGTACTACAGCCCCAGCCATGGCAGAGGTAGCTTTTAATAGGGACACCAGCATTTTACCAGTTGGATCCTTAAAACCCTGGGCATTGTCTATATGACATGTCAGGTTTTTGTTTGCACAAGAAATAGCTGCATCAATAGCAGGTACCCCCCATTTCTTGGTGAAACCTTCCACCATAGGATAAAGGGAGAGCTGCTTAGGAGGAGAAAACAGTTTATCTGGGTGAACCCAGTCATCATACATCAGTTTATCCAGCAAGGGATGAACTGGAAAGGCGCATGCAGCCTGTGGGGATTTCTGGGATCCCAAAGAGGAAACGGAGGGCTTAGAAGCTTCAACAGGAGGCAATTTGTAAGTGGCACGCACCATCTCTGCATAATATTGCACCTGCATCTTTAGCGACTGAGAAGTCGCAGGAAACCTCTCATCTTCTGAGTCCTCAGACTGCTCATGATCCTCATCTCCAGAGAAGGATTTTTCACCCTTTAGAAGGCTCATCTGAAAAGAGAGCCATAGCAGATATAGGGGATCTACCCTGTTTTCTGCTATCTTTCAGGGAGGTTGCAACAATATTAGCAATCCCTCCTTCCAGGCCATCCAAAGCAACTTTTAAAGTGTCCTCAGTGATGTATACAGGAGCTGCCATAGGAGAAGCTGCAAAACCAGACAGGGGTTCATCCTGTGAGGCTGCTACCAGGCTGACAGAGGGGGATGGTAAACTGCAGGCAAGCTCAAAAATCATTAGCCGTACACAGGGATTTTCCGGTGCCTTTTTTACTCGCCCTAGACCCTCTTTTCCGGGACATAGTCCTTACTGCAAAGCAAAGGTACTATCCACAAATATAAATGCAATCACTGTTGTGCTATAGTCTTACAATACACAAAAATATCAGCTCACTGCACAACCTGATGCCAAGTAGGAGTCTTAGGTTTGCCTGGTTCAATCCACAGGGATGCTTACAGCCCACAACTCTGTGTCCATGCCGCCTACAGAAGGCTCTGGCATGCTGGGCTTTTGAACCAGCCTCTTGGCACCTGCACACAGGTGTCCTGCATTGCGCACGGGCACTAGCAACCACTTTTGGCCCTCCCCATCCATGTCTCTATACTGACAGAAAAACGCGCTCCCGGCGCGTGCACATGCGCAAATGTGCACGCACGCTCCGCTGTCACCCAGGAGACGAGGAAGAGGGGGGAGAGATTACTGGGAGGGCATCTTGTGGACCCCTGTATGCATATTGTGCCAGAGCCTGCAGCGGAAGGAGGTGAGTGGTGTTATATTTGACCGACTTCACTAAGCATGTTATCCTGGAAGGCTAAGTAAGAAAACACCAGGTTGCACTTACTCCCTCGAGTGATGAGAACCAGGAAAGACATCCTACTCCAAAGAAGATAATACATAAATACAAATGATCTTTTTCTTACCTGATCCACGCTGCAGGAAAGCTACTAAAAGTAGTTCCAGCTTTCACCCATCACAGCGGGCAAGTTGTGCCAACCTTCAGGTTTACCAAGGGTTTTATTAGAGAAAACCTCATACCTGGACCTGTAGAAGACTCTGCCAGAAACTTTTCATGCCACATATGTATTAGTACACCAAAGTCTGGATCCCAGAGCCCAGACCTCCGCAGAGAGACGTTACAGGCAAACCTTGTTTTTTCTTACACGAGGCCCAGGTACCAAGCATCTTAGGCCTTTGATATCAGCCCAAGGAATGGATCCGGTTATAGCCAGATCATCAAAAGAGCATTTTTCTTCTTAGCACATGTTGAACGTGACCAACTACCTTAACAAAGGCGAAAAAACTGAGGCACTCTCCATTTGGGAGGGGTTATATAGGGGAGGAACTCAATTTTAATTGGGTTTGCCAGTGTCCAAGCACCTATTGTGACTACATAACCCATGAATAATTAAGGCTCTGTGTCCAGTGATGTATGATCAAGAAATGAAATTTTTAAAGGAAAAAAAGTAATCTAAAACTACTCACGGCTATAATGAATTGTCGGGTCCTGGCAATACAGATAAAAGTAATTAAAAAAACAAACCAAAATGAAAAAATGTGTGGGGGTCTCCCAAACTCTGTACCAGGCCCTTCAGGTCTGGTATGGATATTAAAGGGAACCCTGCGCAAAAATGAAAAAAATGGCGTGCTGTTTCCCCCAAAATTTCATACCAGACCCTTATCCGAGCACGCAACCAGGCAGGCCGCAGGAAAAGAGGGGGACGAGAGAGCGTCCCCCTCATGAACTGTACCAGGCCACATGCCCTCAACATGGGGAGGATGTCCCCATGTTGATGGGGACAAGGCCTCATCCCCACAACCCTTGTCTGGTGGTTGCGGGGGTCTGTGGGTGGGGGGCTTAACGAAATCTGGAAGCCCCTTTTAACAAAGGAGACCCCCAGATCCCGCCCCCCTATGTGAATTGGTAAGGGGTACATTACAATTTCCCCCAAAAAAGTGTCACAAATTTTAAAAACCACAGTAGACAGCTTGGGACAAGTCCTTTATTAAAAAGAAAAAAAAATGTAATCCATTCTTGAGTGAGGATACGGAGAAAAAAAAAAAAAAAAAAAAACACAGACTCGATCCTGCCTCCATGGGAGGCACCCACAGAATGACGCTCTCCCACCGTGACAGCTCTTATATAGCTGAGGGTGGGGCCACCCGTCACGTGTGCGGGTGACCCCACCCCCTCTGATGCAATGGGGAAACACCGGGGTTACCCAGTGACATGTACGGGTGACCCCGCCCAATCTGACGCAATGCGGGAGAGCATCATTCTGCGGGTGCCTCCCATGGAGGCAGGATCGAGTCTGCGTTTTTTTTTCTCCGTTTCCTTGCTCGAGAATGGATTTACATCACTGGAATTTTTTTCTCTTTTTTTTTTCTTTTTAATAAAGGACTTGTCCCAAGCACTTTTTTGGTGAAATGGTAGGGGAACAATGTACCCCGTTGCCAATTCACATGGGGGGGGCTGGGATCTGGGGGTCCCCTTTGATTCCGGTAAGCACCCCGCCCATAGACCCCCACAACCACCGGGCAAGGGTTGTGGGAATGAGGCCCTTTTCCACATCAACATGGGGACATCCTCCCCATGTTGAGGGCATGTGGCCTGGTATGGTTCAGGAGGGGGGGGCGCTCTCTCTCCCCCCTTTTTTGCTGCTGCCTTCCAGGTTGCATGCTCGGATATGGGTCTGGTATGGATTTTTGGGGGGAACCTTACACCATTTTTTTTTTATTTTGGTGCGGGGTTCCCCTTAAAATCCATACCAGACCTGAACAGTCTGGTATAGATTTTGAGGGGGACCCCTACTTCATTTTAAAAAAATGGTGCAGGGTTCCCCTTAATATCCATACCAGACCTGAAGGGACTGTTATGGAATTTGGGGGTCCCCCATGCATTTTTTTTTATTTTGATTCGGGGTTTCCCTTAATATTCATACCAAACACAAAGGGCCTGGTAATGGACTAAGGGGGGAACCCATGCCGTTTTTTTCAATGACTTTTAGCTGTATTGCCGGGACTCGACAATTTATTATAGCCATGAGTAGTTTTAAATTACTTGTTTTCCTTTAGAAATCTCAATTTGGGCGGGGCCATGACGCGGTGTACGTGAGGCTCGCACGTTGAGGGAGGAGCAGCCCACGCCGCGGACCTAGCCAGCTGACGGGGATGGAGGACGCCGGAGGATCCAAGGGTGTCTCAGCGGTGGCGGCTACGAAGCAGGGTGCGAGACTGCTGAGCCGCTAGACCGCTGATTGTACACCCCACACTGCTGTCTTTCTCCTGCCGTCCAGCCGAGGCCCCCCCTCGCTCTCTCTCACCCCCGCCCGCCAGCTGACTAGGACGCCATAGCGAGGAAAAGCCGCTCAGTGCGGACGTGTTCGAGGGTGTCCCGTCCCTCGCCCCCCCGCGGACGCCGACACCCCCCTCTGTTCCCAGGAAGCATGGCCTCAGTCAGGTAATACTTACGCCTTTTTAGCTTCAGCCTTGCGGAAGGTGCATATCCAGAAGATAATCAAGGTGAACAACATGGGTCCGGTAAGAACTTTCTCTGTATCATAAACCATCGTTTACCGTATATTACTCTTTCTCGTCTAAATCCTTTGGAAGTGAGATACACCACAAATCGGGTATTTGAAATGGGACTGAGTTACACTGTTACAATGCTGATGGGTTAATATTGTGAAGGGAGCAATTGATTGATGGAATACACCGTGGGAATTGTTATATGACCCCCCTTTTTTTTTTTTTTTGGGCTTCCCCCTGTGGATCTCAACGCCTCCCCCGGTCACCCCGGTCCCTGAACAGCACTCAGGTAATATCCAGGCTTGTCCATATACTGTGGAAGCAGTCCGTAAGGGTATTCAAGTTACGCTGAGTGCGCACTCCTAATAACATTTATTAGGTATAATCAATGCTTTTTTGCACCCTGTGGTAAAAGCAATTGGCCTACTGCTGTGAATATTGCTTTGAGACTGGACTTTGTGGGTACGGCAAGAGGGTAAGTATCCCAACCCCGCAACAAGCATAGCTATACCTCGTAAGCACAAATTAAATAGGAAAATAACATACCAGAATATCAGAGAATATCAGAGTATCCCTCTAACAACTGGCACACTCAGATGACAAGCCCCCAAGCAAAGGCATAAAATTGATTCTACCTACTTTTGCTCTCTGGCTGTGTTGGTTTTTCTCGGTCCGGGGGTTATTGTCCTGTATGCACAGAGGGCGCTGGTCTGGCGGAAGGCAGCGGTGATAGATTGAAGTACACTTTATGACCTATGGCCCAGGCCTTTTTTATATGTGTAGGCGATGATTTAAGCTAGAGGCATCTGTATGCTATGATGCATTGTACCTATTTCAGTGTAACCACAGTGTGTTAGGCTCGGCCTACCGTTGGGAACTTCGGACTTTAATAGAGATACTACACCTACCCTAGACCAATGCATGCGGTTTGTCTGGGCCTGTACCTCCGGATAAGAGCATTGAATCACGATAGCTGCATCTATGGTGATTAGAGGGCCCGGCAACAGAACGCAGCAAGGGAGGATAGTATGCGATTTGGTGGTGGTACTCCTGCGGTTAAACTAGTGGAGGGTAACTGCACACAAAACACCCACCATTTAATAACTAAAAATATATGATACATCACAATCACTGGAGGCCCATAAATTATACCCCAGCTTATCTAATACGGTTGGTCACGGTCGGACATTAAAAATCAAAAGGGGGAATATCCGCTGTCCAAACTGGGGAAACGTATCAGAGTGACAAAAAAATATGAATAAGTCAACAAGGGGAAACGCCCCGAAAATTCCCAAAGACAACCCTCCTACTTGCACCATTAGACACTACATGACCCCTGACGGGAGCTCCAAAAGTTCAGCTTTGGCAAAAAAAGTAGAAAAAACGGGTGGAATTAAAAAGGGCGCAGGGGGGTTCCCCCAATAGTAGATACATCAACCGAGGGTGAACAGGAAGTCAGCCAACTCGAGGACCCCCATACAGACACCCATATTCCCACAAAGGTAGAATTGGAGGGGATGTTAAAGAGGCTGGAAATGTGATACGAGAAGAAATTAGCGCATTAAGAACGGACATAACTTATATTCTGGAGCGAGTGGAGAAAGCTGAGGCAAAAATTGAACAACAGGAATCAGAATTAAATGAACTAAAAAATCAATACCATACAATGAAACAAAATCAGAGGCAACTACAATACCGATTAGAAGACCAAGAGAATCGAAATAGAAGGAAAAATTTAAGAATACGATCTATCAAGGAGGAGAAAGGTGAAGACCTGAGAAAAATTCTCAACAATTTGTTTCTCCCCCTGCTGGAAAACGGCTCGGAGGAACCCCTTAAAATAGAACGGGTTCACCGCATAGGAAGAATTAGAGAGGGGGGAGGGAAATGGCCTAGGGACATTATAGTAAGGTTCAGACACTTTAAAGACAAAGCTGAGGTATGGTCAAAACTGAGAAGGAAGCCACCCCTGAGCCATGACGGAGCGGAGATCCAGATTTTTACTGATCTAGCCTGGGAAACGTTAGCCAGAAGAAGGCACCTGAAACCCCTTCTGGAACAGATGCGCCAGTTTAATATTAACTACCAATGGGGGTTCCCGGCATGTCTGATTGGTTACAAAGATGGGGTATCAGCAAAATTAATATTTCCAGAGGATTTGCCGTCTTTCTGCCGCAAATTTGATATGCCCGCTCTGGAATTACCCGGTTGGGTGGAATAGCCTTGGATTGCTTTTGTTTTCTTTCCTCTATTTCGGTCTTTTTTTTATTTATTTTCTTTTTCTCTTTCCCGTTCTCATCTGGGGTGGGCCGGAGAGGTGGGATTTGAGGGAAGTGGGGGGAGGTCAGAGGGTGGGGGGGGATTAGAGAGGAAGGGTTAGGAGAGCAGGTCCGCAACCCTATCCAGATAAGAGCAACCCCTAGGGATTATTCCCAGGAGGTAAATGGGAGGGTTGGGCGCTGGGAGGCCTCATCTCATTCTTGAAGAACCGACGGGTAGTGGGGTGAGAAAACCCCTACGGTTCAGAGGCAATGTTTAGGCCTGGGCAGGGGGGGGGATGGGAGGGCTGGGGAGGGGAGGTTTGGAAGGAGAGAGGGAACTCTCCCCTTTCAAAAAGGGGTTGGGACAGGGAACGTGGCTCCCAGTAGATCTTCTAGAAAGTGTAGGGAAAGGACTCAGTGGTAGGAAATTACAGAAATAAAATTTTTATCTTATAATGTGAAGGGATTGAACTCGCCCATTAAAAGATTGAAGGTTCTGGCAGAGATTGAACTATACAGAGCGGATGTAGTCTTTTTCCAGGAATCTCATTTGTCGATAAATTCAAACGTAAAGTTATACTCACCTATGTATCCTTCCTGGTTCTATGGGGATTCCATCTCTAAGCGTTCTAGGGGCGTAGCAATCGGTTTCGCAAGAGAGACTGCATTTACTCTGGAGGCGAGGCTGACAGACCCGGAAGGGAGATTTTTATTCTTAAAAGGAAAATTTGGTGATACCGTCTACACTTTAGCAAACATCTATGCCCCGAATGTACATCCAACCCATTATTTAAGTAGAATCTTGGGCAAATTTAAAAATTTTGCAGAGGGGTACACAATCATGATGGGGGATCTTAATTTTGCCATGAACCCGAAAGAAGATAGTACGTCCCGGGGGAAGGAGACAACTAACGTGCAATTACAAAAAATTAAGCACAAGATCCATGACAGCCAATCAGTGGACGCTTGGAGGATATTCCATCCAAATACAAAGGATTACACGTTCTTCTCTCCTCCCCACGGAACGTATACCAGAATAGACTACATTTTGGTAGATCACAGGTTGCTTGACTTGATTACTGAGACGGACATTGGAATTATGACTGTCTCAGACCATGCTCCAGTAACCATGAAAATTAAACTCTCCATACAAAAGAGCCAACGGCTGGTGTGGCACCTAAATGATAGTCTGATTCGAGATTAAGAAGGGGCAAGCAGGGTGGAGGCGGAATTAAAACAATTTTTCCTTATTAATGATACCGATGGGATTTCAAGTGCAACTCTTTGGGAGACACATAAAGCATACATTAGAGGGATATTAATCGCTGAGGGTGCCAGGGTAAAAAAAAGAGAGAAAACATAAATCTGACACCCTGATCAAAGAGATAGTGATATTAGAACGTAAACACAAGGACCAGGGGCTAAAAGAGAATTACCACAATTTAATTCTGAAAAGAGATGCGCTCAAGGAGATTATGGAACAAGAAGCAAGGAATAAACTAAACTGTATTGCCAGAGAGAGCTATCTATGGGGTAACAAACCCAGCAAGCACTTAGCCAAAATGGCCCAAAAAAAGAAAACCAGAAACTACATCGAAAAAATTAAAAGGAAAGATGAGAAATTGGTTCATACAACTAGAGAAATTGCAGATACCTTTAAAAACTACTATTAGGAATTATATACAATAAAGCAGTTAGGGTGGCAGGCAGGGGGAAAAGAGGCTAAAACCCACGATTTTCTTGAGAAAGCAGGTCTTCCTAGATTAGAGGGGGTAGAAAGTTTAAATATGGACCTTCCAATAACTGAAGAAGAAATTAAAATTGCTCTGAAAAATACGACAGGCGGGAAAAGTCCCGGTCCGGACGGATTTTCGGTCCTATATTATAAGAGATTCAGCAACATCCTAATACCGAAGATGTGTAAATATTTCAATGGCCTAGGGTCCGAATTTGAAGCCAGTAGGGAAGCAATAGCGGCCACGGTGGCGATAATTCTGAAGGAGGGGAAAGATAGCTCGCTCTGTTCGGGATATAGACCAATCTCGTTGCTCAATGCAGACACCAAGCTTTTTGCCAAAATCCTTGCATAACGCCTGAAAGGGGTGATGCACTTTTTGGTGCACCCCGATCAGGTAGGTTTTCTCCCCAACAGAGAGGGCAAAGATAACAGCATAAGAGCGATTCTCCTGCTCCAGAACATAAGGCAGAATGCGCCCCCAGGTCTATTCCTATCGGTGGATGCCGAAAAAGAATTCGATAGGGTACACTGGGGGCTCATGATGGAGACTCTTACAGTTATGGGAATAGGGAATAGGATGACCCGTTGGATTAACACACTATATTACCATCCCTCTGCCAAAATTAAAATAAACGGCACGTTATCAGATTCCTTTGAGATGAAAAATGGGACAAGACAGGGGTGTCCTTTGTCCCCCCTCCTGTTTATCCTGTCCTTGGAGCCTCTTCTGGCTACCATTCGAAACAACCCAGAAATCAACGGCGTTAGAATAAAAGAGGAGGAACATAAACTGTCGGCATCCGCCGACGATATTTTATTTTATTTAACCAATCCGGTTAAATCCATCCCCAAGCTTTCTAAGATATTACAACAATATGGCGTTATCTCCAACTTTAAAATCAATGCTACAAAATCTGAAATCTTAAATATAAATCTAAGTAAAAGCGAAGAAGCTCGAGTCAAAGAAATTTGTATTTATCCATGGAATAAAGAATTAAAATACCTAGGTATCAAACTTGCCAACACAGTACAGAAGATATATAAAATAAATTACGTGCCACTATTAAACGAGATTAAAAATGAATTAAAAAGAACGGAAAATAAACCTATATCATGGATCGGACGCATTAATATGCTGAAGATGGTTGTAGTTCCAAAAATACTATATACATTTCTATTAATTCCAATTGCTCTGCCTCAGCAATTTTTGAGAATTCTCAATTCCCTCTTACTAAACTACGTATGGAAAAAGAAAAAGCACAGAATATCTCTATCCATCCTTAAACAGGGAAAGCTACTGGGAGGGCTGGCACTGCCGGATATTAAAAGTTAAAGATAAAAGTTACCATAAAAGTTACCATAAGGCGGCGGTTCTGTCTCGTGCGGTGGAATGGGCGCGTGATAGGAAAGAAAAAAGATGGGTGCAAATTGAAAACGCACAAGCTAACACACAGCTGCGCAACTCTATCTGGATTCCTGCACAACACAGAGCACTGGATCACAAAGTATATGACATAACACGAGACACTTTACGAACGTGGGATCGGACGCAGACACTACTTGAAAGGGAATTTAATTCTCCACTAATGAATTTAAAAGAAAACGCTTACTTTGCACCTGGGGAAAAAAAAAATTGGAGGGAACTGGATTAGGAAGGACACGGTTCACTTAGGGGATATTATAAAAGACGGGGAGATAATGACCTATGGAGAGCTGAAATCTAGAACAGATTATTGGGATCTTGATAGGTGGCATTACTCCCAGCTGTCTCACTTTGTACGGCGCCTCCCCCGCCCTTTGCGGACGGTGGCGGAGCTGACACCACTGGAGAAGATATGTAAATCTAAGATTTCTAAGGGCACGATCACAAAACTATACGGGATACTGGTCAAGATAGGGTCACGGGGGGAAGCACCGTTTCTAGAAAAATGGGAAAGGGAGCTAAAAATCACGAGAGGGACGAACACTTTTCAGAGGACTATGCAATTAACACATTCCTCAGCAATAGATATACAAACCGCCGAGGCAAATTATAAGTGCATCTCGGGTTGGTATATCACACCTGATAAAGCTAATAAAATTAATGCCGACCAGCCCGTCGAGTGCTGGCGTGGATGCCCTGATAGAGGAACTATGGCCCATCTATGGTGGACATGCCCGAAAATACAAATTTTCTGGGACACAATATTAAAGCAAATACAGGAGATCACAGGCAAGGAGATAAAGAAAGACCCTTGGGTAGTGCACTTTCATGGGAGTCAAGAGGGTATAAAAAAATATAAGCAATCCCTACTCCCTCATCTGCTAAATGCAGCCAAGAGACTTATCCCAAAAAGGTGGCAGGAAACGGAAAGTCCACATTTATGGAATTGGATAGACGCAGTGGAGGAAACCTATAGGTTAGAAGAGCTGAAGGACAGCCTCTTGGAGACAAACAGTGACTTTAAGGTCAAATGGGAAAAATGGAAGGAATACAAAAAAACATGGAGCTATGTAGAGAGATTAAGAGGTCCCTAATTTCCATTATCTGGATAACATAGTACATATATGCTGCCCCGAAACGAAGTTTGATTCCCTGACTGTCATTTTCAAATTCTACTTACTTTGGAAAAAAAATTTGGATATATCTTTTTCTTGGAAAAGCATTAGATTCCTGGGAGCCACGGGGAGGGGGGTGGTTTGGGGGGAATGTTTTATAGGAAAGTATGTCGCAGCCATCCCTGCTGGGTTGTAGAATATAAAGGAGCACGGATAAGTTCTTAGTACCCTAGTGGGAAGGCGACACATATATATTTTTTGCATATGTTTACACTTAAAAAAAAATATATATATATATATAAATTCATCACTTGAAGAATAAAAAGCCAGTGAAAGAAAAAAAAAATAGAAAAAAAAAAGAAAAAAGAAATCTCAATTTGTGCAGGGGCTGTTCTAAACACGGGAAACATGTGCTACTTTACAGGCATATTATAGACAACAGAAAATGTGTATATCCACGGCGCTCCAAGCATTTGAATCCTGACAGATAAAGTCTGTGTTGGAGAGGGTAGCAAATCTTCACACACTTTAAGCAGCACTCAGGGAGACAAGCAATCTCTAATGGAAACAGAAAAACAAAAAAGGCGCCTCTAAGTGCAGAAGTATAACACTTTTATAGTATAAAACACAAACAGGAAGTGGACAGGAAGTGTGTCATAGAACCGCCTCTTTGACACACTTCCCGTCCACTTCCCGTTTGTGTTTCATGCCAGTTTCTGTCTCGCTTCCTCTGACGTCATTCCCAGGCTCCAGCGTTATTGTGTCCTCTAAACATTCACAGCACAAGTCGGCTGTTATTTCGTGGACTTCCCTGGAAGCTTTGCCTGTTTCATCCACTATCTTGTAAGTGTTTTTAACCCCTTTAGGGGATATTAAAAGTTTTACACTTTTGCACTTAGAGGCACCTTGTTTGTTTTTCTGATACTATAGACAACCCCCAGGTACGAAATTTAAAGGAATATTTCACTTTTATTGTTTTACTTTAAGCATTATTTATTAAATCACTTCTCCCGAAAAAAATGCAATTTTTTTTTTGCATTGATACATGTCCCCTGGGGCAGGACCCAGGTCCCCAAACACTTTTTATGACAATAACTTGCATATTAATATTTAAATTTAGCACTTTTGATTATTCCCATAGACTTTTAAAGGGTGTTCCGCGGCTTTCGAATTTACTGCAAACACCCCAAATTGTTCGCTATTCGGCGAACACCCGATGTTCGAGTCAAACTTTGAGTCGAACATCGGGCTCATCCCTAGTTGTTATTACATTCTTTACCATATCAAACATTTTGCTTTATGGGTGAATGTGTGAAATGAAATTAATTACTCACATATGCATATAAATGTTTGTACTAAGAAAAAAATAATACATATCATGTTCAGGGTAATATTAACATGTAGGAACCTGACAGAGATCAATACCAACAAAACAACAAAAGGATAAATCTTGGATAAATTATGAGCCACTGCAGAGTTAATCAGGAATGTGGCAGCGTTCTATTGTGTGCAGCAATAACAGGCCTGCAAGTATAAACCATAATAATATGTCATAAAAAATACCATATTTATTTCTCTGATAACAGTTAACAAAATTAAATATTCACCTGGGCCTTGCTAATGCATCTAATGGTCCAAGTTAATGATCTTCTTATAAATTTTTATATAAACTTGTAATTTCATGGCTTTGTAATTAGTGATAAGCAAACCATCTCCAATATGTTCAGCAGGTAATTTGGAGCCAAAAGCCCACACCATAAATCTGTATTTTTAAAAAAAAAAATTGGTGGAGGTGCATGCTGACTTCCTGTCATTTTCAATACATTTTACATCCTTTCTGTACTTGGAAATGTACATGCAGACTGAAGAAAAATGCATAAAGAATGTGTCTGAAGGCAAAGTGAAATTGCTAGCATTGAAAGAGTAGGATACAGTGGAGCTAGCTATATAATAGTGCAACTACAGGTGGTGGCAGTGGTAACTATGAACAATGGAATCTCTCCTTAGGCATTAAGCTACCTGTGTATGGAATATATATATATATATATATATATATATATATATATATATATATATTTTTTTTTTTTTTTTTTTTTTTACTTTTATGCATACGTTGTAGATAATAGCCTATTGGATGAGCTTTCAGAAGCTTTTAACTGTGACAGAGTGCATTTGAGGTCCTCTATAAACTGTTCAGGAGGAATTGTTATACCTAGTAGTTATTAAACCGAAAATCACTTTTGGTTTTAAAATGTGCAGTAATATTGTAGTTTATGGCAATACTTTTTTAAGTGCAAAACATATTATTTTCCTGGATGTTTTATTTCATTCTGCAGTGACTAATCTTTTCTTCTTAACTACACATAATGCTGGATACCCTAGCCCAGAGCTTCCAACAGAAGTTTTTGGAATTAAAAGAGAGTTAAAGAGCACCTTTTTTTCTAGAATGTGCAAGCTATTAATACAGGAGTACATTAAGCAACATACTTCTGTTGTCAAAAAACAGTAGCTGTGAAAATAAAGAAGAACTTTCCTGTGAGCAGTGCTTAGATTCATTGTGTGGCAAGATATCCACAATTATCCCCACTAGTCTCTCCTCCCTTTCATTTGTTTATGATTTCAGGCAGCCAACTTGTTCATTAGAGCTGGCAAAGGTACACCAGCTTCACCCTCTCCTCCCTTCCGCGCTAAGAAAAGTGTATCCACACCACATAAGATAAACAGGAAGAGAAAGAAAAAGGTGGATTGCCTGCTTTGTTTGAATCAACAGAAGGGGCAGTAACAAAGCGTGGGGGGTTGGACAGCAGAAATGAATGTACAAGGACGGTGGAACAAATTCATGTGCAAGGACGGTGGAACAAATTCATGTGCAAGGACGGTGGAACAAATTCATGTGCAAGAACGGTGGAACAACTTTATATACAAGGACGGTGGAACAAACAAATCACTTGTTTTGTACAAGGTACAAGGCTGAACCTCCAAAATAAATAAACCTAAATGTAAAAGTACATATAGAGTAAACAAACATGCATAGCTGAACATAATGGCCCGGATTCACAAAACACTTACGCCAACGTATCTCGAGATACGCCACGTAAGTGTAAATATGCGCCGTCGTATCTGTGCGCCGTGCCCACAAAACTAGATACGCCTGAAAATAGGCTTCCTACGACCGACATAACTTTCCTACGCCGGCTTATCTTAGGCGCATATTTACGCTGGACGAATTTGCCGCTCCCATTGATTTTGTATTCAAATATGCAAATGAGGTAGATACGGCGATTCACGAACGTATGTGCGCCCGGCGCAGGCTACGCGCGGTGCGTGTAAGTTCAACGTCCGGCCTAAAGTTATTCCACATAAAGCAGGTGTAACTCAGCACCAGACGTCCACAGGTCAGCTGGACAGCAGCTGCAGCAGCACCGTTACGGACGAGCTGAGCAACCACACTTGCAGGACAACACCTGTATGCCAACATGCCAAGCAGGGCCGCCATCAGGAATTATGGGGCCCCTTACACAGCTTCAGGCATGGGCCTTGGGGGGTACTGCCGCGAATTGAGAAAGACGAAATAAAGAAAAATATAGATTAAAAAAGGAACTAAAAAGAATATAACTAAAAATTCAAAAATATGAAAAACTTTTTTTTCCATCTGAGCCTGCATCCGCAGCTGGCGGGTGGTGGTGTGCCGCTTGTGGTGCCTGGTCTGCTGACCCTCAGCCTCGATGGCAGCCGTGTTGGCCTGTACCGCCACTCCCAGGCTCCTCACCTCTGCCACGAGGCCTGATGTTGTAGCCTGCAGCTCCCCAATGCAGGTGACCAGAGCAGCACAGTTGGCACTCACATTCTGCAGGCTTTCATCGATCGAGCTGGTCTGCTCAGCCTGCTGTGTCAGGCACTGCTGCACAGTGGCTGCGGTGCCCTGTACAGCCAGTGTGCATTCAGCCTGGGTCTGGGCTGAGGAGGCCAGGCTGTCTGCCACACGGCACAGGTCACCGGCAATCGCACCCATATGGCACGTCTGGCGGGCCTGTTCTCTCGCAAGCCCTTCCTGGAGGGATTCAGGAACACCCCTTGTCTTGCGCATAGCCTTCCTGGGGGCAGGAGAGGCTTGGGGCCGTCTGTACGGGGAGGCCCTTGAGGGGCTTTCCCTGATGGGGGAGGCCCTTGTGGGGCTTTCCCTGATGGGGGAGGAGGGTGAGGGGCTTCCCCTGATGGGGGAGGAGGGTGAGGGGCTTCCCCTGATGGGGGAGGAGGTTTGGAAGGGTCCAGGGATGATGTTCTCCTCCTCGAGGTATACACCTTCCTCAAGGTCCCCATGCTCCTCCTCAACTTCCTCTAGAGGAGAGGTGAGGGCACACTACTCCGGGGATGGCATGGGTCGTCCAGCAGCTGACTATGGCCCCGCTCCCTCAAGCACATCTGTGGATGACACAAAGCATTCACATGTTGTGGACCCACACACTTGTCACATGTTCCCTTACACCC
The DNA here is from genome assembly GCF_905171775.1 of Rana temporaria. Lineage (NCBI taxonomy): Eukaryota > Metazoa > Chordata > Amphibia > Anura > Ranidae > Rana > Rana temporaria. Next base: position 335,909,423 of record NC_053490.1, on the reverse strand, counting down.
CCTCACAAGCTACACACCGGATAGGGGATAAAACACACTTACCTGTCCTCAAGGCCTGGTCACCGGAGTCAAAGCCCTCCATGTCCTCCACCTGCTCCCGCTCCAGACATTGGGCGATGACCTCCTCCTCATCCGTCAACCGCAGAGCAGAAGCTGGTCCTCCTCCCGTGCCCCTGATGTGCCTCCTCATAAGGGCCAGCTTCTCACGGACCCGACGTCTCAAGTCATTAATTTTTTTGTTGACATCGTCGGGGGTCCTGGTCTCATTCCCAATGGCATTGACCTCCAGGGTGATCTCCTCCAGGATCTCCCTCTTACGTGCCCTGCTGGTCCTGGCACTGTGGGCACCATGGAGGTACTTATCAAATTTGGCTATTGCCGAAATCAGGACAGCCCTCTCCTCCTTAGAAAAATTCCTCTTCCTCCTCTCCTTGCCAACATTTGCAGCTGCCATCGCTCAGCAAAAGTACCTTGCTTCAGGGGGGGAAACAAGCAGGATGTACTTTTGCACCGGACGGGCGTATGGCTGGGTGTATTTATGCGCTAGGCGTAAGCCGGTGGGCCGGCGTATCCCAGGAAGTTGCGCCGGCGTAGTTGTGACCTTGCGCACAGGGGTGCGGTCATACGTCCGCGCCACTGCGCATGCTCTGTTCATGATACGCTGGCGTAAAACACTGCTCCACATTTGGACCATCATTTGCATGGGGTCACACCCACTTCCACCTACGCCGGCTTACGCCTTCGAAATCTAAGCCACGCCGATGCAGCTTGGGGAGCACTGGCTTCTTGAATTCCATGCTTGCATCTCTGCGCTGCGTCGGCGTAGCGCAAAGGAGATACGCTACACCCACATAAATATGCGCCAATGTATGTGAATCCGGGCCAATATATATATATATATATATATATATATATATATATATATATATATATATATATATATATATATATATATATATATATATATATATATATATATATATATAAATCTATATACAGTATATAGATATATATTTGAAAATATGCACATTTTTACATATACAGATGTAGCACTGGCTTAGTATCACCTCTGATATATTTACAGAGTATTGCTCTCTGAAACATTGCATTGCATTTTTTGGCTAAACTGATAGCAGGAGGAAAGACTCTGTTGGGTACAGCTGCAGGATTGAAAGCAGATTGGGTCCTGCTGTAGCTAAGAAGGAAGCCCACCCTAATAACAAAAACAAGGAAGGACAGGATTGCATAGCAGCACAGGAGAGCTTGATTGGGGGAGAGAGAGGAGGACACAGGAGAAGAGACAGACGGGCATTGTGTGAGCCAGACAAAAAAAGGTCCATGTCCTTGTTGAACACTTCCAGAGCCTGTGTTGCTGTCTGTGACTCTCCTAAAGGTGTACACTTGAGAGGGGAGTTTGCAGTGTGTTATCCTGCCTGATTACTGAAGATGTGCTAACAGTGCAGTGAAATCTAGAGACGAATTTCAGTACTGCAGCAATCATCATCATTATCCTGTTTTTAGGATTTTGTGTCATGTGTTGCTCCCATTGCCATCCAGTCGTCTGAGACAGCAATCAATCTACCAATTGCTGGAAGGAAGATATGTCCAGTTCATCTAATGGCGAGAGATCTTCTGTCATCCTTGTGTACATGGTTCTTGTTTAATCCTGCTAGGTCCCATTTACCGCTAATGCAGCTCTATCTGAAGGTGGATCACCACATCTGTTAATCTTTCTGACACTTTGCAAAGATACCCCTTTCCATTCTGTCAGAGCTTTTTTTCTCAAAAAATAGGTGCAGGAACTCAACCACATCCCCATTCAAATTTCATAAACAGTAGAAGGGTCTTAAAGGGACATTAAATATAAGGATTGCATTACATACAGAGTGTAGAGTTCAGGGGGTTACACACAGAGTGCAGAGCTGTCACTTGTAAACACAGAAACCAGACTTCTGTGTTTACAAGTGATTGTGGTGAGCAGGCACCAAAGGGTCTGAGCCAGAGGTGGTGGAACTGAGTTCCCCCAAGTTCCCCCTGAAAAAAGCCCTGCATTCTGTGAATTACAAATATTACTTCACAAGTCTGATTACTCAAACACAGGATTTAAAATGCCCCAACACTCTCAGACTCTGTGTGTTTGTGTGAATAAATTTCCCACTGGCCAGTGGTTAGCTAGAACCTACAAGACCTAGATAGGATCTAAGGCCCTGTACACGCGATCAGTCCAAACTGATGAAAACGGACTGAAGTTCAGTTTCATCGGTTCACCGATGAAGCTGACTGATGGTCTGATGTGCCTACACACCATCAGTTAAAAAAACTATCGAGTCCAACGCGGTGACGTAAAACACAACGGCGTACTGAAAAAAACGAAGTTCAATGCTTCCAAGCATGCGTCGACTTGATTCTAAGCATGCCCCAGTTTGGAACCGATGCTTTTGCATACTAACCATCGGTTTTGACCTATCAGTTACCAGTCCATCAGTTCAATTTTAAAGCAAGTTTTAAATTTCTGGACCGAAGGATAACAGACTGATGGGGCCCACACAAGGTCGGTTTGGACCGATGAAACTGAACTTCAGTCCGTTTTCATCAGTTTGGACTGATCGTGTGTACAGGGCCTTATAGTCAGTAACATCACCTTTGGGAAATTGTTGAAGATTATTTTTGTATTGTATTGTATAGCTTTGTTCACCACTTGTTCAGTGCATTTCTGGCCAGGCCTCCCACTGGCGGTTAAAGTGAACGAACACCAATCCTGTTTTCATTTACTGAGCAGTTGTATTATATCATTGCATTTAATATTGGTATTCCGTTAATCAGTTTATCTCTTTTCAGGGCTTATTTCTAGTTCTAATAAAGCCTAGCTAAAAGTTTTAACTGTGTTTGGTGTTACTTGGATCCAGGTGAGGGGGGGCCATCACTGGTGTGGGACAGAAGACCCGTATATCACTGCAGCCCTTTTGTGGGTAGCGCTACACAAATATACATGATGACACACAAACATATGCATATGGATGGAATTAAATGTACTTAAGAAGTGAGCTGAACCATACGCTGTCATTAGATAGATAATGCAACTGCAAGCAACATGCCCTCCAGGCCATATTTACCAGAAGCAAAGTCGTTTTTGTGATATCTTTGCTTTCTGAGAGAGCCTTGGCCTGGGCAAACCCTCTATGGGAGATGCAAAAACCCATTGTCCTATTTTACCCAAAATTTGTGGCTTCATTCAAAAGGGTATTTGAAGTTCCCGCTGCCAAGAGCCTCATGTCCATCAAACAGAGTATGAGAACTGTTGCTGATTAAGCCATTGAATTCCGTACTCTGGCAGCAGAGGTTGCTTGGAACAATGAGGCCCTCATGGCTGCCTTTTCTCATGGTCTCTCGAATACCATCAAAGATGAGATAGCAGCAGATGAGATACCTACTGAGCTGTAGAAGTTGATCACGTTTGCCATCCTCTTTGACTCCAGACTCAGATAAAGACTCTCTTTTAAGGAGCGCTTGCGGAAGCCTCCTGTACATTTGTCTCCAAGTTTTGCAGTCCCACCCTATGCCTCGCTCACCTCCCATGCCTCCTGGTACCAAGTCGGTCAGTGAAGTTGATGCTGCCTTTGTATCTAAGCACTAAATTCCACTGCAGCTTCGTGCCACTCCACTTGCCATTGAGGCTATTGACAGGAGACCGCTACAGCCCGCCCATGTGACTTATGAGACAGCTCCATTGTCCATGACCATAGTGGCTTTTCACCATGAGATAATCAAATTCCAAATTATTTCCTCCCCTAAGTTTCCAGTGGATATTGGTTATCCTTGGTTACAGAGACACAACTCCTCTTTTGATTGGCTTTGTGCTGAGGTTCTCTGCTGGTCGCCACAATGCAGCAAGACATGTTTCCAGAATGTGGCTAAGGTCCTATGCGCCTCTTCACTTTCCTTCCTGCTGGAGGAGTACTGCAAGTTTAGCAATGTCTTTGACAAAGGTCAAGCCGGTAGTTTGCCTCCACACCAGTCATATGATTTTGCAATTGACCTTCAACCTGGTGCCATACCCCCTCGTGGCCAGGTTTAACCTTTGGTAAGGAGGACATGGCCACGGAGGAGTATGTTTTCAAAGGATTCATCCGCAAATCCTCATCTCCTGCTGGTGCTTGTTTCTTGTTTGTGAAGAGTGAGTGGTGAACTGAGGCCTTCTATTGATTATAGGGGTCTCAATCATTTAACAATTAAAAATGCTTATCCAGTTCCATTGATTGTGGAGTTATTTGACCACCTAAAGGGAGCAACGGTTTTCACAAAGCTTGATTTGAGAGGGGCATACAATCTTGTGAGGATCAAGGAGGGTGACAAATGGAAAACTGTATAAAGCGAAAAACGCACTGAGTAGGTAATGAAACCATGTCAGTAGTGTAGGACTTTTTGTGGTGTTTCGTGTCAGAAGTAGGTGAGCTAATAATATAACATATAGAAACATATATAGAAAAATATCAAAATTTAATATAAATACATGAAAACAAAATAAATAAAAAATACAATGACAGAAATCATTGATTGCCCTGTTACAGATAAGATGTGACAATAATTAGATGAGTAGAGGGCTGGTCGCCTTATCTGTAACAGGGCAATCAATGATTTCTGTCATTGTATTTTTTATTTATTTTGTTTTCATGTATTTATATTAAATTTTGATATTTTTCTATATATGTTTCTATATGTTATATTATTAGCTCACCTACTTCTGACACGAAACACCACAAAAAGTCCTACACTACTGACATGGTTTCATTACCTACTCAGTGCGTTTTTCGCTTTATATTTTAACCACTAATGACTGGTGGAGTACTGTCATTGTTGGAAACCAACCACACAAACTCTTTGAAATGGAAAACTGTGTTTAATACCAGAAGAGGCCATTATGAGTACTTTGTAATGGCATTTGGCCTTTGCAGCGCTCTGGCAGTTTTCCAGGAATTTATCAATGATGTCCTCCGAGATTTGTAGCAGCTATGTGAGGTGGTTTATCTCAACAATATCCTCCCTAGAGAGCAACCACACAGATGTCTGTCATGTGCTTCAGAAGCTGAGAGAGAACAATCTCTATTGTAAATTGGAGAAGTGCAAGTTCCATCGTGAACAGGTTAAATTCCTGGGTTATGAAATTTCCACGGCTGTTTTTTCGATGGACCCAGAGAAACTTTCAGCAGTCCTAAAGTGGCCCCGACCCATGGGTATACGTCCTCTGCAATGTTTTGTCAGCTTTTTCAATTATTATCAAAAGTTTATTCGTAACTTCTCATCTCTGGTCAAGCCCCTGACTGATATGACCAGAAAGGACGGTAACCCACAGAGTTCCCTGGAGTCCATTAAGGCCTTTGAGAGTCTCAAGACTGCTTTTGTTTCTGCTCCTGTATTAGCACATCCTGATCCTATGTTACCCTTTATCCTTGAGGTTGATGCTTCTGAGACTGGAGTTGGCACCCTTCTGTCTCAACATCCTACCTTTTAAGAGCGCTATGCATCCTTTGGCTACTTTTCCATGAAATTGCCACCTGAGGAATGCAATTACGAGATTGGGGACAGAGATGTTAGCAATCATTTTAGCCTTAAATGGGTTGTAAACCCTCCTGTTTTTTTTCACCTTAATGCATCCTATGCATTAGTAACCCCTCGGGAGAGCGCTTCTCCTAGGGTGTTGTCTGATGTGGGGAGAAGCCGCGAGACCCATAGGGGGAACCCAGAAAACGGCGTTCGGGGCCACTCTGTGCAAAACTAACACAGTGGAGGTAAGTATGATATGTTTGTTTATTTAAAACATTTTTTTAACCTTTTAGTATCACTTTAACCTGCCTGGCGGTATCCCCGAGCGTGACTCGGGGTGTTTTTTTCATGCTGGGATCGGTATCCCCGAGTCACGCTCGGGGTAGATGTGCAGAGTGTGCAGCGGCACGGCTTACCTTCGCAGCATCCACAGACAAGTTACTCACCTTGTCCCTGGATCCTGCGATGCATCCCCGCTGTGTGAGCGAGCAGGTCCTCGCTCGATTCACAGTGTCCCCGTGTGCCGCCGATCTCCGTTCCCTGCGATGTTACGACGCACAGGAGCGGAGAACGGCGCCAAATTCAAAAAAGTAAACAAACACAATACATACAGTATACTGTAATCTTATAGATTACAGTACTGTATGTAAAAAATACACCCCCTCCTTGTCCCTAGTGGTCTTCCCAGTGCCCTACATGTTATTTTATATAATAAAAACTGTTCTTTCTGCCTGAAAACTGTAGATTGTCCAAAAGTGTCCCTTTATGTCAAAAATGGTTTTAGAGCAGCTAGAAAACAGCGATAATAAATTATAATCACTTGCAGAATTGTGCGATAGCGATTTGTGGGGAAATACGTCATAAAAAAATAAAAGTAATGACAGCGACAATTCTGCAACTGAGCAAATTTCAGTGATTTTGAGTTGATTACATTATTGAATAATTTTTGTTATAATTATATTATTATTTGTTATAATTATTTATAATTATTTATTATATTATAATTTATAATTTTGTTTTTAACTAGTTACCGACCGCCCACCGTCATTCTACGTCGGCACTTTAAAGATGAATATCTCGGTAACGGCAGCAGCTGCTGCCACAACCGAGATATTCATCTCTTCAGTGGGCGGCCGTGTAAACGATAACGACGGTCTCCGCGGCGGATTCGCCGCAAGATCGCCGTTATCTATGGCGGGAGAGGGAGCCCCCCTCCCGCCGCTCTCCCGCGCCCTCGTAGCCCGTAGCCGTCGGTAGCAGCGGAGGAGATCGGGACCGTTCGGCAGCTGAGCGGGGTTACGAGTGAAGGAAAAATCTCCTTCACCCATCCCCATAGCTCTGCTGGGCGGAAGTGACGTCAAAACGTCAGTCCCGCCCATCCTCTTAAAGCAACATTTTTTTTTTGTCATTTGAAAAAATGACAGTTTCAAATTTTTTTTTTTTTTTTTGCATTTAAGCCTAAATATGAGATGTGAGGTCTTTTTGACCCCAGATCTCATATTTAAGAGGACCTGTCATGCTTTTTTCTATTACAAGGGATGTTTACATTCCTTGTAATAGGAATAAAAGTGATAATTTTTTATTTTTTTATTTCAGTGTTAAAAATTGTAAAATAAATAAATATAAATACGAAAACCCCCCCAAATTTTTTTTAAAGCGCCCCGTCCCGACGAGCTCACACGCAGAAGCGAACGCATACGCGAGTAGCGCCCGCATATGAAAACGGTGTTCAAACCACACAAATGAGGTATCGCGGCGATCGTTAGAGCGAGAGCAATAATTCTAGCCCTAGGCCTACTCTGTAACTCAAAAAATGCAACCTGTAGAATTTTTTAAACGTCGCCTATCGAGATTTTTAAGGGTAAAAGTTTGACGCCATGCCACGAGCGGGCGCAATTTGTAAGCGTGACATGTTGGGTATCATTTTACTCGGCGTAACATTATCTTTCACAATATGTAAAAAAATTGGGCCAAATTTATTGTTGTCTTATTTTTTAATTTAAAAAAGTGATTTTTTTCCAAAAAAAGTGCGCTTGTAAGACAGCTGCGCAAATACGGTGTGACAAAAATTATTGCAATGACTGCCATTTTATTCTCTAGGGTGTTAGAAAAAAAATATATAATGTTTGGGGGTTTTAAGTAATTTTATAGCAAAAAAATTTGTTTAGTCTCGTAAACACCGAATCTGAAAAACAGGCTCGGGGCTAAAGTGGTTAAAAAAAAATCATACCCGGGATGCCTACAAGACTCTTGTTTGGTCAGATTTAAGTGAGTTATTCCTAAAAATTACAGACCTACAGTATAAAACGCCAAATTTCCTTGCAAAATAATTGTACCACTTTTGGTACGTAATTCCAGACAGAATCATACCGCCAGGGAGGTTAAAGAATGGAGACATCTTCCTCTCACATTCTTGTCTGAGGCTAAATGCCTCTCTCCCTGAAGGGCGTGACGGGCTCTTTTCTTGTCAAGTTTTAATTACATTGTCTCATTCTTACCCAGTACTAAGAATGTAAGGGCTGACGCTTTGTCGCATTAATTTTCCTCCACTTCCAAGATGGAATCAGTTCCTGTTCCCGTGACTCCTCCTGATCGTATTCTGGCTATGGTTCACACCAATCTCACTTCTTCTTTGGGTGACAAAATTCTTGCCATTCAGATCCATGCTCCCCCTGATAAACCTTGTCCCTGAGAATCTCTGTACAGCAGTGCTCCAGACTTACCATTCTCCCAAGGCTGCTGGCCACCCAGGGAATAATCAACTTTTTTGGGCCATTTCCTCAACAAATCTGGTGGACTAGTCTATGTGCTGATGTAGCTGCTTGTTCCATGTATGCTCAGACAGGCAGCGATTGTGATTGGTTTCCAGAGGTTACAGTGTATCATTACTGCTCACTGACTGGCTGCTAAAGGTTACAGCTCACATTATGGCTCACTGTTTATTTGCTAGAGGTTACAGCACATGACTTCTGCTTGTTGATTGGTTGCTAGAGATTACTGTACATCTATACTGATCACTGATAGTGAGTGATTAGGATGTCAAATAACCTCAGGCAACCAATCAGTGAGCGGTAAGGATGTCCAATAACCTCCAGCAACCTGATTTAATTGCTAGAGGTTACTGAACATTATTACTGCTCACTGATTGGTTGCTAGAGGTTACTGCATATCATTACTGCTCAATAATGGGTTTCAAGAGGTTAGTAACTAATCAGTGAGCAGCAATGATGTGCACTAACCTCTTGAAACCAATCATTGAGCAGTAAGGATATGCAGTAACCTCTAGCAACCAATCAGTGAGAAGTAATAATGTTTACTAAAGGTTACAGTACATCATCTCCTCACTGCCTGCACACCATGGACTGGGTAGGTGAGGGGGCCCATCAATAGACACAAAATACCTAGGGATCCCAGTACTCCTGGGATCAGTGGCAATGTTAGGGGAGGGGGTGATTAGTGACAATTCTGGGGGGTTGATGGGAGCAGTGGCAGGGGTATGGTATTAGTTAGGAGGCAGTACACCGTGGTAAATTCTGAATCATGTAGAGCAAAGCTGGAAATCTTTGGCAAGTGTACTGTATAGTGGTATACCAAACCGATGTGTTCAACTGCCCCAGTTGAGGTACTTGTGTACTAAACACGGCAGTCTTGGAACACCACTTCACGTATTGCCCTTTTTAAAAATGTTGTATTGTGATTACTTTTAAGCATTGTTGGTTTTTCAATAAACCCAAATTTGACCGCCTTCTTTTTTTCTCTTTCTTCCATGTTTGGTTGATTGAGTTGCTGTTTGGAGTTTTCTCCATTGTGTTATCCTCCAATCCTGTAAAGGATTCCTTGATCAGAAGTCGCTTTACCATCATCTGGGGACCATTTGGACATCCAGTGAATTCAGAGTCTTCCTTAAATTTGGGACATCTTCTAAAAGTTGTCAGCTGCTATCTGTTTTGTCCATCCAGAATCTTCAGACAAGCTGATGTGACTTGCCCATGAGATTTCACACGCTCTAACGTTCTGCCTAATAAGTAGATCCACCGGTTCCAGTAAGAGTATTCTCCCACTCTCCTTTACAAGAAGGTTTATGTGATGACCCATATTGTTACACATCTGGTTTCATCATCCCATTCTATGGCTTTTTGAATGGACTTTTTATGTGGACTTATTTATTTATATTCACTTTGGTTGCACTTTGAGGCCAATCTCACCACGTATGATATGGTCTCTCTTAATTCTAGTGCTACATTTTCTATTACAGTCACATTTTAATCTTAGTCACATTTCATGTAGCTGCTTTCATTTGTTTTGTTTTTGCAGCCTTTTTGGCTTATTTTTTAGACCAGCGCAATATTTTTCCCTTCCTTCCCATATATCATTTATAAATATAGTATATTAAAAAGTAAGAGTCCCAACTCTGAACCTTGGGGTACAATCAACCCTAGACCATACAGAGTATGAATCGTTAAACACTACTCTCTCAATACGGTCTTTTAGCCAGTTTTCTATCCATTTACAAACTGATTTTTCCACGCCTGTAGACTTTATCTTAGCCATATGTTTCAAATGTTTTTGCAAAATCCAAGTATAAACCATCCACAATAGGGATTAGCCGAACACCCCCCGGTTGGGTTTGCACCAAAACCTGCGATCGGACCGAAAGTTTGCGCGAACTTTAGAACCCCATTAAAGTCTATGGACTCGAACGTGCAAATCAAAAGTGCTAATTTTAAAGGCTAATATTCAAGTTATTGTCCTAAAAAGGGTCTGGGGACCTGGGTTCTGCCTCAGGGGACATGTATCAATGCAAAAAAAAAGTTTTAAAAACGTCTGTTTTTTCGGGAGCAGTGATTTAATGATGCGGAGTTCCGGCCATAATTTCACTTTTTAACCACTTGACAACTGGGCACTTAAACACCCTTAATAACCAGACCAATTTTCAGCTTTTGGTGCTCTCACGTTTTGAATGACAATAACTCAGTCAAACAACATTGTAACCAAATGAAATTTTTGTCCTTTTTTTCCCACAAATAGAGCTTTCTTTTGGTGGTATTTGATCACCTCTGCAGGTTTTTTTTTTCGCTATTAATGAAAAAAGAACGAAAATTTTGTAAAAAAAAGAATTTTTCTTCATTTCTATCATATCATTTTGTAAAAAAGTAATTTGTCCTCATACATTTGGCCTAAAATGCATACTGCTACATATTTTTTGTAAAAAAAAAAAAAATTGGGATATTATTTAGTCTGGGTGAAAGTTATAGGGTCTACAAGCTATGGTACCAATTTCTGAAAATTTAACAATTTGATCACACCTGAAGTACTGACAGCTTCTCTCATTTCTTGAGACCCTAACAAACCAATAAAGTACAAATACCCCCCAAATGACCCCTTTTTGGAAAGTAGACATTCCAAGGTAGTTAGTAAGAGTCATAGTTAGTTTTTTGAAGTTGTCATTTGTTCCCACAATTCTTTGCAAAATTAAGATTTTTTTTTTTTTTTTTTCATACCAATATTGTCATTATAACAGGTTATTTCTCTCACATGGCATGTATATTCCACAAATGACACCCCAAAATATATTCTGCTGCTCCTCCTGAGTATGGCGATACCACATGTGTGAGACTTTTACACAGCGTGGCCACATACAGAGGCCCAACACCGAAGTAGCAACTTCAAGCATTCTAGGAGCATAAATTACACATCTAATCTCTCAACCACCTATTACACTTTTGAAGGCCCTGGAGCACCAGGACAATGGAAACGCCCACAAAGTGACCCCATTTTGGAAAGCTAACACCCCAACGTATAATCTATGAGGCATAATGAGTCTTTTGAACAGTTCATTTTTTTCCAGATGTTTTTGGAAAATGTGGAAAAAAATAAAAACGCATTTTTTTTTACAGAACGTTGTCCATTTATAGGATATTTCCAACACATAGCATGTACATAGAAAAAATTACACCCCAAAATATATTCTGCTGCTCCTCCTGAGTATGGTGATACCACATGTGTGAGACTTTTACACAGCGTGGCCACATACAGAGGCCCAACATCCAAGAAGCACCATCAGGTGTTCTAGGGACATAAATTACACATCCAATTTCCTTACAATCTATCACATTTTTGAAGGGCCTTCATATTTCTAACACAGCATGTACATACCAAGAATTACACCCTAAAATACATTCTGCTGAGTAATGGGTAAAAAAAAAAGAAGATTACATGTGGTTTTAGTAGTGCAATTGTCCACAGAAGGAGAGCCCCGATCCAGGCAGCAGGCAGGGACGTGGTCACTGGTCAGCGACAGTGAATGGAATTGTCCAGGCAGCAGGCAGCAGGCAGGAATATTGTCCATAGTCAGGCAAAATATTCGTCCTGGTAGGAACATGGTCCAAGTAGCGGGCCAGGAAAGAATGGGGACAGGGGTAGAGGCTTCTCCCACCCAAATCTCTTTGAAGCCTCCGGGCAACCAGACCCTAATCCGGGAATGAGAAAACTAAAAAATTAGTTTTTTCATCCAGAAAAACAATTCTGGAGCCCCTCACATATGTGAGACCCCTGTGTTCCCACTAGTATAGCAGGGTAAAAGATCAATCCAAGGGGCAGGCAAAAAACGTGGTCAAACAGTCCAGGGTCAGTTCCAGAGCAGGCAGAGGTAGGTACAGTTTATGGTTAGGCAAAAGAGTGGTCGTATAACAAGCCAGGGTCAGTTCCAGAGAAGGCAGAGGTATGTTTAGGGTTAGGCAAAAGAGTGGTCGTATAACAGGCCATGGTCGATTCCGGAGAAGGCAGAAGTATGTTTAGGGTTAGGCAAAAGAGTGGTCGTATAACAGGCCATGGTCGGTTCCGGAGAAGGCAGAGGTATGAGTCCAGTGGCATAAGGGGTGTGGGGGGAAATTACAGGAAATTAGAATTGCGTTTACCATACGTCCCTAATAATGAAGAAACGTATGGTAACGGCGGAAACATGTTCCAATACAGAGGCCTGGTTGGGAAGGACAATCGGGACAGTAATACACAGTGTCTTTTCGAATTCCTCTTCTGGAGCACACCCGGCACCTCTTCTGATTTCTGTGGCCTGTTTCAGGGGAGGGGGTTTTCTCAGGAAAGTGACGCTCGTGGAGTCTGCTCACAGAATCAGAGCAAATATTTTCCGGTGGGTTTTCAGGGTACAAAAGGGCGGTGATGACTTCTTCTTGATAGTCCAGATATGATACGGGGTTCTCTGATGATTTTTTGTAGATTACATAGGAGTTATAAAAGGCCAAACTAAAAAAATAAATGGACACTTTCTTGTACCAGTGGCGGGATTTTTTTGTGGGCAGGTAGGGTTCTATCATCTGGTCATTGAAGTCCACTCCCCCCATGAACAAATTATAGTCATAGATGCATTTTGGTTTTTGGATTGGGCCGGTTCTTTTGGGGACTTCCACGCAGGTGTCGTCGTGGATTGATGTAAGCATGTGGACGTTCCGTTTGTCCCTCCACCTGACAGCCAATATCTCCTGGTTCCTCAATGCTGCAGACTCCCCTCGTCTGAGCTTTTGATCCACCAGTTTTTGCGGGAAGCCTTTCCTGTTGGGTCTTATTGTGCCACATGCTGGGGTATTCCGAAGGTAAAGACAGCGAAACAGGGGCAAGCTGGTGTAGAAATTATCCACATAAAGGTGGTATCCCTTTCCAAAGAGTGGATACATCAGATCCCAGACCACTTTTCCGCTGACTCCCATATACTCTGGGCATTCAGGGGGATGCAGTTGGGAGTCCTTCCCTTCATACACCAAGAATGAGTATAGGTACCCTGTGGCTCTGTCGCAAAGTTTGTACATTTTGACCCCATATCGGGCCCTTTTGCTGGGGATGAACTGCTTGATGCTCAGCCTGCCTGAGAATTTGACAAGGGACTCGTCCACAGATATGTTCTGTTCAGGGGTATCGTTGAGCGAAAAAATTTAGAAGTGGCCTAATTTTATATAGCTTGTCAAAAGCAGGGTCATTTCGGGGAGGGCACTGGGCGTTATCGTTAAAGTGGAGGAACCGCATAATTATTAAATATCGGGATCTTGGCATAAGGGAGGAGAAGAGTGGCATGTGGTGAATGGGTTTGGTGGACCAGTAGGAGTACAATTGTTTTTTTTTTGAAAGTGCCATAGTAAAGGTTAGGCCTAAGAAAATTTTAAATTCGTCCACGGTTAGTTCTCTCCACTCAAAGGGGCGGGCATATCTGGAACCAGGGTTACTTCTTATGTACTGTTGTGCGTAGAGATTGCACTGGGCCACAATGAAGGATAGCAAATCTTCGGTGAAAAGTAAATTAAAAAAATTAAGCATTGAAAAGTTTTCGGTGTTCACCTGGACACCTGGCTGGGCAGTGAAAGGGGGGATATTTGCTGCTCCGGAATTAGGGGGAAGCCACAGGGGGTTTTGAAGGCCATAGGGAAGGCTGGCATGGCCCCTATCCCTTTGGGGCTGAGATGACACCCTACTGGTGCCTGGGCTTTGTTGCAGTGGCACAGCGCTTGAGGCGGACGGCACAGCGCTTGTGGCGGACGGCACAGCGCTTGAGGTGGACGGCACATTGCTTGAGGTGGACGGCACAGCGCTTGAGGTGGACGGCCCTGCGCGTCTGGGAGTAGGCCGCTTCTCCACGCCAGCACCCCTTCTTTTCCTGGTCCCACGTTCCTCTTCAGATTCTGAATCCGACCCACTGTCTATAACGGGTTCATAGGCCGAATCCGAATCGGACAGAGACTCCTCGCTGCTCTCATCGCTCATGGCTAGTAGACGCTGTACGGCCTGCTCACCGGTAAATAATTTTTTTGCCATACTGGTGGCTGGTGAGGCTGTACTGCATAGCACTGTGGTGGCACTGATGGACACAGGTGGGCACAGGCGGCACTTATGTGCACTGTAGTGGCACGGGTGTGGCTCTGGTGGGCACAGGTGGCTCTGGTGGGCACAGGTGGCTCTGGTGGGCACAGGTGGCTCTGGTGGCTCTGGTGGGGCTCTGGTGTGCACTGATTAGCAGAAGGCGGCACTTATGTGCACTGTAGTGGCACGGGTGTGGCTCTGGTGGGCACAGGTGGCTCTGGTGGGCACAGGCAGCACTGGTGGGCACAGGCAGCACTGGTGGGCACAGGCGGCACTGGTGGGCACAGGTGGCCCTGGTGGCACTGGTGGCACTGGTGGGCGCAGGTGGCACTGGTGGGCGCAGACGGCACTGGTGGGCACAGGCGGCACTGGTGGGCACAGGCAGCACTGGTACGGCACTGTTTTGGCACTGGTATAGGACTGTTGTGGCTCTGGTGGCACTGGTGCGGCTCTGGTGACACTGGTGCGGCTCCGGTGACACTGGTGCGGCTCTGGTGACACTGGTGTGGCACAGGTGGCACAGATGTGGCACTACTGGGCACAGATGTGGCACTATGGACACAGATGTGGCACTGACCAGGAAGTCAAATAAGCAGAGAAATAGATCGATTCAATCCCTAAAACAAACTTCCTTTCCAGAGATGTTAAAACTTCCACAGAGACGGCTAATGAAAAGCTCCAGGCTCAGCAAGTAGAAAGTATATACCGGGAAGATAGGAGAAAAAAGGATCTAAGGCCCCGTACACACGACAGAGTTTCTCGGCAGAATTCACCGAGAAACTCGGTCAAAACCCGGATTCTGCCGAGAAACTCTGTCGTCTGTACAGTTTTGGCTCGATGGAGCCGCCGAGGAGCTCGACGAGAAAATAGAGAACATGTTCTCTATTTTCTCGTTGTTCTATGGGAGAAGGCGGCCCGCCGAGCTCCTCGGCGGCTTCATCCCAGAACTCGACGAGGAACTCGACGTGCTTGGCACGTCGAGTTCCTCGGCCGTGTGTACGGGGCCTAAGAGCTCTCCGTTTGGTAATACAGCACATGCATTTATTAAAAAATCAGTCTACTCACAAACACCATGATTTAAACAGCACTCATTCAGCAGAGCGGGTGACGTCATCAGAAGCAGCCGAACCCCCGTACAAGTTACGTTCAATAGAACTTCCTCAGCGGGGATTTTGTGAGTAGACTAATTTTTTAATAAATGCCTGTGCTGTATTACCAAACGGAGAGCTCTTAGATCCTTTTTTCTCCTATCTTCCCGGTGTATACTTTCTACTTGCGGAGCCTGGAGCTTTCATTAGCCGTCTCTGTGGAAGTTTTAACATCTCTGGAAAGGAAGTTTGTTTTAGGGATTGAATCGATCTATTTCTCTGCTTATTTGACTTTCTGGTAATTCAGGGGTCAGTACTGGAGGTGAGAGTACCTAGTGAGACTTGCGGTAGAGGGATTGTCACACGATTTTGTGGATCTTACAGTCCAGCTTGCATATTTATTTAGGGTCTATTTGAATTTTTGCGCTGATTGCACCTCCTGTTTTTTTTGCGTTAAGTAGAATCTGTTTGTAATTTTGAACTGGTACATTTTTTAAGTGTAGCTCCAGCCAAAAAAAATCTATTTTTAAGCTTTTTGGAAAACATAGGGAAGGGTTATCACCCCTGTAACATTTGTTTTGCTGTCTGTGCACCTGTTCAGAAGATTTCACCTCACTTTCTGTCCCAATGACAAGATTTTTCTAGAAAATGTGGGTTTTTTAGTGAAACAAGGATTGGTGATAAAGCATCAGTGGAGAGGAGACGCCTTTTTTCCCCATATTAACTCTTACAGGAGAGAATTTCCCTTCCTAGGGGTAGAGTTCCTCTCACTTCCTGTTGTCTCCTTCCGTTTGCAAGTAAGAGTAAGTCGTTTGTAAGTTGGATGTTTGAAAGTGGGGGCCTGCCGTATATACTCTGCTAAAATTTGGACCTTAGGTGTTGGTGTTGCCACAACACTGTAAGCCCTCACAGTTAATCTTGGTGGGCACTGGAGCGCCCTGCTGTGAACTATTATATCAATAATTGTAATTACATGTCATTGTTGAACAGTGGTAGAAAAATTGGGCCTTTGGTGGTGGTGGTGGTGTTGCCACAACGCTGTAAGCCCTCACAGTTACTCTTGGTGGGCGCAGGAATGGGCCCTGCTTTGAAATATTAGATCAAAAATTTTAATTACATGCCATTGTTGAACAGGGGCAGAAAAATTGGGCCTTTGGTGGTGGTGGTGGTGTTGCCACAACACTGTAAGCCCCCACAGTTACTCTTGGTGAGCGCAGGAATGGGCCCTGCTGTGAAATATTAGCTCAAGAATTGTAATTACATGCTCCTGTTGAACAGGGGAAGACAAATTGGGCCCTAGGCACTGGTGCCACAACACAGCAAACCCTCACAGATACTCTAGTTGGAGTGCAGGAATGAGTCCTGCTGCAAAGTATTGCATCAAAAATTGTAATTACACGCCGCAGTTAAACAGGGGCTGAAAAATTGGGCCTTAGCCACTGGTGGCGGTGCCCAGAACCAAAAATGTTCTTACAAGCTATCAGCATGATCATTGAGGGGTAAGAGGATAGTCACTCAGCATCAGCATAGGAAGTCTTAAAGGGATCTGACATTTAAAAAAAAAATATTTGGTTACATCAGCATCAGGTGCTTGGTAGCTAGTGGTGATCCAAGACTGATTCATTTTTATGAAGGTCAGTCGATCGACTGAGTCGGTGGACAGGTGCACCCTGTGATCGGTTACAAAGCCTCCAGCAGCACTGAATGTGCGTTCTGAAAGAACGCTGGATGCAGGACAGGCCAGTAGCTCAATTAGATACTGTACAAGCTCTGGCCAGTGATCCATCCTCAAGACCCAGTAACCCAGAGGATTTTCGGTGGGAAAGGTGTCCAAGTCTGATCTTGCCCCTGGGTATTCGTGCACCATGTAAAACAGACACTGGCGATGGTTGCTGGAACCGATCATACCTTGGGGCTGCGGAATAAAAAATTGTCTGAACGCATCGGTCAGACAGCCACCTTCTCCACCGCTCCTCCTTCTTTGACTGACCGAAGCCTCAGCAACACGTTGTCCAGGACCAGGATTTTGTAACCTCCCAGTCTCTGGGAACACATTGCACAGACCTTTTTGCAAGGCTTCACGAAGATGTTTCATCCTCTGCTCCCTCTGCGACGGCAAGATAACGTCCGCAACCTTACCCTTTGCAGGATCAGGGAGGCCATGCAGCGTAGCTTTGCAGAGGCATTCGGTGCGGAGTCCTCTGGGTCACTCAGGACGACATGATCTGCAGCCACCTCCTCCCAGCCACGTACAAGTCCATGAGGTTCTTGGGACTGTAATTTATCCCTTTGAGACTGCTGCTGATGATGAGTGCTAGGATCTACCTCCATGCTGAAACAATCCTCCTCCTCGTCCTCTTCCTGTGTGATAGGCGGGCAAGCAGGAACACTTCCTCCCTCTGTTCTGCTCCAAAGGCCCTGTCCATTATTCCACGCAGTATGTGCTCCAACAGGTGGATAAGAGGGACACTGTCACTGCTCATCATCCTCATGGCCTTCTCAAATGATGACAGGACAGTGCATGCATCCCTGATCATGGCCCACTGGCGTAGGGAAAAAACCAAGCTCCCCTGACCCTGTCCTGGTGCCATATTGGCACAGATGCTCATTGATGGCTCTCTGCTGTGTGCAGCCGCTGCAGCATGGCCAACGTACAGTTCCACCTGGTGGGCATGTCACAGATTAGGCGGTTCTTGGGCAAGTTGGATTCCAGCCGAGCACTGGCATTATATGACCAGCGGAAATGTACACAGAGTTTCCTGGCCTGCTTCAGGAAATCCTGTAAGCCCAGGTACCTGCCCAAGAACCGCTGCACCACCAAGTTAAGGATGTGAGCTAAACAAGGCACATGGGTCAGTTATCCCTGTCTGAGGGCGGAGAGGAGGTTGGTGCCATTGTCGCAAACCTCCTGGCTTAAGCTGGCATGGCTTCAACCACCTCTGAGCCTGCCCCTGTAGAGCTGACAGAACCTCTGCCCCAGTGTGGCTCCTGTCCCCCAAGCACACCAGCTCATATTTTTACATGCGTAGCCCCTTGAACGCCTACGGAGCACCGCTGGTTCAGAGGACAAATCAGCACAGGAAGAGGCCATGGAGGAAGAAGAAGAGGAGGGGGTGGAGGAGAGAGGTGTGTCACAATCACCAGTAGTAGAATTTTGGAGGCGTGGTGGCAGAACAACCTTCAACACTACTGTATCTTGTCCTGAATACTTCCCAGCTGCCAGCAGAGTCCCCTAATGCGCCATGAAAGAAAGGTAACGTCCCTTTCCATGCCTGCTGGACCATGAGTCAGCGGTAATATGCAGCTTACCACTGACTGCCCTGTCCAGCGAGGCATGGACATTGCCTTCCACATGCTGGTAGAGATCCGTAGTCGCCTTCCGTGAGAAAAAGTGTCATTTGGGAACCTGCCACTGAGGTACTGCACATTCCACAAACTCACGGAAGGGGGCAGATTCTACCAACTGAAAAGGCAGCAGTTGAAGTGCTAGCAATTTAGCCAAGCTAGCATTCAACCGCTGGGCATGTGGATGGCTGGGAGCGAACTTCTTTCGGCGGTGCAGCAGCTGGGGCAGGGAAATGTGCCTGGTACAATCTGATGTTGGTGTACCGATAGCAGATTGCCCGCAAGTATTTGGCTGTGATACGCCTAATTCTACACCTTCATTCCTCTCAGTGCAGGTTTCAGAGAGGACTGAAGGTATAGTGGGGTTGGAGATCCCAGCTGATGAGGAGCAAGGAGAGGTCTGCTTTGTTCTTTGGTGTGGGTCTTTTAGGTACGCTTGCCAACAAACTGCATGACAGGTCGACATATGTCTGGTCAAGCATGTGGTGCCCAAGCGGGTGATGTTTTGGCTACGCGAGATACGCTTGAGACATATGTTGCAAATAGCAGCGGTGTGATCTGATGCACTCGTCTCAATAAAGACACACCAAAGAACTTTTGGAATAACGTGGAGAGACAGCAGCGCCCTGCACATGTGAAGCTCTCTGGTGTTATGTAGTCAGTGTGCTGCCCTTAAGCTGGTCCCTGGAGGGCATCCTGCCTCGTTGGAGATGTGCCTCCTCTTCCTCCTCCTCCTCCTCTCTCCTATCAGGCACCCACGTGGAGTCAGTGACCTCATCATCCCCTCCCTCCTCATCACTGGGCAAACCTGGCAGTATGCTGCATCTGGGGGAACATGACTGCCAGATTGCTGTCCTTCTTGGGCACCCCCTCTTTCTGGGTTCACATTACTGCCTTCCTCTAGCTAGGTACCATCATCGGAGCTTTCAAAACGCTGCGCATCCTCCTGCAGCATGTACCCAACACTTTGGTCAAACAGTTCGGGGGACTCCTCAGGAGGACATGGTGAGGCTAGGGAAGGAGTGACTGATGCCATTGAGCCGAGGGAAGAGGCCGCTTTGGCAGCTGCCTTGCCAGACAAAGTACCCTGAGCCTGGGTGAGAGAGGATGAGGAGGATGAGGATGGCTTGGTCATCCACTCTACCAAGTCTGCAGCATGTTGTGGCTCAACACAGCCAGCTACCGAAAAAAAAGGACAAGCGTGTCCCTTGACCACGTGCTGATGAGGATGCACCGTGTCCACGACCAGCACAGAGCCTGCTTGCCCTCTTTTATTGGCTTGTGACTGTCTGTCTCTCCTTGTTGTCCTTCCAGACATACTATTGGCCTGCAGGGATATGTAGCTGCACAGAGCTGGGATGTATACATGTACTGCAGCTAGCAGAATCAACTGCCTGCCTGTAGTATTATTAGTATGAGAACACCAACAATTGTCTTCAGTTAGCTTTAGTTGCACACTGTGTAGAGGACACAGTACACTAACTGAACATACTGCAGCTCCCTGCCTGTGGTATTAGCATGAGAACACCAGCAATTGTATTCAGTTAAGCTTTAGGTGCACACTGTGCAAAGGACACAGTACACTAAGTGAAAATACTGCAGCTAGCACAATCACCTGCCTGCCTGTCAGTATATTATGAAGAGAATAACAGGAACGGATCTAGCTAAACTGAATACAGTATATAAATATATATACAACACCTGGGATGCATAAATATCCTCTACACACTGTAACTGAAGCTAATTGACTCGCCTGCCTGCTCTATCTAACTCAGGTGTCCGTTTAATAAACTGTGAAGTTTTTTCTCAGTTCAGTTCACTGCAGTTTACGGCAGTTCACAGAAGGAAAATGATCTCCTCTGCAGCTGGTTTAATAAACTGAGAACTTCAGTTCTCAGATGGTGAACAGAGGTGAAGTTTTTTCTCTAAAAACAACTGAGATCTGTGTAAAAGTGTGTGGACTGCCTGTAATCTCGTGAGATATTGTGAGATTATGGTGCAGCCGAGTTCAAAAAGTGAAACTAAAGTTTAAAAGAGCATGTAATTAATGTTTTCAGACATGTGATAACACATATATATATAAATATATATATATATATATATATATATATATATATATATATATATATATATATATATATATATATATACACACACACATATATATATATATATATATATATATATATATATATATATATATACATATATATATCCTGAATATATACGTGTGTGTGTGTGTGTATATATATATATATATATATATATATATATATATATATACACACACCCACATATATACAGGATTTATATATATATATATATACATATACAGTATATATGTATATATACACAAATACATGAATATATATATTCATGTGTTTGTGTATATATGTGTGTGTATACATATATATAAATACTGTATGTGTGTGTGTGTGTATATAAATACTGGGCCAGATTCAGGTAGATTTGCCCATTACTTACACATGAGCTGCTCAGCTGAATTTCTCTGCGCTGGGGCAATTTTGCCAAATTGCCACCTGATTCAGGAATCGTTTGTTCATTTAATTTTCTCCTGTTTAAGGCAAAGCTGAGGGCGCAAGGCCGTGCAAGTCAAAGTGGGTGTGCCCCTATGTAAATGAGGATTTTTCGGCTCAGCAGAGGTTTGCGCCGGGCGCGCGCATGCGCAGTTATAGCGCTGCCGTCTGCGCATGCGTCAAACTGCGCCTAGCAGGGCAAATCCTGCTCAGCTGCTTTCACTGAGCAAATAAATAGGAGCAGACTTGCGCAGGTTCTTTGCTGAATTTCATCCTGCTTTTTCCAACCCCCCCTGAGCAAGGAAATTCAGCCCATTTTGAAGAGATGGCACCTCCCAAAGGAACTAAAAAAAGAAAGGCAAACTTCGTGGCTGCGGAGATGGACATCTTAATTGCTGCACTCCAGCAACATAAAGAACTTCTATATGGTGCCCAGCGGGCAAACACCACCGTTGCCCAAAGGAGGGCTATCTTTGAAGCCATAGCCCTGGACATCAATGCCCTGGGTAATGAAGATCGTTCCTGGGATGACATTAAAAAAAAACTGAATGATATGAGGCGCAGGGTCCGGGATAAACTGGCTCTTATCCGAAAACATACCGGTGGCACGGGAGGTGGACCACGATGTAAGATCCGCCTAAATCATGAGGAGGAGCTTATTGCCCAAACTTTTGTGCAGGAGCAGGTGGAGGGACTTGAAGGGTACGACTCCACTGTTGGGAACTTGGGGACTGGTAAGTTATTTTTGTTTCATATCTGCTGTGCATCATGGGAGGGGGTAGAAGTGAACATATTTGTGGGTAGAAGTGAAGATGGAACTATTATTTTTGTTTCATATCTGCTGTGCATCATGGGAGGGGGTAGAAGTGAACATATTTGTGGGTAGAAGTGAAGATGGAACTATTATTTTTGTTTCATATCTGCTGTGCATCATGGGAGGGGGTAGAAGTGAACATATTTGTGGGTAGAAGTGAAGATGGAACTATTATTTTTGTTTCATATCTGCTGTGCATCATGGGAGGGGGTAGAAGTGAACATATTTGTGGGTAGAAGTGAAGATGGAACTATTATTTTTGTTTCATATCTGCTGTGCATCATGGGAGGGGGTAGAAGTGAACATATTTGTGGGTAGAAGTGAAGATGGAACTATTATTTTTGTTTCATATCTGCTGTGCATCATGGGAGGGGGTAGAAGTGAACATGTGAGCAGTGTGTTGCACCAGCAAAATATTTAATTTTGGTGTCATCCACAGGTGGTGATGAGGATGATGAAGCTGGGCCGTCTTCGGCTGCGGGGCCACCCACGCCATCCATACCTGAGCCAGGGGTCCAGTCAGGCCCCATGGACATTATGGCTATGCTGGTCCAGGAGGAGATCCTACCGGGGCCAAGTATGGTGGAGGAAGTTGTTTTGGAGGAGGATTCCTTTTTCCTCATCCAGGAGGACTCTGGCTCCCTCCAGGAGGATACCACCATCCCTGAGCAACCCACCACCCCCCCGCCCAGCACGTCATCCCCCTCCAGGGCAGGCCCCTCCATTGTGGACCCCTCCCCTTCTCCCTCTGTCCATGCCCGAGCCTCTCCTCCCAGGAAGGCTCTGTCCAAAACAAGGCATATATCCTCCAGCCTCCGTGACGGTCTGCTGGAGGAGCAGGCCCTGCAGACCCGCCATATAGGGGCCATGGTGGGAGATGTTCGACGTCTGGCGGACAGCATGGCATCCACCTCCACCTCTGTGCAGCATGCCCTCACCCTGCATGCAGACCGGGACAAACATGTCTCACAGAGCCTGGCGGAAATAAGTGGCAACTCCAAGGCCATAGTCACCTGCTTGGTGGCTCAGGAGAACGCCCCCGCTTTATTAAGCAGGATGGCAGCTGCGGTGGAGGCCAACACCGCTGCTGTGCAGGCCAACACCGCTGCAGTGCGGGAGGAGGGGAGAGTTACCCGCCGTCATCAGCGGGATACCACCACCCGCCAAATGCGGATGTTGGCCCAGACCAACACCATCCTCGCCCGCCTGGCCAACGCCATGGAGGGCATGCAGCCACCACCTGCGAGGAGTCTGGAAGTAGGGGTTGATGCTCCTCCCCCCCCTCCATCCCCACCCCATGCCTCCTCCGCACCACGGAGATTGAGGAGCCAGAGCCGGGGCACCCTTGGCCCAAAGAAGAAATCAAAAAAATGATTTAATTTCTACAATTATTATATGCTCAGAATATGAGTTTTTTTTTTTTTATATATATGCTCAGAATATGAGTTTTTATATTTATTTGTAGTTCCTACACACGGTGAGGAGTGTATACTACAGTGTGACTGGTGTGTGAATGGGGGGGGGTGGCACTACTGCTGGAAAAGGGGTGTCACCCTCTGCCATGTGAAAGGTGTATGAATGGACAGCAACATAATTGGAGCCTTGACGCGGCGTTGCTGCTCCCTAATACCATGGGGTATTGTTGGGTCTAATCCAATTTGGGGTGCATGTGTCGTGTGTGTGCTAGGGACTACAGTGGTGTGCATACATGCATTATACTTGTGACAAGATCAGGGTGTGTTTAATGTGCAAAGAGACGTTCCACAAGACCATTCCGGATTGCTCTTCCCTCAGAAGATCCGGTAGTGTTTCTTGGGGGGGGGTTGCGTGGTTCGGGAGTAAGGTCATTGCGTAGCTCAATGTGCATGCCCCTTCTCTCAGCAAAATTGTGGAGAATACAACATGCCCCGATGATTTGGCACACAAAGTTGGGTGAATACAACAGGGTCCCCCCTGATTTATCCATCGATCTGAATCGAGATTTAAGGATGCCAAATGTGCGCTCCACCACCGCACGGGTACGTGCATGGGCTTCGTTAAAACTTTCCTCTCCTGGTGTTTGAGGGTTACGAAATGGGGTCATCATGTGAGGTCCCAGGGCATATGCAGAGTCACCTGGAAGGGAAAAGACAGGAGGATGTTAGTCGTGCATGTGCCCCTTGTGATGTCTGCATCATGGGGAGGGGGGGGGCAGTCATACCTGACACCCATGTCACTCACCAATCAGCCAGCTGTCTCCATACATGTTCTGGTCAAACTCGGTTGGGATGGGGCTGTGTCGGTAAATAAAACTGTCATGGCTTGACCCTGGGTGTTTGGCACGGACATGCCATATGAGGCCATGTGCATCCACAATCACCTGCACATTTATCGAATGCCAATGCTTCCTGTTGCAGTAGATATGCTCGAGGAGCCAGGGGGGGCGTAGTGCCACATGGGTACAATCTATTGCACCCACAGTGCGTGGGAATCTGGCTATTTCATAAAAATCACTGATTGCCTTCTGCCGCAGGTCAACCGTGTTTGTTTTGATAAATTATGTGCCCATGCGTCTGAGTATTGCAGGGATCACTTGGTGCACACACCTGCTCATGCTGGATTGGGACATCCCCGCCACCATTCCACCTGTGCGCTGAAATGAGCCACTTGCCAAAAAATGAAGGGTTGCCACTACCTTCACCAGTGGCTGCACTGCCTGTCCCCGATGGGTCGGGCTGCTGATGTCATCCTGCAGGATTGTTACCAACTCAAGGATGACTTCAGGGCTGAAGCGAAACAGGCGATACACCTCATTATCACTCATCTCAAAAAGGTTGTAGCGCCCTCTGTAAATCCTCTCCCGTGCCCTCCTACGAGTCGGCTCAGTCAATAGAATATCAAGAACCATAGCTGCCCCTGGCATGTTGGTGCACAGATGTGAGGTCCCGAAAATGTGGGTGCTCTGCTTGTTCAGCTCGTCTGTCTAGGTGCTGCTGAAGTTGCGCGCTCCTGCAGATGACATTTGGCCATCTTTTGCTAACTTGCCCCTGCTTTTAGCAGGAGCAAGTTTGCCCGGGGAAAAAAGCTTGCGCGCTTCCAGCGCAAGATGCACATCACATGCGCATGTTTCTGAATCATCGGCAGTACCTAATTTGCATATTCGCTGAGGGAATTCCATGAAGGCGCAACTTACACCCCACGCAAAATTGCGCTATAATTGCGCCGGAGCAGCGAGGCTGCGTGCGCGGGAAAATGGCCGCATTTCAGGCATAACTGGTTTACAGAATCAGCCGCAGATTTGCCTGGGAGCAAATCAGTACTTGCGCGGCGCAAATCACACTTGCTCCCACTGTATATATGTGTGTATACATACATATATATAGATACTGTATATATGTGTGTATACATACATATATATATAATATATATGTGTGTGTATATATATATATATATATATATATATATATATATATATATATATATACACACACACACGTGTTATATAGATACTGTATGTGTGTATATATATATATATACATACAGTATATATATACATATATATATATATATATATATATATATATATACACACACATATACACAGTGGCCCAGATTCAGGTAGATTTGCCCATTAGTTGCACCTGTGAAGAGCAGCTGATTTGCTCTGCGCTGGGGCAAATTGGAAAGATTGCCACCTGATTCAGGATTCCTTTTGTCTGCTAATTTGCTCCTTTGTAAGGCAAAAATCAGGGCCTAAGGCAGCGCAAGTGAAAGTGGGTGTGCCCTATGCAAATGATCTTTTTTTCACTCAGCAGTGGTTTGCACCTATTTTCAGGGCAAATTTTGCCCAACTGCTTGCACTGAGCAAATAAATAGGGGCAGACCTGCGCAGGTCCTGTGCAAAATTACATCCTGCTTGTTCCACCCCCCCTGAGCAAGGTAATTTTGCCCTTTGCTGCGAGATGGCACCTCCTGGCCAAAAAAAAAAAGAGGAAGGCTAATTTTGTGGCAGCGGAGATGGAGATCATGCTGGCGGCACTGACGCGCCATACTGCTGTTCTGTATGGCGCTGAACGCCAAAATACTATCGTAGCCCAAAGGAGGGCAATATTTGAGGTGATAACCTTGGACATCAATGCCCTGGGCTTTGAGGACCGGACTTGAATGGACATCCAGAAAAAGTTCACGGACATGCGGCGTCGCGTCCGGGACAAAATTGTCCTCATTAAAAAGCACAGCAGGGGCACCGGAGGAGGACCAGCCTGTTCTGTGCGACTCAATCCGGAGGAGGAGGTCATCTTTCAGAGTCTAGCGCTGGAGCAGGTGGAGGGACTGCCAGGCTATGACTCCACTGTTGGGGACTTGGGGACTGCTAAGTTTTTTGTTTCTCATATCTGCTGTGTATCATGGGAGGGGGTAGAAGTGAACATATGAGGGGTAGAAGGGAACATGTAACAAGTTTTTGTTTCTCATATCTGCTGTGTATCATGGGAGGGGGTAGAAGGGAACATATGAGGGGGTAGAAGGGAACATGTAACAAGTAGTGTTGAGCAGAATATGCCATATTCGATTTCGCGATATATCTCGAATATATATTCGAATATTCGAGATATATTCGCTAAATTCGAATATTCGTGATATTTTATCGAAATTAAATGATTGCGATTTTTCGCTATTGCGAATGCGAAAATAATTGCGATTTTTTGATAACTGCGGTAGGAGCACTCTGATTGGCTCAGAATATTCGTGATATTTTATCGAAATATCGCAACATGCGAATGCGATATTTATTGCGCAATTTCGAGAAATGCTGGAGGAGCGCTCTGATTGGCTCAGAATATTCGTGATATTTTATCGAAATATCGCAACATGCGAATGCGATATTTACTGCGCAATTTCGACAAATGCTGTAGGAGCACTCTGATTGGCTCAGAATATTCGTGATATTTTACAATACAAAATAATTGCGAATATTCGGCAAATGCGGAAGGAGCACTCTGATTGGCTCAGAATATTCTTGATATTTTACAATACAAAATAATTGCGAATATTCGGCAAATGCGGAAGGAGCACTCTGATTGGCTCAGAATATTCTTGATATTTTACAATACAAAATAATTGCGAATATTCGGCAAATGCAGAAGGAGCACTCTGATTGGCTCAGAATATTCTTGATATTTTACAATACAAAATAATTGCGAATATTCGGCAAATGCAGAAGGAGCACTCTGATTGGCTCAGAATATTCTTGATATTTTACAATACAAAATAATTGCGAATATTCGGCAAATGCAGAAGGAGCACTCTGATTGGCTCAGAATATTCTTGATATTTTACAATACAAAATAATTGCGAATATTCGGCAAATGCAGAAGGAACACTCTGATTGGCTCAGAATATTCTTGATATTTTACAATACAAAATAATTGCGAATATTCGGCAAATGCAGAAGGAGCACTCTGATTGGCTCAGAATATTCTTGATATTTTACAATACAAAATAATTGCGAATATTCGGCAAATGCAGAAGGAGCACTCTGATTGGCTCAGAATATTCTTGATATTTTACAATAGAAAATAAAAAGTGTTTTGCATTGGTGGTGATTCTTTACTCTATCCATCTGTCACAGCCATTTGTCAATCAAACACCTTGAAGATTGAACACGTTCATGCTGCATGCTTTGGACTTTTTTTCACTTCACATATCAAAGACATTTTTATGAAAGATTATTTTTCTATTATTGGGACTATATTTCTTTATATATTTGTTTCACTGTGTATTTCACAAGTTATTTGCGCTTGCTTATTTTATAATTTGCCCACATGTCTTGTCACTAGACATATTTTTTATTCTTGTAGAGCGACTCCATTTTCTGTCTTGTATTAAATTATGTTGTATAACATTTTTGAGTTGCTGCTGTATTCTCCCCTTTTTTTAAGGTATGCGCAATTTTTTCCTTCTTACAAAAAAAAATAATATCAAACATACAAATATTCATAACAGAAACATACACAAAGCCCCCCCCTTTTGCATCAGAGACAATCAGAGTTCTCCTACCACAGTTATCGAAAATTTGCAATCATTTTCGCATTCGCAATAGCGAAAAATCGCAATTTTTTTTTTTTTAATTTGGCAACATAAAAGGATCGCCTCAGCTTAGCTACTCGGCCCAGGGTCTCTAATCATACCAGCAATGCTTTTAGACGTCGATAGGATGTGATCTGTTTTAAAAATCAAATTGAAAAAATGCGAATATTCGGAATTGCGAATATTCACCGCGAAATTCGAAATATAGCGCGATTTCTCGAATATGCTATATTCGAGTCGAATATTCGCAATGCGAATATTCGTGAGCAACACTAGTAACAAGTTTTTGTTTCTCATATCTGCTGTGTATCATGGGAGGGGGTAGAGGGGAACATATGAGGGGGTAGAAGGGAAGATGTAAAAAGTTTTTGTTTCTCATATTTGCTGTGTATCATGGGAGGGGGTAGAAGGGAACATATGATAAGTGTGTTCCTCCAGCAACATTTTTGTTTTGTGTCATCCACAGATGTTGATGATGAGGCTGGGCCGTTGTCGGCTGTAGGGCGACCCACGCCATCCCCAGAACATCATGGGGTCCAGTCAGGCCCTCTGCAGATCCTGGGCATGTTGGTGGAGGAGGATATCGGCCAGAGTTCATCTAGGGAGGAGGAAGTGGTGGAGGAGGCCGTTATCCTCAATCTGGAGGAAGCAGTGTCCCTCCAGGAGGATCCCACCATCCCTGACCGACCCACCACCCCCCGACCATAACATCATCCCCCTCCAGTGTCCCTACCTCCAGTGTCCCCCCCTCCAGTGTCACTCCCTCCTGTGTGACCCCCTCCCCTTCTGCTCCCTCAGTTCGTGCCCCAGCCTCTCCTCCAAGGAAGGCTCTTTCTAAAACTAGGGGTGTACCCTCCAGCCTCCTTGAGGGTCTGCAGGAGGAGCAGCCGGCCCGGCAGACCCACCATATAGGGGAGATGGTGGGAGACCTGAGGCGGGTGGCGGACAGCCTGGCATCCTCCTCCTCCTCTGTCCACCAGGCCCTCACCCACCATGCTGACCGGGGGAACCGACAGAATGAGACCCTGGAGGATGTTAGTGGCAACTGCGCAGCCATTGTGACCTGTCTGGTTGAACAGCAGGATGCCACTGCATTATTAACTTCGGAGGTGAGCAGGTTGGCAGGTGCGGTGGAGGCCAACACTGCTGCTGTGCGGGAGGAGGGGAGACTTACCCGACGGCAGTTGAGGATCACCACCACATGGCAGATGAGGATGTTGGGACAGACCAACACCGTCCTCAACCGCCTGGCCAACGCCATGGAGGGCTTGCAGGCACCACCTGCCAGGAGAGATGAAGTAGGGGTTGATGCTCCCCCCCCCCCTCCATCCCCACCCCATGCTTCACCACGGCGTCTGAGGAGCCAGAGCCGGGGCACCCTTGGGCCAAGGATGTCCAAAAGAAAAAAAAAATTATGACCATTTTTTTTTTTTGTGGCTCAGATTATGAGCTTGTTTTTTGGTTATGCTCAGATTTTGAGTTTTTTTTTATTGATGCTCAGATTATGAGCTTTTTTTTATTTTGTAGCTGCCCCTGGCATGTTGGCACACAGATGTGAGATCCAGAAAGTGTGGGTGCTCTGCTTGTTCAGCTCGTCCGTCTTGGTGCTGCTGTAGTTGCTCTCCAGCTGACCTGTGGCCATCTGTTGCTAACTTGCCCCTGCTTTTATAAAGTGCAAATTTGCCCCGGCCAAACAGCTTGCGCGCTTTGGGAGCAAAATGCTCCTCACACGCGCAAGTTTATGAATCAGTGGCAGTTCCTCATTTGCATATTTGCTGAGGGAAAACCATGAGAGCGCAAGTTGCTCCCTGAGCAAAATTGCCCCTTAATTGCGCCGGGGCAGAGAAACTGCCTCCGTGCAAAAATGGCACATTTCAGGCTTAGCTTGCTTTCTGGGTCACCCGCAAATTTGCCTGGGAGCAAATACGTACTTGCGCGGCGCTTACGCTCCCGCGCAAGTCATACCTGAATCTGGGCCAGTATCTATATACACGTGTATAATTCTTGATATTAGGAAGAAATAAGACTTCTTCCTCTTATCACACCAGCTTCTCTCCCAGATTATCCACCTCTGAGCTGGTGAATCTGGAAGGGAGATATTTCAGGTGAAGAGCTGTGAAATCTTCAGATCACGGTTTATTAAACTGGCCGTTTGTGACAAAACATCCATGTGCTGTGATGTGAAGTGGAGAATGTGTTCTCTGCTCCTTATCACAGTTTATTAAACCGGCAATGCTCTGTGATAAGCCGTGATCATCATGATCTCGGCTTATCACGGTTTATTAAACGTACACCTCAAATTAAATGACACTGTCTCTCTCTGTGTGTTTGTCTTTAACCACCGCCGCATACTAGGCATGTGCAATTTTTTAAGTTACGAATAAGTTTTCCGTCAATTTTCGTTATTTTAGTTGATTCGTTAACATACGAATGAACTAATGGTTTAGCGCAATTAATAACGAATAACGATATTTTCAAAATAATGAATATGATAAACAACGAAGATACGAAAGATGAAAGAAACGAAAACATAGAAACAACGAAAATACCGAAAATACCGAACCCCAAAAAAATAACAAAATGAACGAAAATGCAAACTTACTAATATTCGAAGACCGAAAAGAAAACAACCGAAATGCCGAACAAAGACTAAAAAACGAAAATCAAAACTAACGAAAAATAAATTACGAATCTTCGGAAAACTGAAATGAAAACAACGAAAATACAAAATAATGTAAATTAGCTTTCGTTAGTACTGAAATATTTCTGGACATTGACCAATAGCCACTGAGCGCTGTCCCTTTCCTCTGAAGAGGTTTGTTCCTTCCCCCAATGAGCTACTTTCTCATTACCTCCTGGCTCCTTGTGTCTTTTTCTGTGTTAGACTGCAGTGCATCTAATTTCTAGATTTGTATTTGTAATATCTGACATATTTTAGTTTTCTTCTACGTCAGACTTCATTCTAGACAGGGTGTGTGTGCTAACTAAGACAGTCAAGTCAATCACAGTAAAGTACAAATTACAAAATGACGACGAGTAGTGTGTCGAATAAACGTAAAATGTATTCTAACAGAATTACGAATGCAATAAAATCTACAAAAGTACGTTTTTGCAATCAAAGGAAATTAGACACGAAAATACGAATGATCATAAAGCAACGAAAATATATTTCTTACGATAATACGAATGCAGCATGATGGAAAATATAATGTAAATACGAATAGCAAAACAACGAAAATTAAACTAACGTAAAAACGAAGGAACGAATAAAATCATTTTAAAAATACGAACGTGGCAGAATACAAAATATAACGAAAATACGAATCTCGATTCAATGAAAAATAAACTAACAGAAAAAAACGGAAACGGAAAAAAGAGTGTTACAAAAATACTAAAGAGTACGAATACGATAACTAACGTCTTACGAAATTACGACTCGTTACGAATCACGATAAACGAACAGAAATGAAACAGAAATAAACGAAAATTATTGCTGTGCACATGTCTACCGCATACACACACCACAAGGCCGCCACACACGTGGCCTTATATATTGTGGGGCATGTACTAAACCCCCTGAGACATAATTGGCCAAAGCCACCCTGGCTTTGGCCAAGTATGGCTCTCCTTTTTTCCCGCGCTGTGATTGGCCAAAGCATGCGGGTCATTGTGCATGCTTGGCCAATCATCAGTCAGCAATGCACTGGGATGCCGCAGTGAATTATGGGCCGTGACACGCCACTCGTACGGCCCATATTGTTCGAAATTCGGCGAACGGTCGAACAGCTGATGTTCGAGTTGAACATGGGTTCGACTCGAACTCGAAGCTCATCCCTAATCTACAGCCACTTCTTTGTCTAAGGTTTTCCTCACCTTCTCATAAAAAGAAATCTGTTTTTTTTTGACAACTTTTGTCTTGCATGAATCCATGCTGACTTTTGCTTAAAATGTTATTTTTTTTTTCTAGCAAAAACTCATCTATGTGGTCTTTTTATTAACTCTCCAGTATACTTTCCCACTATAGAAGTTAAACTAACAGGTCTATAGTTACTTGGTTAAGACTTTGACCCCTTTTTAAATATAGGCACCATGTTGGCCTTACGCCAATCCAGTGGTACTATGCCAGTCATTAAATGGTCCCTAAAAATTAGAAATTTTAAATGACAGAGCTCAATTCTTTCAGGACCCATGGGTGTATGTAATCTCGTGCAGGTGCTTTATTCACCTTTATTTTGTCTAAGTATTTCAATATCAATTTTAAGCCATTGTACATCATCTGGACATATCAGTTTTGAGCCATTGTGCATCATTTGTGGCAATGTCAATGTCCACATTATGAACATGAGCTCCTCCATGCTCCTTTGTATACACAGAGCTGAAGAAGTTATTTAATAAATTTGCCTTGGTCTTGGCTTGGCACGTGGCTTGGATGGCAGCACACTAGTGGAGCATCGGCGATCACACAGCCTTACAGCCTGATACCCAACCTCTCAGCTGCCAATGCTGGTTAAAAAGCTCTACAATACCCCTCAACTCGTTCCCACCGTGAACTAGTGACCACTGCTGCCTGTAACATATTGGATCTGTTTAAATCACAGCCCGCTCCAAGATGGTGCCTGCTCACCACGAGGAGGATTTCAGT
Source organism: Rana temporaria (assembly GCF_905171775.1). Lineage (NCBI taxonomy): Eukaryota > Metazoa > Chordata > Amphibia > Anura > Ranidae > Rana > Rana temporaria. The sequence goes on along the minus strand of NC_053490.1, from coordinate 335,876,525 downwards.
GGGGACACCGAATCAGCTCCAGAGGACACAGGTAGGGGATCATTGCGCTCTGACAAACCCCTGACCTATGCTGATATGTCCTGCTTCACGGTGGATATTAAATTCACCTTCTCTGCTGTCATTATGGACTTAAAAATCAATTGTGTGGCCCTCACTGAGAAGCTGGCCTCAGCAGAGCATGCAGGGAGGCAGAGATACAGGTCACTGTCTCACACTCCCAACACTTCATTGAAATGAACTGGCACTTGGAGGATCCCAACAATAGAGGCAGGAGGAATAACATCAGGGTGAGGGGCATAGCAGAAACTGTAGAAAACAACCAAATTATCGCTGCTCTCCAAAGAGTTTTCAACAGCCTGTTAGAAAGACAGGATGATATGGAGATAGAATTTGTTTGGGCCCACAGGGCTCTCAGACCAAGGGGATCAGATGCTGCCCCCTTGAGAGATATCATCTGCTGTCCATAGAGCTTCAAACTAAAAGAAAATATAATGCAAAATGGCAGGAGAGATGATCAAATAATTTTTAATGGAGAAACTATAATGCTGTTTCAGGACTTATCCCAAATCACATTAAAAAATCAAAGGGCGCTGCGACCGCTCCTGGATAAGCTGAGGGACAAGGACCTAAAATATATATTGCGTTTCCCATTTGCACTCACTGTGGTTGCTAATAGCCACCAACATGTTTTGCGCACCCCGGCAGATTTGCCAGATTTCTGCAATAGGCTCAGTGTGGGCCCAGTGGATCCAGACATAAGTCCAAACCGATCTCCATTCTCATCACCGGAAAAGAGGATTTCCAAAGAGATGAAACATAACTGAAGTGGAGGTTCTAAAGCTGGCAAACCAAACCCAAAACTTGCGGCAGCATGGGATCAAGAGGAAGGTTAATGGTCGTGTCGGGTTCAGACTGTCAAGTCCACCCATACTTTACGCTTAGTTAAATGTTTGCAGGTTTCTTCAGCTCCCACATTGCAGTTCTTATTTTCTGACTGACCCCCATATCTTATCTGAAGGCCCAACTATGAACATGACAATGGGGCTATATAGGAAATGTATTTGGGACCATATGCTGTAACTCACGACCACGTTTACCAACAGATGAGGTTATTATCCTTTATCCCAGGGACTACGGCTGTTACCTTCAGCTTTACTATAATTGAAGCTATGGTTGGGGTCAGAAAAAATTATGTTGTAGTTATTTCACTACTGCAGGAGCTTAAAATATTAAGGCCTGACTGCTAGCCTCTGCTAATGCATATGCAGGGGACGGACCGAACACTCGCCATGTCACTTGTATATGGCTAGCAAGGATGAGCACCGTGATGGTGCCAGCTGATGGGACGAATCATAATTATCCACGGAAAGCTAGTAGTACTTTGTTTTTGTTTTCACAAGCAATTAGTTCAATATACTATTGGGTTGATTAAAATTGTTGCCCATGGGAATATATTTTGCAGTGTGGTCGCATACAGTCATTTTGTAGAATTCCCATTTCTATTCTGTGTTCATCAATGCCAATAGTTCCTGTTTTTTTAATGCTTGTTAGCCAATGGATTACAGTAGCTAGTACACAGTTTAATTAATCTTTAAAACACTTCTAGTTGTCTTGTGTGCTGTGTTGCAAATGCTTACACTGAGTGGCATGCAATAAAAATCTTAGCTTATTGAAGTTAGCTTTTTTAAATTTAGAGTTCTCATCATACCAACATGCTTCTCTTTTTTGTAACTTATGGCAAATTGATTATAATGCAATCACCATTACCCAAGTTGTGTCCAACGTGCTCATCTATAATAAGCTCCATGTTGTTTAAAAATGTACTCCTTGATAGAGCTTTCGCCATCTGTTCTATTAACACCTTCCCACCGCCTGTATACATATATACGGCTTCACTGTCATAGGCCTTCTTCCATGAGGCTGCATATACAGTATGTGTACCAGTGTTTGTACTGGGAATGTGCCACACAGCACATCAGAGCAGAGACTCTTACCGAGAGTCTTATGGACTCACGGTTCCCGATCACCTAATCACTGTTATGGTCTCTGATTGGCTATCACAGTGATCAGTCACTATGCAGCCTGCCCATCATTTTTTTTCTCTTCTGAACGCAAAGGAGAATACATTGTATCCTTTTCTCCTTGCCAGAGGAGAAAAATGTAAACCAATGAAGTGTATAAAAATAACAAAAAAAAAAGTAAAGGTGAGAGTCAAAGGTCAGGTTCAGTATTATTTGAGCAGGAGTTTTAAATAAAAGCATTTTTTGCCTCAGTGTGTTTTAGGTAGGACAAATGTGCACTATTATTTCTGGGTCATACTACAGGTAGAAACAACACATAATATACACATATGTGGTATCACTGTGATCATCAGGAATAGTACAAATTATTTTGGGTTGTTCTGTAATGGTACATTATGGTAATATATGCAAGAAATATACAGCTAATTTTTATTTATGTTTTTACTATTTTGGGCCAGTCTTCATTTGGTATTAAAAAACATGTAAAACAAATAAATAAAATATCTATTATCATTTGCTACCAAAATAAAGCTCAATTTGTCCTTAAAAAAACAAGGTATAATCAACCTGGATATACAAAGTAGTTACAATAATATTTACAGTTTTACTAACATATGTCAATGTTGCAAAATTGTGTTCAGGCATTATGACTTGTTTTACCCTCATCACAAAGTATATAATGATTTACGTTTAAGAAATATACGTTTAAGAAATGGCAATTTTGTTTTGCCTGTTCAGTTCCATTTGCTCAATCAATATATAAGAATAATTAAAATTGCCTATAATAATAACAACACCCTGCTTCCCAGCCATTTCTGTCTGTCAAAGGAACTGAGACTTTTCCTCATTCTTTATGTTAGGAGGACTATAACTTGCTCTCACAAGTAATTTACTATTAGAGCTCCAGCCATAATGACTCTGCATCATCACAGTTCTCCTTATATCATCTCTTATATCATCTCTCAAACTGACTTTCAGATCACTCTGTGTTAAGTGATCTGAAAATCTTCGCTGTTTAAAGCTTGAATACCATACTCTAATGCTACATGTGTCCTTTTTTGTGAACCACTTTGTGTAAAAGTGTTTTTGCCCCTTCTACATTACCTTGGAAATTTAGTGTTCCCAGAGACCTCTATTTATTGTTAGAAATACTACTTTCCTCTGGTGCTTAGTACCCGCTAATGTGAGTCCTTTTAGGTCTCCCCTGTAATTCAACAGTATTCCACTTGTATACCTTTCTAGAACTATAATGATATCTATCTTGTTCTAGTTTACCTTATTCAGTGCTTAGAATTTCTTTACTGAGGTTCTAAATTGGCTGACAGATCTCATGTTCCTTTTCTCATATAAACGAAATTGTTTAAATGCTAAAAATGAATGCTGAATGGTGAAATGGCACCCTAAACTAGAATCTTTGAAATGTCATGGAGGAAACTCATTCACACATTAGGATCAAAACCTGCTGGATGTAACTATTAGATGAGACACAATTATTTTTATCTTTTGTTGATGATGGATACTTACTGTGCACTTTGATGAGATATATTAGTTCATGTTAAATTGGATTTGTCTCCTAAAGTAGCAATATATAGTGGGTATTTACAGTACATACGTGATTCAGGTTGGCTATATATAACAATCATAAAACGACGTCACTGGAAGTACACACATTAAATAAACCTAATATATAATTAGGTAGAACATTTAAAAGCACCCTAAATTTGGAACATATTGGAAAGAATGATACTAATGCATACATTAAAGTGATACTAAAGCTTCTTTTTTTTTAAAATAACAAACATGTCATACAGTTGCAATAAAAAGTATGTGAACCCTTTTGGAATGATATGGATTTCTGCACAAATTGGTCATAAAATGTGATCTGATCTTCATCTAAGTCACAACAATAGACAATCACGGTCTGCTTAAACTAATAACACACAAATAATTAAATGTTACCATGTTTTTATTGAACACACCATGTAAACATTCACAGTGCAGGTGGAAAAAGTATGTGAACCTCTAGACTAATGACATCTCCAAGAGTTAATTGGAGTGAGGTGTCAGCCAACTGGAGTCCAATCAAATAGATGAGATTGGAGGTGTTGGTTACAGCTGCCCTGCCCTATAAAAAACACACACTAGTTCTGGGTTTGTTTTTCACAAGAAGCATTGGCTGATGTAAATGATGCCTTGTACAAAAGAGCTCTCAGAAGAACTACGATTAAGAATTGTTGACTTGCATAAAGCTGGAAAGGGTTATAAAAGTATCTCCAAAAGCCTTGCTGTTCATTAGTCCACGATAAGACAAAGTGGGTTATTTACGAAAAGGCAAATCCACTTTTCACTACAAGTACAAAGTGCACTTGAAATTGCACTGAAAGTGCACTTGGAAGTGCAGTCGCTGTAGATCCGTGGGGGACATGCAAGGAAGATAAAAAACAGCATTTTATCTTGCACATGATTGGATGATAATCAGCAGAGCTTCCCCTAATTTCAGATCTACCCCTCAGATTTACAGCGACTATACTTCCAAGTGTACTTTCAGTGCAATTTCAAGTGCACTTGTAGTGCAAAGTAGATTTGCCTTTTGTAAACAACGCCCAAAGTGTCTATAAATGGAGAAAGTTCAGCACTGCTGCTACTCTCCCTAGTAGTGACCGTCCTGTAAAGATGACTGCAAGAGCACAGCATAGACTGCTCAATGAGGTGAAGAAGAATCCTAGAGTGTCAAGTAAAGACTTACAAAAGTCTCTGGCATATGCTAACATCCCTGTTAGCGAATCTACGATACGTAAAACACTAAATAAGAATGGATTTCATGATTGGATACCACAGAGGAAGCCACTGCTGTCCAAAAAAACATTGCTGCACATTTACAGTTTGCACAAGAGCACCTGGATGTTCCACAGCAGTACAGGCAAAATATTCTATGGACAGATGAAACCAAAGTTGAGTTGTTTGGAAGAAACACACAACACTATGTGTGGAGAAAAAGAGGCACAGCACACCAACACCAAAACCTCATCCCAACTGTGAAGTATGGTGGTGGGGGCATCATGGTTTGGGGCTGCTTTGCTGCGTCAGGGCCTGGACAGATTGCTATCATCGAAGGAAAAATGAATTCCCAAGTTTATCAAGACATTTTGCAGGAGAACGTAAAGCCATCTGTCCACCAGCTGAAGCTCAACAGAAGATGGGTGTTGCAACAGGACAACGACCAAAAGCATAGAAGTAAATCAACAGAATGGCTTAAACAGAAGAAAATACGCCTTCTGGAGTGGCCCAGTCTGAGTCCTGACCTCAACCCGATTGAGATGCTTTGGCATGACCCCAAGAAAGCGATTCACACCAGACATCCCAAGAATATTGCTGAACTGAAACAGTTCTGTAAAGAGGAATGATCAAAAATTACTCCTGACCATTGTGCACGTCTGATCTGCAACTACAGAAAATGTTTGGTTGAAGTTATTGCTGCCAAAGGAGGTTCAACCAGTTATTAAATCCAAGGGTTCACATACTTTTTCCACCTGCACTGTAAATGTTTACATGGTGTGTTCAATAAAAACATGGTAACATTTAATTATTTGTGTGTTATTAGTTTAAGCAGACTGTGATTGTCTATTAATGTGACTTAGATGAAGATCAGATCACATTTTATGACAATTTGTGCAGAAATCCATATAATTCCAAAAGAGTTCACATACTTTTTATTGCAACTGTACTTACCACCACTGTGCAGTTCACATCCTCTTCTGGGGTCCCTCGGCAGCTCTCGCGGCTCCTCCCTGCATTAGATAACCCCAGAGGAGAAGCACTCTCCCGAAGGGGGTTACCTTGCGGGCACGCTCCCGAGTCATTCATTTCACATCCATATAAGCCAAATGTATGACTCAGCCCCGCTTCCGATGCCCGCATAATTGGATTTGATTGACAGCAACGGGAGCCAATAGCTGCACTGCTATCAATCTATCCAATCAAAGCCTGGACTCCATGGAGAGAAGGACGGTGCATCCCTGCCGAAGCAGATGAAGGGGCTCAGGAAAGTAAAATAGGGGGGCTGGGGGGCTGGTGACTGCTAGGTGTTTTTTCACCTTAATGCATAGGATGCATTAAAGTAAAAAAACACAAGCCTTTACAACCTCTTTAAGATAAAAATTTTAGTTCTATTTGTATACACGAACATACGCTTTCCATGACCTGCCCCTGTAAGCCGTTTTGGCAGTGACACCAATACTGTAGGTACTTTTCCTACCATTATGGTTACAATTGTAATTGTAATTATTATTATAATTATATCCTAAGTGGCACAGCAGTCTGTTGTGCTTTGTAAATTGTAGTCTATGATCTATGAGCTACAAAGTACAAGTACTGTTTGGCCCCATGGAGTGCAACAATGCAAGTTTAGCAATTTGTAATCAGTCATTTTGTAGTAACTTTTTTTGCCACTGGGGGTTTACCATTTGTTCTCAAGAGTCTGGCCTTCACTAAAATGGCGGCAATTTGGGGGTGTGTTTGTCCAGCTGTTTCGACTCCACCCACATGTCACGAGAGTGGCATGTGGGCAGGCCGCTTTAGCGATGACGCTGGTCCCTGGTGCCTGACAATGTGGAGCGCAGATGGATCTGCTTGCGCTCCACCTATAGCGTGTCTGTTCTTGTGCAGAGGTACACTGTGACCGGCTGCACAGAAATCCGTGTCAGTGTAGGCCGTGGTGATCCACTTCTGGGTAATGATGTACAGAACTGTTCGCCAGTCGAATAGTTTGCGGCGATTTTCGCTTGTTCATGTTCGCCACCGCGGGCGAACATATGCGATGTTCGATCCGCCTCCTATTAACTCCGAACCCCATTGTAGTCAATGGGACACAGACTTTTAGGAAAAAAAATGTGCGGAGGTCCCCGCAAATTCAATAACCAGACCCTTTAGGTCTGGTATGGATATTAAGGGGAACCCCGCCGTCAATTAAAAAAAAAATTGACGTGCGGTTCCCCCTAAATATCCATAACCAGACCCGTTATCTGAGCACGTTGACCTGGCCAGCCGCAGAAAAGATGGGGGGACAGAGTGCGGCCCCCCTCTCCTGAACCGCACCAGGCCACATGCCCTCAACATGGGGAGGATGTCCCCATGTTGATGGGGACAAGGGTCTCATCCCCACAACCCTTGCCTGGTGGTTGTGGGGGTATGCGGGCGGGAGGCTTATCAGAATCTGGAAGACCCCTTTAACAAAGGGGACCCCCAGATCCTGACCCCCCCTGTGTGAAATGGTAATGGGGTACACTGTACCCCTACCATTTCACGAAGGAAGTGTAAATTCTTGTAAAAAAAGAACACACACACCGTAGAATAAAGTCCTTTATTAATAAAAAAATAAAAAATAACAAAACTCCAGCGGTGATAATCCACTCGTTCCCGGCTTCCTGCTCCCACGTTGTCCCGATCCAGCGACGAGTGCGTGTAATCTCCAGCGATGAGAAGATCCAGCGACGGGTGATCTCCGCTCCAGCGATGAGAAGATCCATCCGGAGCGCAGCATCGCCGACCTCCTCTCATCGCTGGACACAGCCCAGCGAATGACACGCTGGAGCTGTGACATTACTTATATAGAGGAGGCAGGGCCACCCGTCACGTGACCCCGCACCTAAAGGGTCTGGTTATTGAATTTGCGGGGACCTCCGCGCATTTTTTTCCCGAACTCCGATCCCAGACCCGAACTTTTTCCAATTATTCGGGTTCGGGTTCGCTCAACTCTAGACAGCACCCCAAAAAGCCCTTTTTAGGGCTAGTATATCAGTGTGCTTTTTTTTCTCTGTAATGTAATTGCAGTTGCCTGCTAGGCAGCGTGTGTGGGTGTCAGGGGCACAGCGTACACTGTGCCCAGTGCCACCCACTACTCATCTATCTTGGTGGCACAGTAGATAACATTTAAAAAAATATATATTTGACTGCAATAGAATAGTAGTCAGTTGCCTGGCTGCCAGCGTGTGTCAGGGGTACAGCGTACACTGTGCCCAGTGCCACCCACCACTCATCTATCTTGGTGGCACAGTAGATAACATTTAAAAAATATATATTTGACTGCAATAGAATAGTAGTCAGTTGCCTGGCTGCCAGCAAGTGTCAGGGGCACAGCGTACACTCTGCCCAGTGCCACCCACCACTCATCTATCTTGGTGGCACAGTAGATAAAATGTAAAAAAAATATTTGACTGCAATAGAATATAAGTCAGTTGCCTGGCTGCCAGCGTGTGTTAGGCTCATAGCGTATACTGTGCCCACTTGCCCAGTGCCACCACTCATATATCTGGTGGCATAGTAGATTAAATAAAAAAAAAAACAATTTTGACTGCAATAGAATAGCAGTTAGTTGTCTGCAGGCGTGTGTCAGGCCTACAGCGTCTACTCTGCCAACTTCTGCCAGTGCACAGTACCACTCATATCTGGTGTCACAGTAGCTCGCACGCATAGTACAACTAAACAAATAAAAAAAATGACTGTCAGAGGCAGGCCACCCCGCAGGGGCCGTCGTGGTCGTGGTGCTGTGATTCTCTTTGGCCCTAGAATAATGCCCAGTGTTCAGAGGCCACGTACCCTTAACTCGAAAAGTTCTGAGGACATAGTTGACTGGCTAACACAGGACACCCAATCTTCTACAGCTTCCGCTCGAAACCTTGACGCACCTTCCTCCTCCCACTCAGCTTCGGGCACCTCTCAAGTTACCACTCGCCCGCCTGCCGCCACCACCAACACTAGCATCACAGCTGCTTCACTTGATCTGTCAGAGGAGTTATTTACACATGAGTTGGAAGAAATGAGTGATGCGCAACCATTATTGCCAGAGGTTGTAGATAAAAGGGATATGACTCAGTCAGGCAGCATTACACACATGGACGTAGTTGTCAGATATAAGTGAAGCGGTTGATGATGACGATGTGTCCGGGGATGTCACGTGGGTGCCCACTCGAAGAGAAGAAGAACAGGGGGAAAGTTCAGATGGGGAGACAGAGAGGAGGAGGAGACGAGTTGGAAGCAGGGGGAGGTCGTCGCAAGGAGCTAGTGGCACAGTCAGACAGCATGTATCGGCACCCGGGGTCAGCCAGACAGCACACCAATCAACACATGCTGTTGCCACCACCAGAATGCTGTCATTGCAAAGCTCAGCAGTGTGGCATTTTTTGTGTGTGGCTGCCTCTAATAACAGTGATGCCATTTGCAACCTGTGCCAAAAGAGTCGTGGGAAATCCAACACCCATCTAGGTACAACTGTTTTGCGAAGGCACATGATCGCACATCACAAACGCCTATGGGATCAACACATGATGACGAGTAAAAGCAGCACACAAGCTCAAAGCCACCATCCTCCTCCTGGTGCAGCATCTTCAGTCACGTCAACCACTGTTGTCCTCCTTGCCCCCTCTCAACCATCCGCCACTCCGTCTCTCACGTTGAGCAGTTCCTGCTCATCTGCCCACAGTCAGGTTTCTGTCAAGGACATGTTTGAGCATAAGAAGCCAATGTCACAGAGTCACCCCCTTGCCCGGCGTCTGACAGCTGGCTTGTCGGAACTCTTAGCCCGCCAGCTTTTACCATACAAGCTGGTGGAGTCTGAGGCCTTCAAAAAATTTGTAGCTATTGGAACACCGCAGTGGAAGGTACCCGGCTGAAATTTATTTTCACAAAAGGCAATCCCAAACCTGTACTCTATTGTGCAAAAGGAAGTCATGGAATCCCTGGCATACATTGTTGGGGCAAGGGTCCATCTGACCACTGATACCTGGTCTGCAAAGCACTGTCAGGGCAGGTATATCACCTACACTGCGCATTGGGTAAACCTGCTGACGGCTGCCAAGCATGTAATGCTTTGCTCTGCAGAGGAGTTGGTGACACCGCCACGACTTGCAGGCAGGTCTGCTGCCACCTCCTCTACTCCTCCTACTCCATCCTCTTCGATAACCTCCTCGGCTGAGTACTCTTCTGCTGCTGCGTCTTGCTCCACATCAACTGCACCCCCCAGCTCCCCAGGGGCTATTCCACATCACGGATACAACAGTGTCACGCCATCTTGGGGTTGACTTGCCTGGAAGCAGAGAGTCACACCGGACCAGCACTCCTGTCCGCCCTGAATGCACAGGTGGATCAGTGGCTGACTCCGCACCAACTGGAGATCGGCAAAGTGGTGTGTGACAACGGAAGCAATTTGTTGGCGCCATTGAATTTGGGCAAGTTGACACATGTTCCATGCATGGCACATGTGATAAATCTGATTGTACAACGTTTTGTGCATAAGTCTTCGGGGTCTACCCTCAGAGAACGACTCGATCGACAGGTAGCAGACTACCTCGCCGTAACTGCAGATATCGACACTCTGAGGAGCGATGAACCCCTTGACTACTGGGTGTGCAGGCTTGACCTGTGGCCTGAGCTATCCCAATTTGCGATAGAACTTCTGGCCTGCCCCGCTTCAAGTGTCCTTTCAGAATGGACCTTCAGTGCAGCAGGAGGTATTGTCACTGAGAAGAGAAGTCGCCTAGGTCAAAAAAGTCTAGATTGCCTCACCTTTCATAAATCTAAAGGGGGGGGCTGGGAGAGGAGCCATGGAAACGTTTTTCCAGAAAATAGTAGTTCCCACCTTGCCAGATAAAGATAGACAGGTCCTAGAGGCACCAATTACCCTAAATGAAATCCATCAAGCAGTAATCGAGATGCCAAACCAGAAATCTCCTGGCCCGGATGGGCTGCCTATTGAGGTTTATAAGAAATTTGGCAAGATATTGCTTCCAGAATTGCTGAAGACCTTGGAGGGGGCTGAAAGTGGAGGGACACTCCCCTGTTCAATGTCGGAAGCGACTATCATAGTAATTCACAAGGAGGGAAAAGAAAAACTGATGCCCGCATCCTATCGCCCAATTTCCTTGCTGTCTACCGATGTCAAGATCTTAGCTAAAATCCTTGCAACACGACTAAACAGATTTATTAGCAACCTTATCCACCCAGACCAGTTAGGGTTTATACCAGGCAGAGCAACAAGTAGCAACATTAGAAGAACCTTTTTAAATATACAAATACCAACGGATAATGAGGGGCCCAGAGCGGTGCTATCTCTTGATGCTGCCAAGGCTTTCGATAGCCTCGAATGGACATACTTATGGAAAGTATTAGAGAGCTTCAGCATCGGACCTCTCTTTATCAGATGGGTTAAATTGCTGTACAGTGAACCAAGAGCTAAAGTTAGAATAAACAATGAGACGTCCAAAGTTTTCCAGTTGGAGCGAGGGACGAGGCAGGGGTGTCCTCTATCCCCCCTTCTGTTCGCCCTCGCTATGGAACCACTTGCAATTACGGTCAGGGCGAGGTCGGACATAATGGGGTTTAGAAGACACCAGGGGGAAAATAAGATTGCACTTTTCGCAGACAACGTTTTGTTTTTCCTAGGCGATGTCAAAACTACACTAGATAAAGTGATGCAACTGGTAGACGAATTCGGCCAGTTCTCAGGACTGACAATCAATTGGGAAAACTCCGCTTTGCTACCATTGGATCCAGTTGATCTTCAGTTTCTGCCAGGAGCCTCCCAACTAAGTGTGGTCAAAAAATTTAAATATTTAGGGATCTGGATAACGAAGGACGCTACCCATTATGCTAACTTAAATCTAGATCCGTTGCTACTGAAGTGGAAAAAGAAATGCGATATCTGGAAAAGACTTCCTCTGTCCGTAGCAGGAAGATGTAACTTAATAAAAATGCTATGGCAACCGCAACTATTATATCTGCTACATAACTCGCCAATATGGCTAGGACAAAAGTGGTTCCAAAACATAGAATCGCTATTTAGAGAACTTATATGGAGGGGAGGCGAAGCCAGGATAAGTCTGCAAACACTTCAACTCCCGGTAAAAGAAGGGGGTATGGCGGTTCCACACCCAAAGCTATATTTTATAGCGTCACAACTGCAACAACTGGCGAGGTGTGAAACCGCTGAGGGAGAGGGAGCCATTAGCCAGCTGTTGTTAACAGGAAACCCCCATAAACTGCTAGTAGAAGCTTTAGAAGCAGACGTCTTCCCCCATAAATACATGACCATAAAACTAGTTCTTAAAGTATGGCATATTACAAAGGCATTACTGGGGTATGTCGGCCCAACAGAATTTTCCCCCTTATGGAAAAACAACAACCTACAGGAAGTAATAACTATAGAAGAACCGGGAGAGTGGAGGAGACAAGGCATAAACCGCCTAAAGCACCTGTTTGAGGGTAATACCTTGAAAACATTCCCAGATTTAGCAAGGGAATTCAATATTCCAAACAAAACATTTTTTAAGTACTTACAGGTTCGTCATGCTATCCAAGCACAATTCAGCTCCCAAACAGTTACATGGGCCCAGATTCCTGTCCTTTTTAAATTAATCAAGGCAAGGACCGCTAAGGGCTTGATATCGGTAATGTATGATAGCTTAGGTGACAGAGCGATAAGTAGAGCGGGTCCGCTCAAGAGTAAAGCGTCGTGGGAAAGAGACGTGGGAACAATATCTTCCGAACAGTGGGATAGGATCCTTCAACAAGGTGCCTTGGTCTCAATCGCCCCTGCCCAAAGATTGTCCCACCTGTTTTTACTACATAGGGTTTACCATACCCCGCATAAAATGTTTAAATTTGGGTGGAGACAAAATAATGAATGCCCAAGATGTAAAGATAAAGGGGATCTCATACACATGGTCTGGAAGTGCCCCAAGCTCTATGGTTTCTGGCTGGAAATAATAGAAAGGATAAATGAGATATTTGGAACCTCCCTCGACCCAGTGGCTAGGATTTGCCTCTTGGGATGCATGGAGGACATAAGAGTAGCCCAAGGCAACCGGGAAGCAGTATTGAGATGCCTCTTTCAGGCACAAAAGTTGATAGCTCAAAAATGGCAGGCACAAACTCCTCCGTCAGCAGAAAACTGGATAGCAACTATGAAATTAACAATTTCAAGTGAAAGAGTGTATTTCACTAGACAGGGGAATTACAGGAAATTTGCTAGAATATGGGGACCATGGCAGAGAGCAGCTGGGAATACCTTATAGGGGAACCCGATGGCAGATCCTCCAGGATACCACACTCCCCCGCTCGTAGCGGTTGCTATCCGTAGCGGCAGGGGTGTGATTGCCGGGAGCTCCTTTAAGGCGACACACTCTCCGGGAACTTTTTGCTTCCGATACCAATACAAAGAGATAAATGAAAAGCTAAATGGCCTCCTCTCTTCGCGATTAACAGATCAGCAAATAGGGTAGTACGCTTCTTAAGGTAGGGGTTGGGAGGGGGGGATGGGGGGGGGAAAGGAGAGGTAAGACTTTTGGTCAGGAGACCTAGCAGCCAGTAGGTTTCTGAGGATAGGCAAACTAGGAATACATTGGGAATTACTCAATGGTCTGTTGTCTCTGTTTTTTCTGGATTGTACGCTGTAACTAGGTCGCCTGCTCAATCGATTGTTTGTTACTGTAAACTTACCAAAAACCAAATAAAAAAATCATTTAATAAAAAAAAAGATTGCCTCATCTTTATTAAGATGAATGAGGCATGGATCCCGAAGGGACTGACAGTGGGCGATACATTTGACTAAATACCTGATGAGATGAGCTTCCTTGGGCTACAAATGATCCACATGCTGCTGTATTTTATCTCTGCATGCCGGATGACTTGCGTGACTTATCCGCCACCAAATAGGGTTCAAGCCGCAATGTTTTAGTGCACTTTCTGCCTGGAAAACATACATTTTTCTGGCCGCTGCTACAGCAGCAGCTGCAACAATACCTACTTTTTCAGGCATGTGTACATGCCTAATTTTTCTGGCCTCTGGAGCTGCACTGTGGCGGCAAAAACAAAACAAAAAAAAGGCACATACCCCTTCGTGATCGTTACCTTGTTGTGGTGAAGGGGCTTACGTATCACAATGAAGCGACCACCTCTATGAGTGTGTTGGCAATGGCAATGTTGGCACACCCCAGATGATAAGGTTGTTGCTTCATTGTGAACAGACCAAAAGTGATCGGCTGGATAATTTTGCATAGAAAAAACATTAATTTTCTTTGTGATCATCTAAGGTGATCATTAAAGCCTACTAGGCCAACAATGGGCCCACACTGCAGAATCATTGTTTTCTGGGTCACTTAACTGTCACTGAACTACCTCAGCACAACCATAGGCTTTGAAAAACCCCCATCACCTGCAATCTCCAAAACATTCATTGATGTCAGTGAGGACATGGAACGGGACATGGCTAGCTTGGTATCCAACCTTGTGTAAATGGGGAGTTTGCGGTTGTGCAAATGGACTGTTTGCAGGTGTTTGCGGTGCGTTAAACGGGGAGTTTGGTCTGTCAGAGTTTGGTCTGTCACTGTGAACCCTAACCCTATTACAGACAGGGTTAGGGTTACAGATGTGGTTAGGGTTACAGATAGGGTGATGGTTACAGATAGGGTTAGGGTTACAGATAGGGTTAGGGTTAGGGTTACAGATAGGGTTAGGGTTAGGGTTACAGACAGGGTTAGGGTTAGGGTTACAGACTGTAACCCTAACCCTAACCCTATCTGTAACCCTAACCCTGTCTGTAACCCTAACTCTAACCCTATCTGTTACCCTAACCCTAACCCTGTCTGTAACCCTAACCCTAACCTTAACCCTATCTGTTACCCTAACACTAACCCTAACCCTTATACTACCTGATCGATACAACATCATACCTGATGTTTTAAAGCACGTTATTCCAAACAATTTATGAATGCTAGGTGATTAATGCCCTTTATGGATTAAAAACGGACTCTGCGACAACTTCATAATTTTCCATGGGAGTTTTGCCATGGATCCCCCTCCGGCATGCCACAGTCCAGGTGTTAGTCCCCTTGAAACAACTTTTCCATCACTATTGTGGCCAGAAATAGTCCCTGTGGGTTTTAACCACTTGCTTACTGGGCACATAAACCCCCTTCGTTCCCAGGCGAAATCTCAGCGTCCGGCACTGCGTCGCTTTAACTGACAATTGCGCGGTCGTGCGACGTGGCTCCCAAACAAAATTGGCGTCCTTTTTTCCCCACAAATAGAGCTTTATTTTGGTGGTATTTGATCACCTCTGCGGTTTTTATTTTTTGCGCTATAAACAAAAAAAGAGCAACAATTTAAAAAAAATATATATTTTTTTTACTTGTTGCTATAATAAATATCCCAATTTTTTTTTAAAAAAACTATTTTTTTTCTCAGTTAAGGCCGATACGTATTTTTCGACGTATTTTTGTAAAAAAAAAAAAAATATCGCAATAAGCGACTGGTTTGCGCTAAAGTTATAGCGCCTACAAAATGGGGAACAGAATTATGATTTTTTTTATTATTTTTTTTTTTACTAGTAATGGCGGCGATCTGCGATTTTTATTGGGACTGGGATATTGCGGCGGACGTATCGGACACTTTTGACACAAATTTGGCGCCATTCACATTTATACAGCGATCAGTGCTATAAAAATGCACGAATTACTGTATAAATGTGACTGGCAGTGAAGGGGTTAACACTAGGGGGTGAGGAAGGGGTTAACTGTGTAGCCTGGGTGTGTTATAACTGTGTGGGGGGAGGGGGGTGACTGGGGGAGGGGACCGATGCTGTGTCTCTATGTACAAGAGACACAGATCGGTCTCCTCTCTCCCTGACAGGACGTGGAGCTCTGTGTTTACACACAGAGCTCCACGTCCCTGCTGTCACCGCCGTGTCACCGACGATCGCGTGTACCCGGCGGACATCGCGGCCGCCCGGTACACGCATCGGATCTTCGGCGATGCGTCGGGACAGTTTTTACCCGCCGCGCGCCACCCAGTGGCGCGCGCGGGTAATGCACATAAGAGGCCGTGTTTAAACGGCCACTTGGCACTTGAGAGCCGCGCTGCGGACGTATTTTGTCTATAGCGCGGATCTCAAGTGGTTAAAATTCACCTGCCCATTGAAGTCTATGGCGGTTCGCCCGTTCGCGAACATTTGCGGAAGTTCTCGTTCCCTGTTCGCGAACCGGAAATTTTAGGTTTGCGACATCACTAGTATACAACCGCTTTAAACTAGAAATACTGTTAAACGAGGAGGATTTAGATTTTAAATACTGTTAAACGAGGAGGATTTTGATTTTGTGGGAATTTCAGATACCTGGTTCAACAGCTCTCATTATTGGCTGGAAACCTTTCAAGGGTATATTCCCTTTATTTCAGGGATAGAGAAGGTAAAAAAGGGGGATGGGTATGCCTATATATCAAGAATAATGTACAAGTGAATGGGAGAGATGACATCAGTAAAGGAGCTAGGAAGGAGGTGAAATCTTTATGGGTAGAGCTCCAAAGGGATGAAGCTAAGGGGAAATTAATACTGGGAGTATGCTATAGGCCCCCAAACCTGAGGAAGAGGGGTGCTCCTATCACAATTTGGATTAGCAGCAAGGATGGGAAGTGTTATCATAATGGGCAATTTTAATTATCCAGACATAGACTGGGTGGAGGGAACCACACATTTGTCTAACACTTGCCAGTTCCTAAATGTCTTGCAGGACAATTTCATGGGTCAGATGGTAGACACACCAACTAGAAACAAGGCGTTACTAGATCTACTAATTACCAACAATACAGACCTAGAAATACAGGGCAATTTAGGAAACAGCAATCACAGGTCAATTGGCTATTAGTATAAATCACACAAATAGGAAACACAAGGGGAACACAAAGACACTGAATTTCAAAACTACGAACCTTGTTAACCACTTGCCGTCGCCGCACTGTCATAATACGTCCACAAGGTGGCTCTCCTAGGCGAGAGCACGTATTATGACGTCCTGCCTTTTAGCCGCCACTAGGGGCCCCCCGCTCGCCCCCGACTCCCGTGTGTGTGCCCGGCGGGCGCGATCGCCGCCGGGCACACGCGATCGCTCGGTACAGAGCGGGGAACGGGAGCTGTGTGTGTAAACACACAGCTCTCGTTCCTGTCAGCAGGGGAAATGCTGATTTTCTGTTCATACAATGTATGAACAGAAGATCAGTGTTTCCCCTAGTGAGGCCACCCCCCCCCCCCCACAGTAAGAACACACCCAGGCATACTTAACCCCTTCCCCGCCCCCTAGTGTTAACCCCTTCACTGCCAGTGGCATTTTTATAGTAATCTAATGCATTTTTATAGCACTGATCGCTATAAAAATGCCAATGGTCCCAAAAATGTGTCAAAAATGTCCGAAGTGTCCCCAATAATGTCGCAATACCGAAAAAAAAAACGCTGATCGCCGCCATTACTAGTAAAAAAAAATATTAATAAAAATGCCATAAAAATACCCCCTATTTTGTAAACGCTATAACTTTTGCGCAAACCAATCAATAAACGCTTATTGCGATTTTTTTTTACGAAAAATATGTAGAAGAATACGTATCGGCCTAAACTGAGGAAAAAAAATGTTTTTTTATATATTTTTGGGGGATATTTATTACAGCAAAAAGTAAAAAATATTCATTTTTTTCAAAATTGTCGTTCTATTTTTGTTTATAGCGCAAAAAATAAAAAATGCAGAGGTGATCAAATACCACCAAAAGAAAGCTCTATTTGTGGGAAAAAAAGGACGCCAATTTTGTTGGGGAGCCACGTCGCACGACCGCGCAATTGTCTGTTAAAGCGACGCAGTCCCGAATCGCAAAAAGTACTCTGGTCTTTGGGCAGCAATATGGTCCGGGGGGTAAGTGGTTAAAAGATATAAATTGGGATAAAATCTTAGAAACAAAGAACACGAGAGATGGGTTTGCTTTAAGAGCATATTAAATAAGGGCATTAGGGAGTGCAAGGAAATAAATTTAAAAGAGCGAACAAAAGTCCTGGATGGCTTAACTCTAATGTAAAAATGCATATAAAAGCAAAGGAGAAGGCCTTCAAAAAATACAAGGTTGAGGAATCATCATCAGCATTCAGACTTTACAAAGAATGCAACAAGATATAAGGCCGCGTACACACGATCGGTCCATCGGTTAACCGATGAACCTGACTGATGGTCCGTCGCACCTACACACCATCGGTTAAAAAAACGATTGTGTCAGAACGCAGTGACGTAAAACACAACGACGTGCTGAAAAAAACAAAGTTCAATGCTTCCAAGCATGCATCGACTTGATTCTGAGCATGCGCTGGTTTTTAACCGATGCTTTTGCATACTAACGATCGGTTTTGACCTATCGGTTAGGCGTCCATCGGTTCAATTTTAAAGCAAGTTCTCTAAGGTTAAAGAACCTATGGGGCCTACACACGATCGGTTTGGACTGATATAAACGGTCCTTCAGACCATTCTCCTCTGGCGATCCTATTGTGTGTATGCGGTCTTAGGGTGCAATTAAGGCAACTAAGATAGAATTCGAAAGACCCCCAGTGGAGGAGAGCAAAAAAAAAATCCAGAAAGCTATTTAAGTATATAAACAGTAAAAAAGGGAGGACAGACCATATATATTGACCACATAGAAAATGAGGAAGGACATCTGGTTACAAAGGATGGGGAGATGGTGAAGGTATTGAATTTATTCTTCTCATCAGTCTTCACAAGGGAATCGGGGGCTTCAGTAACCAAAACTGCAGTGTTTGTCCTCATGACACATCACAGGAAGCACCCTCATGGCTAACAGAGGACAGAATTCGAAATAGACTTGGGAAACGTAATATTAATAAATCACTGGGACTGGATGGCTTGCACCCAAGGGTACTTAGGGAACTCAGTAGACTGTCAGTAAAATTTAGTTACAATGGTCTGGCTGCCTGCTGATGGTGTCCATGCCTCCTACATGCTGATGCTGCCTGCTGATGGTGTCCATGCCTCCTCCATGTTGCCATCTGCTGATGGTGTCCATGCCTCCTACATGCTGATTCTGCCTGCTGATAGGGTCCATGCCTCCTTCATGTTGATGCCGCTTGCAAATGGGGTCCATTCCTCCTCCATGCTGCCGCTTACCAAGGTTTTCCATTCCTCCTCCATGCTGCCGCTTACTGATGGAGTTATTCCTCAACCATGCTGCTGCCTGCCGTGAGTGACAAACCATCTGCTGCCAAGCCTGCTGTCTGGCTGGACTGTGCAGATTCTAGAGCTATCTCCCGGCCAGACTGTTCTGTTTCCAGGGCTGCCACCCGCCCAGCCAGACTGTGCTGATTCCGGGGCTGCCACCTGTCCGTCCAGACTGTGCTGATTCCGGGGCTGCCACCCGCCCGGACTGTGTTGATTCCAGGGCTGCCGCCCCGCCGGACTGTGTTGATTGCGGGGGGCTGCCACCCGGGCCGGACTGTAATGATTGCAGGGCTATCTCCCGGATGGACTGTGCTAAATCCAGGGCTGCCACCCAGCTGGACTATGCCAATACCTGTGCCACTGCCCAGTCTGATGTGCCTCTGCCCGTTGCCCAGCCTGTTGATCCAGTGCCTGTTTTCCAGCCTGCCTCTGGACGTCCTGTGCCCAACAACCTGCCTGCCTCTGAGGGTCTGCTGTCCGATGACACGTCTACCATTGATCTTAGATATTTTCTCCTTACCACCCGCCGGGTTCTATTGACTCTATGCCAGCTGCTCAGTTGGATTGTTATGAAAAGGCTGAGTGTCCACCTGCTAATGGGTTATCTGCTGGGCCTGAGATTAATTTAACGGTTGCCTCGATTGAGTCCCTCTGGCAGTGTGTTGCTCCTATGGTGCCAAAGCCTGGTGGTTCGGACATACCCTCGGTAACTGGTAGCTGCATCTGCTTTCATGGCCCTGGTGGTGGTAAGCTGGTGGTGGTGGCAGAGTACAATCTGAGCCTTGACCTGATCTGGATGCAATTGCCACAGCTCCGGGTGTACTAGGGGACCCGGGTCAGATAACCAGTGCCTCAGAGAGACCTAGGTGGTTTTTATGTGCAGAGCAAGTCCTGTAAACCAGGCAAGCTACAGAGTTATGATGAGACACTTCGGTGTCTGGGTTCCGACACTATCACATGACCCCAGGGCTAAGTCTGCAGATAACCTGTGGAATCCCAGCATTGGGATTACTGTACATCTCAGAGGGTCTGACCAGAAGAAAACCCAGCGAGTTTTGGGACCCTGACAGTGGGGTTTTTACCAATCCTTCCTGCGTTGGCAGTGGGGTACTCAGTCGTCTGGAAGACCCCAGTGGTAGGGCCTTATGAAGCGTCCAGAGACCGCTCCTTAAGGGGGGAATCTGTCAAGGTTGAGTTCACCTGCTAGTGGCACTGGGGTTCACTTTGCCGATGACTGCAGTTCCAGTGTCCACCAGCAGGTGTCTCCCAGAAGCCAGCAGGTTCTGATCAGCCACACCTGGCTCCAGCTGCCAGAAGACGTCCTCACAGAACAACAGTGCATTTGCCCTGCTGTCATTGTACAATAGGCCGGGCGAAAAGGTGTTAGGATACAAGGCAAGTTTTAGACATCCTGATCCTGATATCCTCCACCCAAACCCCCACCATGGAACAGGATCTCAGAATGGAGGGGGTGGACCTTACATTAAAACTTTTGTCCCTCACTTTACGGTTACCATTCATAGAATCTTTTCTGTGACTAGAGACAAAGTTGGGCAGGAGGGGTCGGCATAGTCGGGTACTCTTGAAGAGTGCCTATCATTAACCACAGTGGAGGTGGGGATGGGGTGGGGAGGGGAGGCTTTGGAGTAGGACAATTTCTGCTAAATCTGAACACAGCAGCACATCACACTGAAGGTAAAGTGATATCCCTTTAGCTGATTTTTCTTTATTTTCTTTTTTTTTTAAGTAAACTTAGGCTTTAAAAATGTACACAAAGTTACTATTTATGTTATTTATGTAGTAATCTTTACTTTGAATACATAAATATATTTCAAAACCATCTCTTGTTAGACAGCAAAAATGCATTGATAGAAACAAATATTTTTATCAATATTATTAATTATAATATTATTTTTTATCTTAAAGTGGAGTTTCCATCCCAAAATATTTTTTTCATTATTGTGCTCATTAGACCTAAACAAGTAAAAAAAAAATATTTTTTTTTTACTCATTTGGAAATGCCTGTTGCTATGCGGTCCCACAAAATCTGCCTTTGAAATCACCTAGGATTCTGACATCATCTCCCTCTAATGCTCCTGGGAAATGTGTGTCATCATTTCCCAGGATGCAGTGCGCTGTCCAATTATCACTCCCTATTCAAGACTTCCAGGAAGTAAGTGCTTGTAGGTTTCACAATGCCCACAAACAAAATGACAATGGTGTAGACATAGTTTTATAAACTATGGGCTAGATTCAGCATTGATTTACGCCGGCTTATCTTTTTTCTGTATTCAGAAAGCAAGATACGCCGACATTAGCCTAAGATCCGACTGGTGTAAGTCTCTTACACCGTTGTATCTTAGGGTGCATATTTACGCTGGCCGCTAGGTGGCGCTTCCGTCGTTTTATGGCGTAGAATATGCAAATGACCTAGATACGCCGATTCACAAATTTACGTACGCCCGGCGCTATTTTTTTATGTAGTTTACGTAAGGCTTTTTCGGAGTAAGGTTGCTCCTGCTATTATGAGGCGCACGCAATGTTAAGTATGGACGTCGTTCCCACGTCGAATTTTGAATTTTTTACGTCGTTTGCGTAAGTCGTTCGCGAATAGGGCTGGACGTAATTTACGTTCACGTCGAAACCAATGACGTCCTTGCGGCGTACTTTGGAGCAATGCACACTGGGAAATTCCACGGACAGCGCATGCGGGTCACCAAGAATTAACATAAAACACGCACAATCATCCTCGTTTGAATTACACGCGCTTATGCCGGCCCCATTTACGCTACGCCGCCGTAACTTAGGAGGCAAGTGCTTTGTGAATACAGCACTTGCCTCTCTAACTTACGGCGGCATAGCGTAAATATGATACGCTGCGCCGCTGTAACAATGCGCGCCCCTACCCGAATCTAGCCCCATCTTTTTTGAATATATATGCGGATCGGCGGCGGATTGTAAAGTAGTAAGTGATCGGATTTATATTATAAAAACGCAGGATGAAAGGACATACATTTAAAAAATGCTAATTGTGGTTGGAACTCTGCTTTAAATATACCTGTTTGGTTTGGACCTATCTATGTAATCACATATCAAATATATGATAATAGGGAATAAATAAGTGATTATAGGGAAAAGATATGTAATGGCAGCACTCATGTTTAAGGACTTCGATAAAGTTTAAAAAGACAATACTTTTGTCAAACCTAACTTGTATATATTCTTTCAAATTGACATTTCTCTTCTAGGCGGGAAAGATGTACATTCCCTGTCCCTCTAACAATCATCTCACAGCAACCTTGGTTCTAATAAAGATAAATTACTTTTTCTCCCCATATGATGAAGGCCCGGTAAACAAGGTTTAGCACTTAATTTATTCCCTGGAGCTCTGACACTGGGAAATTCTACCTCTTATTTTTTAATATTCTTTGTTATTAGGATTCAATATGCCAGCCTCTGCTCTTAGTACTTTATTTCCCTGGACAGACAAAAAATGCAATAAGTCTTTCTCTTAGGTTGCTAATACTGTAATTTGGAACTTTTGTCAGGATGAAAAATCTTCACAAGAATTCTCCTGAGAACCAATGTCATGCATTTTGTTGCTTGGCTGGGGTAATAAGGCCTTGTTTATTTAACAGAGATATTTTATCTGGTCAGAACTAACGCATTTAGATTTAAAAAAAAGGTTCGAATTGCTAAGGTTAAACTGTGTTTACTATGAATAGCTTATCATGTGCAAGTGAAATAATAAAAAAAAAGTGTGTTTGCTTAAAATTAGCAAAGAAGTGAAGATGACTTATGCCTTGTACAGATGTACGGGATTTCCGACGGGCAAAGTTCCCGTTGTAAATCCTGAGGGGAAAGTAGAGAACCTACTTGGTTCAGTCTTTCCCCTACATGCGGACGGTTTTCCCGACAGGTAAACTGCAATGGAGCTTTGGCCGGGAATCCCTGCCGTGTGTATGCTCCATCGCAGTTTTTCCCATAGGAAAATTGCCAAAAAACGTGGGGCAAAAGTCTGCCGGTTTTCCCGGCGGAGTTTGGGCAGTTTTCCCATCGGAAAAACTGCGAGGAGCATACACACGGCCTGGATTCCCGGCCAAAAGCTCTCCTCACAGTTTTCCCGTCGGGAAAACTGATCGTGTGTACGAGGCTTTACCCTTAGTTCAGGAGAGTCAATGTGGATTTTTGCTTGCATATATTTGGATGAATAAAGTGAAAGATTTACTCCTTATTCACTCATTTAAGTGGGTTTATCAACCCTTATTTGAGATGATAAGCATCAGCAAAAAAGGATTATCTCACATAATAAGAGGTTGGGCCATGGCCAAGGTTGACAGTCTCCCAGTGACTGGGACAGATATGTTGGAAAGCTAGCAAATGCCTGTCAGCTACTGTGATTTCTAACTGTTAGCAGCACTGTGTTATGTGTCTATAAGCATCCATCATCAACTTTAGAGCGAGATAAGGTCTGTATCATTGGGCTTTGGACTTCTGCCAATTAGAATTTAGCATGCAACTGACCTCTTTCTGACCAGCATTTTGGATTCCCAAAGACTTGTTTGATTCAAGCAGATTTTTTTATTCCTATCCGAAAGCCAATTGACACTGGCCCATAGACTTCTAGTAACCCTGTAGCTGCAGAGCTCTGGAGAAAAGCACATTGCCCTGGAGAAAGAAAAATGGTCTGCCTAAACACAAGCAGTTTTCTAAATAAGATCTGTTGCTAAAAATATTGTTCTTTTTCTGCTGAACCTGCCAAATTTCTATGTATGGCTGACTTTACCCTAAGGCAAATTTAGCTTTTAACCCTTGCAGTGTGGAAGAGGGCTTACTGCAAAGATAAAACAAATTTATGGCATTGGAACTTTGGGCCAGATCCACAAAAGGGATACGCCGTCGTATCCCTGTTTCTATCTATGCGACTGATTCACAGAATTAGTTACGCATAGATATTCCTAAGATCCGGCAGGTGTAATAGTTTTACACTGTTGGATCTTAGGATGCAGTACCTCGGCCGCCGCTGGGGGCATTTCTCGTCAAAATTCTGCGTCGGGTATGCAAATTAGCACTTACGGAGATCCACAAAGCAGTT
The DNA here is from genome assembly GCF_905171775.1 of Rana temporaria. Classification (NCBI taxonomy): domain Eukaryota; kingdom Metazoa; phylum Chordata; class Amphibia; order Anura; family Ranidae; genus Rana; species Rana temporaria. The sequence continues at coordinate 335,852,382 of NC_053490.1, read as the reverse complement.
TCCCTTCGTGAAGTCTCCGTAAGCTGTTAGTTTGCAAACGCAAAATTAGGGCTACTTTTACAAAGTGTAAAGTTAGTACACCATGTAAAAGTAGACCCTTCTTTCCCGCGACGCTGTCAAATTTTTTTTTACATTTTTTTCCCCGACGGAACTTTTTTTACCCGGCGCGATTCACAAAACTCGGCGTAACGTAATTTCGTGCAAAGCACGTCAGGAAAATCGCGTCGGGAGCATGCGCAGTACGTCCGGCACGGGAGCGCGCCTAATTTAAATGGGACTCGCCCCATTAGATTGGGCACGCCTTGCGCCGGACGGATTTAAGTTACACCGCTGCAAATTTCCAGGTAAGTGCTTTGTGGATCGGGCACTAACTTGGGAAATTTGCGGCGGTGTAACTTAAATGGGAAAAGTTAAGTTGCGCCGCCTGTCTGTGGATCTGGCCCTTAGATTCTGTAAATACTTTTTGTCTTATCTAAAAACTTGGAGTACCAGACCTGTGGTAACTAGCTGCAAAAAATGTATTATTCTTATGTGTAGCACTACCTCTAAAGGAGCAACTGGATGACTGTATTAAAGGATTAATTTCCTTTTTTTTAAATGTGATAAATGCCCAATTAATTTTATTTTTTTTTTGCATGGGAAAAAAATATGTGCATTTATAATTATTTTTCTAAGGAACCTGCAGAGCATTGCACTTGCAATCACCAGATAATATATGCAATCTCAAGCTCCTGCAGATTCTCAGCATACAGTGGGGATCGAAAGTTTGGGCACCCCAGGTAAAAATTTGTATTAACCACTTTAGCCCAGAGCCTGTTTTTCAGATTCGGTGTTTACGAGACTAAAACATTTGTTTTTGCTATAAAATTACTTAAAACCCCCAAACATTATATATATTTTTTTCTAACACCCTAGAGAATAAAATGGCAGTCATTTCAATACTTTTTGTCACACCGTATTTGCGCAGCGGTCTTACAAGCGCACTTTTTTTGGAAAAAAATCACTTTTTTAAATTAAAAAATAAGACAACAATAAATTTGGCACAATTTTTTTACATATTGTGAAAGATAATGTTACGCCGAGTAAAATGATACCCAACATGTCACACTTACAAATTTTTACCCTTAAAAATCTCGATAGGCGACGTTTAAAAAATTCTACAGGTTGCATTTTTTGAGTTACAGAGTAGGCCTAGGGCTATAATTATTGCTCTCGCTCTAATGATCGCGGCGATACCTCACTTGTGTGGTTTGAACACCGTTTTCATATGCAGGCGCTACTCGCGTATGCGTTCGCTTCTGCGTGCAAACTCGTCGGGACGGGGCGCTTTAAAAATTTTTTGGGGGGGGTTTTCGTATTTATTTTTATTTATTTTACAATTTTTAACACTGAAATAAAAAAAATAAAAAGGGGGCGTGGCCGAGCTGAGCTAGGAGATGGCTGCCTGATCGCTGAGCTCCTGCCACCTCAGAGCCCTTTTCATAATTTGCGGCACTTTTCACCCATCTTAAGCCACCTACAGCATGGGTACCTCTTCCAGGCAGTCCTCGACCTCCCGTTCCCGCTCCCCCCAGGGACATACCGACGCCCTAGACCACAACATACCGGAGATGTTCCGGACCGGCCGAAGCAACGCGGCGGCCTCCCGCCAAGGGACACAAACGAGCCGCTCGCGGATCTCTCCACAACCGCAAGACATAATCCTGTCAGCGACGCTGACTTCTCCCCCAGGAGCTCTGGGAGGACCAGAATCCGTGACGACCCCGGCACTGCCGGCAACACCGATCACCATCTCTGACCTGAGGGCCGTTGCGACGGACATCAAAGACGCCCTCGCAGCGGCCATTGCGGAAATACGCCTGGACTTCAAGGCGCTGGATGGACGGGTACAACAGACTGAGAACGCTCTGGGGGACCATGACCTGGTGCTCCAGCGTTCCACCAGAAAAATTGATGATCACACCCTGCAACTCCGGGAGGTGAACCGACACCTGGAGAACAGGGGAAGACGCCATAACTTGCGCGTACGGGGCATACCGGAGGCGGTGGAGGGTGAGAAGATCCAGCAGGAGGTGACCAACCTCTTTAACACGATCCTCCGGCGACCCCCGGACACGCAGATCTCCATGGAAAGGATCCACAGAGCGCTACGCCCGAGAGGCAGGGATACAGATCCCCCCAGAGACATTGTCTGCTGTATCGTGGATTATGGACTAAAGGAGGAGATCCTGCGGCAGGCAAGAGATCAGCGCCTCAAATATGAGGGAGTCCCGATCCAGTTGTTCCAGGATCTCTCGGGGATAACCTTGAAGCATCGCAGGGATCTCAAACCCCTGCTGGATGCCCTGCGAGCGGCTAACATATGCTACCAGTGGAAGTTTCCTTTTGGCCTCTCTGCCTCCCACCAGGGCCGCAACGCACTACTGAAGGTGCCCGAGGATCTCCCACGCTTCTTCGAAACACTGGGGATACAGCCGGTGGCGGTCCCGGAGTGGTATGCCCTGTACCGCAGATCAGTGGGGCGCTGGAATGGTCCTCAGACGAACAGTATGGACACGCAGCCCGTGAGCTACCACAGGAGAAGATCTCCCTCAGGCTCACGCACTCCAATCACCGCCCCGGGACCCAGGATTGATAGAGACCCGATGTCATCCCCCGGATCAAGAAGAGCCCGCAGAGATAACTGACTGCTCTAATGAGTGACTACCGGGCATGTTACCCACTGTGTTGTTGGCAAAGTTTATTCCCGGTTGCCGTGTTGGGTGTTTCAACAATCCTGTACTTTGATTATAACCGTTGAACTTGGATTGCCTGTGTTCCTGACGGCCTGCTTGATTTTCCCGCGCTGACTGTTGCTATGCCCCACAACGTCTGCTGGGATCCTCCGCCCCACCCCCTCCCCCGGAGTGTACAGGAGCCGTCTGCCCTCCTCCCGGAGGCTTGCTAGGACCCACGTGACCCATTATACCTCCGCACTACGACACCCAGGAGACCCCGCGCCCTCTTCCGGATCCGGAGTCCCGTGTTCCTACCTCTTCCGGAGCACATAGACCTTGTCATTTCCGGAGAGACCCTGCCATGGACGCCACTGAAACCCCATCGCTGGAGGGACAGCCCTGGGTGCCCGCATCGACGCGCCTAATGTCCATGGGTCCGAGATACACGCCCCGCTTCCGGAGAGCCCTGAAAGACGACACTACACTCCAGCCGGCTGGCAGCAGCACTCACTGGACCCCTCTCCATGAGACTAACGACAACGGAAACGATGGGGCCCCTCCTTGCCTGCCCCTACGACACCGCTTCCTGGACGGATGAGCGGAGCCTCGCTGTGTTAGCCTGGAGTTCACCTCATTGGACCATCGACATCCACGGCGCCGCGACGCCCCCTTCCGGAATGCACGGCTCCACTGCAGCGGGACCACGAAAGACTATAAAGCCCGACCACTCCAACCCTTGAGCCGGTCCCGTTCCAGGACACGCCCCCGCCCCGACAGATGCCGCGCCCACTCTATAATCTCTGTCCCCACAGCTGTCCCAGAGGGGCCCCTTTCGGGACCTGTCCCTGCTCCACTACAGCTGAGACACCACCGAACACCCCGCAGGTGGCTGCGAGACAGCAGTAACTGCCAAAATGACAGACTCCTCGACGAAACTGGATAGCCCCACGTTGAAAGTGCTATCTGTAAATGCACAGGGACTAAACCTCCCTGAAAAACGGGCCCAACTCCTTCTAGCTATGCACAGAGCCCGGGCTGACATAGTGTTTGCAGGAAACGCATTTCAAGGCAACACCCATGCCAAAGCTGCACAACTTCCATTTCCCAACTGCCTATCACGCCACGAACCCGCACGCCAAGACGAAAGGTGTATCCATACTGATAGCTAGATGATGCCCCTTCACAATGACAGAACTGTTAGCTGACCCGGAAGGCAGGTATCTCTTCCTGAAGGGCTCTTTCTTGAATCACACTATCACGCTTGCCAATGTATACGCCCCAAATACGCGCCAGGGTTCGTTCTTTAATTCCGTCTCGAATGTGCTGACCCCCTTCCAGGCAGGAATGCTGATACTGGGAGGCGACTTTAATGTGCCCCTTAACCCACCACTTGACACCTCCACCGGTACGTCGTCTACCCCGTACATAGCTCTGAGAAGAATTAAAGCGACCCTTCAGAACCACCTCCTACATGATACATGGCGGGCCCTCAACCCCACGGGCAAGGACTACACATTCTACTCGGCCCCCCACGACCGGTATTCTAGACTCGACTACCTACTGCTTAGCCAGGCAGACCTACATATGCTCACGGCTGCGTCCATAGAACCCATGTTCCTATCGGACCACCACCCGATCTCGATGACATTATCCCTTCCCTCCGGCCACCCTCGAGCGAGGGTGTGGAGGCTAGACCCATCCCTACTCACGGACCCGATAGTAGCTAAGGAGCTGGAGGTGGCGCTCGAAGCATATTTCCGGGAAAACAGGCAGGAAGACACGTCTCCCATAGTTAATTGGGAGGCACACAAGTGTGTAGTCCGGGGCCTCCTGATTGCCGCGGCTGCCAAACGAAATAAGTTAAGACGCAAACACTACAATGACCTCTTAGGACGCATAGCGCGCCTGGAATCCGCACATAAGCACTCACAAGCCCTCGCGACGTTGCAGGACCTGTGCCGGGCCAGAGCCGAACTCCTGGAAGCTATAGGGAAGAAGATTAAACTGAGCTTTGCTCTAGCCGAAAAATCCTTCTACGAACACGGTGACAAAGCGGGCGCACTGCTGGCGAAAGCCCTACAATCCAAAAGAGCCAAAACGACCGTCCATTCTCTGACGGACGGCAAAGGCCGGAAGGTACAATCCACCCCGGACATTGCCAAGCTCTTTGTTCAGTATTATACTGGCGTGTACAACCTGCCCACCCAGACCACACCCACCACCCACGCCACACGACAAGCCTCCATTGACGATTTCCTTCGCCGGTACGGCCCAACCAAATTGACGGAGGAGGCTAGAGCTGACCTGGACATTCCCCTGAACACTGCTGAAGTAGGTCTGGCCCTGAAACAACTGAAAGTATAGCAAAAGTCCGGGCCCGGACGGGCTGACGGCGGGGTACTATAAAACCTACGCCAAGGTTCTTACACCATTTTTTGTCTCGGCTTTTGCCTCCTTCGCCAACACCCAAGCCCCTCCCCAGAGACCTACTGACCGCACACATTGTAGTCATTCCCAAACCAGACAAGGACCCCACCATGGTGACCAACTACAGACCTATTTCGCTCCTCAACGTGGACCTTAAGTGGTTCGCCAAGACAGTTGCTAACAGACTGCTCCCACATATGCCCAAACTCATCGACATCGACCAGGCCGGCTTCATCCCGGGCCGGGAGGCACGGGACAACACGGTCACGGCTCTGAACATACACCACTGGCTCACCTCAACCAAGTCCCCAGGGTTTTTTCTGTCGCTCGACGCGGAGAAGGCGTTTGACAGGGTGGCGTGGGACTACATGCGAGCGACCCTCGAAGCCGTCAACCTCCCGCCACTCATGTTAAATTATATAGCGATGCTTTACGCGGGCCCCACGGCGAGGGTCAGCGTGAACGGCCACCGGTCGGACGCCTTCTCCATATCGAACGGGACCCGTCATGGGTGTCCCCTCTCTCCCTTGATTTTTGTCCTCACCCTTGAACCCTTCCTGCGGCGACTTAGGTCAAACCCGACGATCAAGGGCATAGACGTTGAAGACCGGACCTACAAACTTGCCGCGTTTGCGGATGACATCCTACTAATGCTAAGAGACCCCCTCACGACTATCCCTAACCTCCTGTTAGATCTCAAGGAGTTTAAACTCCTATCCAATTTACAGATTAACCTATCTAAATCGTATGCTCTGAACGTCTCCCTACCCCAGAATCTATGTGATCTGTGCCAGGATCCAACTCCCGGCCTCCCTCTCGAATCTTTACTCCCTGAACTATCTCCCACTGCTCCAAGCGATAGTGAAAGACCTGAAGGGGTGGGCTCCGAAACACCTATCTTGGTTCGGCAGGATAGCGGTGGTCAAGATGAATGTCCTTCCCCGACTACTCTATACCATGCAAGCGATCCCTATTAGGCCCCCCCCTGCATTCTTCGCGTCTTTCAGAGCAGCCTGCACTAAATTTGTGTGGCGGGGCTCCCGCCCTCGCCTAAGTTTTACCAGACTCACGGTCCCCAAACCGCAAGGAGGACTAGGGCTCCCAGATCTGCACAAATACCACTTGGCCTGTAGCCTCACTAGAATAGTTGACTGGGCCACTAATGGGAACCAAAAACAATGGGTGGGGCTGGAACAATCCTTCTCTCATGTCCCGCTATCTCACCTGCCATGGTCCTCGCAGGATAACACCCCACCTGCCTGTAAAGATCATCCCCTCATACCCTCCTCCTTACGAGCCTTCCGGGAGGCCTGTACAAAACACAAATTGTCAGACAGATGCGGCCCTTTAACCCCCCTCAGACTGAACCCTGACTTCCCCCCGGGCATGCACTCTGCCTTTCTGTTGGATGGGTGGCCGCATGCAAAGGTCCAAGCGGGGCAGTTCTTCGCCTCAGGTAAGCTCTTGCTTCAGGAGGAACTTGCCGCTAAAATTGATAAAGAGAGCTTCCCGTTCTGGACCTACATACAAATCCGACACTTCCTAGACAGGACGGCCCCGAGCTCCAAATGGTCTAGACCTTGCTCCCCTTTCGAAAAACTCTGCTCCACCGAGGGACCACAGAGACACCTTATTTCCATAATATACGGCCTGTTATTTTCCACACATTCCTCCAAACTGCATTGGGCCAACCAACAGTGGGAGAGTGATCTAGCACTTGACCTCACGGAGGCAGAATGGGAATCGGTCTACAGGCTGGCCCACAAAGGCTCGATTAACGTCCAAACTCAGGAAAACGCATACAAGCTCCTCTCCCGATGGTACAAAACCCTGCTTAAACTGCACAGAATTGACCTTACCCTCCCGAAGATCTGTTGGAGGTGCCATCGGGAGACAGGCTCGTTTCTCCACATGTGGTGGACTTGTCCATCGCTCAAAGCCTACTGGACGGAGGTCCACAATGTCATTACCCGGGTAACTACTGACACCCTAGAATTCACACCTGCGCAATACCTCCTCCACCACGCCCAGACGCTCCCGAGGGGATATAAACGATCACTAGCTATGCACATGGTGAATGCCGCATGGATGTGCATCCCGATCAAATGGCTCTCCACACAACCTCCCTCTGTAGCTGACTGGTTTCAGCGAATCCAAAAGACGATGGAGATGGAGGACCTAATCAATCAAGCCCATGACAACCCTACACGATTTAACGAGACGTGGGCCTGCTGGAAACACTACACATCGACTGATGATTACACTACGGCTAAGTCCCGTTGAACCTGAACTGGAGTCCCCACCGCATAGTACCCTGTCGAGCTGTGGCTGGAGGCCTGTCCTGTCCAGTACCCCCCCCCAATGTCCCTTCTCCCCTCCCCTTCCCCTATTCCGCTCCCCCCCGGACTTAAAGTTTGTTGGAATCCTTTCTTACCCACGGGGAAGCCCCAAGGCTATAGGGCACTGCTTATAGAGCTAAGCAACAGATAGTACGATTTGCCTGGACAACCACTGAATAGGCAGGTAGACCCCGATTGTTAGTCATATCTCGCTGCCCCCACGGGGCCCGGGTGCCTCCTGGGGGACATACTTCCCACCTCCCCTTGGGTATATCATCCAACATATCTGGAACACTGCAGAAATGGTGCGTGGGGCTTATCTTCGCCTCCGACCGAGACCCGCGATGGCAGGATTTTATGACATCGTGTTGATGCATGTTAGGATGGCTAAAGCTTATAGATAATATGTAGCAGTTTTTCGACTCTTCTGCCTTTGCATGCCATACTTAGTGCAGCGGCTGCGCCCGCATATATACGCTTTATATGTTTGTTAAAATCTTTAAGTTGGCCATTGGGCCGTTTGTCTTGTTGATTCTTTCTTGGGGAAAAAAAATAAAAAAATATCACTTTTATTCCTATTACAAGGAATGTAAACATCCCTTGTAATAGAAAAAAGCATGACAGGTCCTCTTAAATATGAGATCAGGGGTTAAAAAGACCTCAGATCTCATATTTAGGCTTAAATGCAAAAAAAAATTGAAACTGTAATTTTTTCAAATGACAAAAAAAAAATGTTGCTTTAAGAGGCTGGGCGGGACTGACGTTTTGACGTCACTTCCGCCCAGCAGAGCTATGGGGACGGGTGAAGGAGATTTTTCCTTCACTCGTAACCCCGCTCAGCTGCCGAATGGTCCCGATCTCCTCCGCCGCTACCGACGGCTACGGTAAGCGGCGGAGGGCACGGGAGAGCGGCGGGAGGGGCCCTCTCCCGCCACCGATAACGGCGATCTCGCGGTGAATCCGCCGCGGAGACCGCCGTTATCGTTTACACGGCCGCCCACTGAAGAGATGAATATCTCGGTTGTGGCAGCAGCTGCTGCCGTTACCGAGATATTCATCTTTAAAGTGCCGATGTAGAATGACGGTGGGCGGTCGGTAACTAGTTAATGTGCATAACGAAGCCAAGGAAAGATAAAAAAATCTCCAAAAGCCATCAAATTACAGATTAGACATTTTTATAATATGTAAAAAAAAATTGATTTTATTTCCATCATTTACACTTTCGAAATTACAGAAAACAAAAAAATGGTGTCTGCAAAAGTTTGGGCACCCTGCAGAATTTATAGCATTAACTGCCCCCTTTGCAAAGCTGAGACCTGCCAGTGTCATGGACTGTTCTCAATCATCGTCTGGGAAGACCAGGTGATGTCAATCTCAAAGGTTTTAAATGCCCAGACTCATCTGACCTTGCCGCAACAATCAGCACCATGGGTTCTTCTAAGCAGTTGTCTAGAAAACTGAAACTGAAAATAGTTGACGCTCACAAAGCTGGAGAAGTCTATAAGAAGATAGCAAAGCGTTTTCAGATGTCAATATCCTCTGTTCGGAATGTAATTAAGAAATGGCGGTCATCAGGAACAGTGGGCGGTCATCAGGAACAGTGGAAGTTAAAGCAAGATCTGGAAGACCAAGAAAAATATCAGACAGAACAGCTCGCAGGATTGTGAAAAAAGGCAATTCAAAACCCACGTTTGACTGCACGATCCCTCCAGAAAGATCTGGCAGACACTGGAGTTGTGGTACAGTACACTATTCAACTATAAAGAGATACTTGTACAAATATGGTCTTCATGGAAGAGTCATCAGAAGAAAACCTCTTCTACGTCCTCACCACAAAAATCAGCGTTTGAACTTTGCAAATGAACATATAGACAAGCCTGATGCATTTTGGAAACAAGTTCTGTGGACCGATGAGGTTAAAATATAACTTTTTGGGCACAGAATTTAATGAAAATAACCTTTGTCCAACTGTTAAGCATGGGGGTGGATCAATCATGCTTTGGGGTTGTATTGCAGCCAGTGGCACAGGGAACATTTCACGAGTAGAAGGAAAAATTACTTCAATAAAATTTCAGCAAATTTTGGATGGTAACTTGATTCCATCTGTGAAAAAGCTGAAGTTGAAGAGAGGATGGCTTCTACAAATGGATAATGATCCTAAACACACCTCAAAATCCACGGGGGATTACATCAAGAGGCGTAAACTGAAGGTTTTGCCATGGCCTTCACAATATCCTGACCTCAACATAATTGAAAATCTATGGATAGACCTTAAAAGAGCAGTGTGTGACAGACAGCCCAGAAATCTCAAAGAACGGGAAGACTTCTGTAAGGAAGAATGGGCAAAGATACCTCAAACAAGAATTGAAAGACTCTTGGCTGGCTACAAAAAGCGTTTACAAGCTGTGATACTTGCCAAAGGGGCAGTACAAGATATTACCTCTGCAGGGTGCCCAAACTTTTGCAGATGCCATTTTTGTTGTTTTCTGTAATTTTGAAAGTGTAAATGATGGAAATAAAATCTAACTTTTTTTGACATATTATAAGAATGTCTAATCTGTAATTTGATGCCTTTTGAAAAATTTTCCATCTTTCCTTGGCTTCGTTATGCACATTAATACACATTTTTACCTGGGGTGCCCAAACTTTCGATCCCCACTGGCTGTCTGCTTGTACCTTGTATGGGCAAGCAGGTTACATAGTAGGTAAGGTTGATTAACCACTTCAGCCCCGGTAGGTTTTACCCCCTTAATGACCAGAGCATTTTTTGCGATACGGCACTGCGTCGCTTTAACTGACAATTGTGCAGTTGTGCGACGATGTACTCAGACATCAAGTCCTCCCAACCCATGGGCACGCTTCCGCAACTGAGCCTGTGTGAGCTGCCATACAGCTACGGCAATTTGTGCAGGAGAGTCACGGTGCCACCATCTTAAAGTAGATAAAGACAATAGTCCATCCAGTTCAACCTTTGTAGGTGTACGTGTGTCAGTGTCTATAATAATTTCCCATATGCCTGTATGTTGTGTTCTTTAGGATGCACGTCCAAGAGTCTTTTAAAAAATATCCATACTCCCCGCTGCCACCAAAAATTGTGGAAGAGAGTTCAACATCCTTATTGCCCTGACAGTGAAAAGAGTTTAAGGTTAAACCACTTCTAATTCAATCTCATTGTGTTGCCCGTGTCCTCTTACACTCCCTGAGACTGAATTGTTTTTTTCCTACACTGGGATCACCACTGAGGTATTTTTAAATTGCTATCATGTCCCCTCTCAAGCGTTGCTTCTCCAGCGAAAATATCTTTAGTGCTTGTAATTGTTCATCATAATTGAGGTCCTCCAGTCCCCCTTTTAGTTTTGTTGCCCTTCTTTGGGCTCTCTCCAGCACATCCCTTCTGAGGAATGGTGACCAGAACTGGACAGAATAGTCCAGATGTGGTCTAACTAGAGTTTTATAAAGTGCCAGGATTTAAGTTTTATCTCTGAAAAATGTACCCTTTTTTTTTTGCATGCTAAAATTCTGTAGGCTTTGGTAGCTTCAGCTTGACATTGCATGCTATTGCTCAGTCTGTCTTCTATTAGGACCCCCAGATCTCTCTCCATCCTTGATTCCCCCAGAGGTTCTTCTCCTAGTGAGTAGTTTGCATTTATGTTTTTAGTCCCAAGTGCCTTACATTTCTCCATATTAAAGCTCATTTGCCATGTAGTTGCCCACCCCATTCATTTGTTCAGATCTTCTTGCAAAGTTTACACATCCTGTGGAGAATCTATTGCCCTGCTTAGATATCGTCCACAAATACTGAGATTGAGCTGCTATCCTCCAGGTCATTTATGAATAAATTAAAAAGGATTGGTCCCAGGACAGAACCCTGAAGGAGCCCCACTTTCCACATTGGACCATTTCGAGTACTCCCCATTTATCACTGCCATCTGAACTTGCCCTTGTAGCCAGGTTTAATCCAGATACTCACCCTTTGGTCCATGCCAACAGACCTTAGCTTGCATAGTAAACATTTGTAGGGAACTGTATCAAATGCCTTTGCAAAATCCAGATACACCACATCTATATGCCTTCCTTCATCTAGATGGCAGCTCACCTCATCATAGAAGGTTAGTAGATTTGTTTGGCAAGAACGATTTTTCATGATACCATGCTGATTACTGCTAATGATACCATTTCCATTACTTAGTTTCAATAGTTTTTTATTAGTTTTAACAATTTTAGACAGAACTGATACAAACAAAATGAAAAGAAACATATCGGTGAAATGGGTCACCAGGTGTAGAGACAACTTAGTCATACAACACTATGATGACATCACACATAACAGATGAAAGTAATTAGCTTCCTGTAACCCATTATACCCGTGGGGCCGGTTCCCATGTAAAACCGTGGTAATATTGTGTCAATAGACTCAAAATAACTAAAATGAACTAAGATAACAAAAATAACAGAGAGGAAAAAGAAACAAAAAGGAAAACAGTGTTCAGACTAAGGCTAGGACATTATGAACAATAAGCGCAATCAGTCACCTCTGCACTGGACAATATATCTACTATGTTTCAGGTAAGAACTAACTCATGGAGGACTAGACCCGGATTGAGCCTTGTACCATTGATTCCAAGGTTCCCAGATTCTACTAATCTCAGTGTATTTACCCACCCCTGAGGTGAATAGTTGTTCATATGAGCCATGGGTATTGATAATCATTTCCATTACTTAAAGTGGAGTTCCACCCGATTTTTAATGTTTGTCTGTGCTGCATGCCCTAATCTCATAGTGTTCAGAATGGACAATTTTTATTTATTTTGTTGCTTGTAAATACCTTTATTTTGTAGTCCTTCATTACTTCATCCTCCTCCTTATTAGCCTAGGCTATTAAGTCACAAGGCTATTCGCAAGGGTTTCTGGGATAGGCATCATGTATCCTAGTAGTCCTTGCAAATAGCCTATTTGCATAGAGAAGGGGCAGCAACTTCCTCTGACACTCCCGTTGCTATGGAAACCTGACTGAAACCTAATACATCGCTTGTGCAGCACTGAGCATGTGCGAGATCTGCAAGGCTGAAATCCAGGAAGTCATACAGTCTGGCTTCATGATGCCCACACTTAAGATGGCCACAGTCTATTTCTAGATAATAAACTAACTAAATGCTCTAACAACCTAACAAAACAGACCTTAGTTTACAGACTAACTTTACTAGACTACATTAAGCTTGTGTATTACAGGGGTATTTATATTTAAAAAGTGAAATTGTGGGTGGAACTCCCCTTTAAATCTTGTATATTGTCCCTTATCGTCCCTTCAAAGAGCTTTCATACTATTGAAAGAAATATCCCAAGCTATGAACATCTCATGGGGCGCTGTTCAATCCATCATCCGCAAATGAAGAGTATGTTACACCTGCAAACCTATCAAGACATAGCCGTCCACCTAAACTGACAGGTCGGGAAAGGAGAACATTAATCAGAGGAGCAGCCAGGAGGCCCATGGTAACTCTGGAGGAGATCCACATCTCAGGTGGGAAAATCTGCCCACAGGACAACTATTAGTCACGTACTACATAAATCTGGCTTTTATGGAAGAGTGGCAAGAAGGCCATATGAAGTCCCATTTGCAGTTTAGCGAGAAGCCACGTGGGGGACACAGCAAACATGTGGAAGAATGTACTCTGGTCAGATGAGACCAAAATTGAACTTTTTGGCCTAAAAGCAAAAACTATGTGTGGCGGAAAACATACACTGAACCCAAACACTGAACACATCATCCCCACTGTGAAACATCATGTTGTGGGGATGCTTTTCTTCAGCAGGGGCAGGGAAGATGATCAGAGTTGATAGGAGGATTGATGGAGCCAAATACAGGGCAATCTTGGAAGAAAATCTGTTAGAGTCTGCAAAAGACACCTTCCAGCAGGACAACGACACTAAACATGTAGCTAGAGCTACAATGGAATGGTTTAGATCAAAGCAAATTCATGTGTTAGAATGGCCCAGTCAAAGCTTAGACCTAAATCCAATTAAGAATCTGTGGCAAGACTTGCTGTTTACAGACACTCTCCATCCAATCTGACAGAGCTTGTGCTATTTTGCAAAGAAGGATGGCCAAAAATGTCACTCTAGATGTGGAAAGCTGGTAGACACATACCCAAAAAGACTTGCAGCTGTAATTGCAGCACAAGGTGGTTCTACAAAGTATTGACTCAAGGGGGCTATATACAAATGCATGCCATGCTTTTCACATATTTATTTGTAAAAAAAAATGAAAACCATTTATCATTTTTTCCCCACAAAATTATGTGCCACTTTGTGTTGGTCTATCAAAAAAAAAAAAGAGAAAAAAAAAACAATAAAATACATTTATGTTTTGATTGTGAAATTACAAAATTTGGAAAATTTAAAGGGGTATGAATACTTTTTCAAGACACTGTAATTACCTACTAGAGTCACTAGCCTGTTACCGTTTGGTTCTTATACTCATTCTGTCTTGTGCCAATTTTCAGTTTGTGTAATGTCGGTCACTTGTGTTTATTTATCTATGTTTTTATTTTCTTGGCCTTTTATGGGGTACACACTTTGAAAGTGAGGCTAAACATAGGCTAAACATACAATTAAAAGCATTTTGTTATAACTGTTTGATAAATCCCGCGGGCACGGTCACGGAGCTCGCAGCAGGGTCATGAGCGTGCCGCCGCCAGCGAGCGACCACACGGCGGCAATTTAAAGGGAACGTATATATACGTCCATTTGCGCAGCCGTGCCATTCTGCCGACGTAAAAAGACGTGCAGCGGTTGGCAAGCGGTTAATGGCAGAATCATCAGTTGAAAACAAATAGAAAAAAAGAAACAAATGCATCCACCTCATATAATTACCAGTAAGCTGCAATATATTATATTTATGTTTTAATATTTACATATATATATATACATGTATATATATATATACATGTATACGTTTAAGAAAAAGGAGCAAAAGCAACAAAGGGAGTCAAATGGACTAGAGTAAACTAAGTGGGATTGTTAAAGTAGATGCTGGCAATGTGCAGAGAAACATCATTAATTTGGTAACAAGAAATGTAGGAATTAAATTCTAACATTGAAACTGAACATGTACAGTGTGTCACTGCATATCAGTATATATTGGAGACAAGATGGTTCGCTACTTTGCTTCCCGGTTTGATGAATAGATATGACCCCCCCCCCCCCCCCGGTTCGGTTTGCATCAGAACTCCTGAACAGGGAAAAAGTTTGGCCCTGAACTATGAACTCTATTTTTTTTTAAAGTGTATTTTGTGCGTGTACTCGAGAGAGAAGCCGGACTGCAGGAGTTGGGAGTAGGCAGGCCTCCCCCAGAGGCAATCTGCCACCTTTCTCCATGCCCCGGGTGGCAATGGTGGGTGTGTGAGGGGGTCCTCCCACACAGCCCACCCTACCTGCTCCGCTTTGAAGCCCAACGGGGCAGAGGGACTCCCTATAAGGGAGTGAGAGGATCTAGCCCGCTCAACCAGCCCCGTTAGTCCTTCGCCTCTCTTTTTAGAGGCCGCGTGGTCAAAGTGCGTGCATGTTAACCCAATTTCGAGTGCGTGTAAGTGTGGTGGTTTTTGTGGGAGGGGGGTGGGCATACTAAGCGCAAGCTTACCTCACATAGCACACCCACCGGGAGCCGGGCTGAGACCACCAAACTCAATTCACATGTAGCTGAGACCGGGATCCAAACCTCTAGCTGCAGAGGTGAATGGCTTGTCAGCGCAGTGCCAATCGCGTTGAGCCACCGCAGCTCCCCGAACTATGAACTCTATTGAAGTCTATGAGAGCCGAACATGAGAAATCAAAAGTCACCATTTTGGATTATATGGAAGTAATTGGCCATAAAAAGCGTATGGGGGCCTAGGTACTGCCCTGGGGGACATGTCTCAATGCAAAAATACAAAAATTGAAAAAATATCTGTATATCTTATCTTGGAACAAGCTAGGAGCTGCATTAAAAAAAATTGAAATAAAAATAGTAGAGATAGTGTCAATATCTTTCTCAAATAGCTTGCTAAGATGTCTCTAATTAAAAAGGGAAAAACATCTAATTTCAAGTTAATGGGCTGGGTTCTGGTAGAAAGCCATTAAACACCTATCTGATGTTTGTGTGCTGAAGCTGATTAAAGCTCAATTACTTGAGTTTTAATTCAGCTACAGAAAAACATGTTACATTTTTAGAATATTCAGAACACAACTTATATGCAATTAATATTTAAAGGTTATAATTACAATATGTTGGACATCACATTTAAAGTGCAAACTTTAGATAGATAGACATTTTGTTACTAATCTGTTTTATGATTTTGTAATTTACCTTTGCATTTAATTTGTACACAGTGAACTCACAACATTATTAGTATGCAGCTGGTTAAAATGGGTTAATTTGTGCTGATTAGAAATTATTTTAAAAAGAACTAACATTTTAATTTAGAATGTTAATTTGTTATTGCTTCTATAACTCAAGCTGGCCATGAACAGTAAGCTATGGATTATGGGTACAGTCTGTAATCACACATAGACATGGCAATCATTTATTTAGCCTAATTTTTTAACCCTTTACCCTGTGAGTATTTTGGAACATATATAGTGCCTAAAACACAAATTGTTACATCAAATGTTGCGAACAGATTTTTTTTATAAAGGTATGGAAGGACAAATTGTGCATTATTAATGATGGTAGAAAGCAGAAGTTTGCAAGGAATTTAGATGATGAAATAGATTATGGGATAAGTAAAATTAGAAGAGTGGTGATTAAAACCATATTTGCTACTCCAAAAAATATAATGTCACATTAAAAATATTACATTAGTATTCCCAAAGTCAAGAAATCCTACAAATAGGGTAAAGTTAGGTTTGCTGTGTTTGACAAACCCAGGAAAAAAAAACGATTAAACCTGAACATATTGTCAAACCGCAGTGAAGTCTAAGAAAGTCTAGTTTGCTGTCTTTTGTTAAAATACACAAATCCATTAAATTTGGGTAAGTCTATAGCCTCGTACACACGGACGGAAAGTCCGCTGAAAACGGTCCACCGGACCGTTTTCAGCGGACATGTCCGCCCGGAGATTTCTGTCTGATGGTTGTACACACCATCAGACAGAAATCAGTGCGTAAACAATACGCGGGGACGTGGCCACGCCGTCGCTGCGACGATGACGCGGCGATGTGGGCGGCCCTGGAAGTTCAAAGCTTCCACGCATGCGTCAAATCAGTACGACGCATGCAAGGGATGGCGGTCGGTCGGACGTGTCCGGTGAGTCTGTACAGACGACCGAACACGTCCGACGGACAGGTTTCCAGCGGACAGATTTGTTAGCAGGCTAAGCAATTTTTGTTCGCTGGAAACTGTCCGATCCGCCAGACAATTGTCCGCTCGGGCCTACACACGACCGGATCTGTCCGCTGGAACTGGTCCGTCGGACCAGTTTGAGCGGATAGATCCGGTCGTGTGTACAGGGCCTAAGGCTGGGTTCACACCATTGCGAATTGGAATGTGGAAAAACCGCATCCAATTGCAATTGCAGGAGATTTTGACTGTATCTCTATGGAGCCGGTTCACATATCTCCGCAGGAGGTCTGGTGTGTTTTGCACAAAAATGCTCTGCGTCTTTTGGTCCGTTTCAGGTCCGAATTCAGCACAAGAGGCGGTCTGAAATTGGTCCTGAAACTGTGAATCAGGAAGCACCAGACCCCTGCCTTGAGACGGATGCGGCAATGGTGTAAACCCAGCCTAAAGCCTGCACGTGAAGTTGCAGAACAGTTTAATGAACTTATTTTTTATTTTTATGTATTTTCCGCTTATTGGAAATTAGTATACAGGTGACAACAAAAGAACCCGTAACACACTAATAAACAGACATAGCATACATGCTAAAAAGGAAGGAGGCTGAGTCTGGAGTTTCTGGGATCTTTTTCCACTCAGTATCTGGCCCCACACACTTCCTCCTCCCTATGCTGTCATCATCTGCACATCATCTCCTCCCTAGCAGAGTCAGTGGATAAATGTCTCTGGGAGATGAGAATCATCACCTGAGGCTTATGGTACTAGCTTTAACCATCAGGAGAGGACCTCAAAACTCTCCCACTTCTCAGATTTCTTCACCTGTACATCTTTAAACGTACAATTCACTAAAGGAGCAATTCTATATAAAATTCATATAAAAGTAGCACTATCTTTTACAAAAATGAAGAAAGTGTTTATAATTCTTAGTAGTGCATCTAATAATTGCATGAAACAAATTGAACTGCTCTCCAAAAAGAACATTTTGAGTGTGTCTTTAAAAATATAAATAGAGAGCACCTTGTCTTTCCTTTTTTTATATTAAGAAATATAAGACACACGATCCGTTCATCTGATGAAAACGGACCGATGGACCGGTTTCATCGGATGAATCGATCGTGTGTGGGCCCCATCGTTTTTTTCCCATCCGTGACATTTTTAGTATGGTTAAAAAACCCATAGAAACAAACGATCGTCTGTGGGTTAGTCCATCGGTTAAAAATCAACGCATGCTCAGACTGAATTAGGAGACGGGAGCTCTCGTTCTGGTAAAACTAGCGTTCGACATTTAGCAAATTATTGCATTGGTTAATGCAGCACATTGTTTTCTTCGTTTTAATGCTAGAATACAGAAGTTGTTTTGCTGATGGTATTTATACAGAGTTCTCATATACTGACTTCTTTTAATTTTTGCTTTTGATCTCATGAATAATGTTTTTTTTATTTTAAAGCCAGATCTCCATAATATTTTTCTTCTTACTCCACATCTCCCTTTTTTTTCTTGGCTTTTAATATTTTCAGGTGGTATTCATTTTTTTTTATCAAGTTATCACAACAACATTATCTTTTTTTTTTCCTCAAG
Organism: Rana temporaria; assembly: GCF_905171775.1. Lineage (NCBI taxonomy): Eukaryota > Metazoa > Chordata > Amphibia > Anura > Ranidae > Rana > Rana temporaria. The sequence continues at coordinate 335,834,007 of NC_053490.1, read as the reverse complement.
GAGGTTGGTGTCCTTTGTTGATTACACATTATATTTATGAAATGTTTTATGGCTATTCACCAAAGAAAAACACATAGATTAACAGTATTTAACTTAAATAAAATCTCCATTTATTCTGGTAAAAAATAAATAAAGATGAAGGGCAACAATTGAAAAATCTGCAGAAAATATGCAAACTTTGGACCACAAAGGCAGACAACATGAATTGGATTAACAGTAAAATAAATAATCTGAGGAGTCCCTCTAATTGGGATCACAATCTGGTCCCCAAATCACAGAAATCAGGAGCAGCAGCAGGTGTCATACATGTCCCCAAGCTGTGGTACTCCAACAACAAACTGTGTTTTCTGGCAGATCAGCTTGAAGCCAGGGAATCACTTTCTGGTCTTCCTTGTAGCCTTCCTTCCACAGCTCCCTCCATGCCCCCTTGCAGGCTGTGGCTCTGGTGATGAGAATGTGTCAGGAGGAGGAGGAGAAGGATGAGCAGGGTCACAGAGATGTGTGGCCTCAGTAAGCTGGCCCCTCATTCCCTTGTGAATGACACTTGCAAACAGATCCTCTGTGAGGGCACATTGTCCCTCCTCCATTTTCTGCAGTTTATCGGCCATGTAACAACTGTAGGCCTCTACAGGGTTAAGGGGGGGCCCTCATGATGGCAGCTGCGTCCCTTATTACTTTCAGAGACTCCTCCTCCAACTGTCATCTGCCTGGGTCTCTTGGCTCTCATGTAGAGGGGAGGCACCTGGGACTGTGAGCTGCCACTTGGCCTGGGCACCTGCTGACTGCCACTTGGCCCAGCCTCCTCCTGTCTGCCACTCACCCCTTCCTCCTCCTGGCTGCCACATTCTGGAGCCTCGTCCTCCTGGCTGAGCTCTTCCTGTGTATAAAAAAGGGACATGGTTTTAGTTTTTGCTTCATCAATCACACACATTTTTAAGCTCATGACTGTTGCAATTAGAATCCCTGTCACAATCATTTCCGGCCACGACTGTTTTTTTTTAATTCTTTCATTTGGGTTTAAAAACAATAATTTGAGGCCAAGAAATATGTTGTAAACTCCCTCGCTTCAATTTGATTGTCCAGAAAACGCAGGTAATTGTAGTACCACATCTTGGGCACATGTACTTGGTCTGCTGCTGCTCCTGATCTCTGTGACGTGCGGACCTCTTTGTATTGGTGCTTATAAGCATTCCTCAGATTATTTATTTTACTGTTAATCATGTTGTACTCTGCCTCTGGGATCCAGGTCTTCATATATTCGGCAAATTGTTCAATTGTTGCCCTTTGTGCAACGCTATTGTGGTATAGATTGTTTTTTTATTTCCCACAGGTTGCGGAATTCCTGATACTTCTCAATGACTTTGAGGAGAATGTCGGGCTGTCTCAATTTATCCATTGTTTCTACAAGATCAAACAAAAGACATATAAACACTAGGTTGGCTTAAATTGTCCTAATCTTATCACAATCTAGGCCTTTAAACACAGTGTGTAGTGCTGCCACTAATGCTGCCCAGCTCTGCCCTATTGTTGTGTAATGATGATTCACCTGCAGACCCTGTGTTTACATCTAAATAACCGGCATTCATATGCAAAAGTAATGAGAGCATTCATCTGTAAATCAAGGCACCATTCATATGTATATCATGCCCCTCTGCAGTGATGAGATGATACACTTTTAATAACCTCTGCCAAACAATCACAATCATTTCCTGATCTGATACACAGTAAAATAAACAGTTTTTAAGTCTTGCAGATATATATTGTATATGTCTCAGAGCAGATGGAGAGCAAAATTGCATGGGGGGCCCCAAGATTTATTTCGTCAAGGGTCCAATCAACATTAAAATGATGGCCCTGCCTTGATATCATGACTCAAGTATATTGGCCACTGATGGCCCAAGTTTCATTTTTTACATTTGTTTCAGTCGGTCGGCACTTCCGTTCTCCCTTACTCCGCGAACCCAACATAGTCACATCTTTCTCTTTATATACCCTGCGCATGTGTGAAACGCCGCCCTCGTCACCTGCCCATGACAGTCTTTTTCCTCTATTCCACGCCCATTCTCAATGGATGATGTCAATATGGCGGTGTCACATGTGCATGGTATACCCCATACCGACGAGGAAAGCCCAGAGGCGGGAGCGTACCGATCCAGGCCCAGACAGTACAAGGCCACGAATATGTCACTTGATGAGATGGTGGAGATGGTGGACATACTGCGGAGGAAAGATTACGATAGCGATCATGGGCCATACAACACCCCTAATCTAAGGAAGGCACAAATAATGGACAAAGTGGCGAAGAGTCTTTACCATAAATTTCAGGTCAGGAGATCCAAGGAGCAGCTCCGTAATAGGTGGTCTGACCTTAAATTGAGGGAGCCGGAGCAGTATAGGAAGATCAAGAAAATTCTGGACAAAAGTACGTATTTTTCATGTGTTTATTGCAAATTTGTTTATTATATTCTTGCATGTTTTTCTCTATGTGCTTGCTTTGCCTGGTTGTACTTTTGAAAATGGCAACTTTCAGGTTAGTGGCCAAAGTTTATTATTTTATCGTTCGTAGTAAACATTGTTCGTCAAAAATACGATGTTTTCCGCAGATCCAGGCAAACCACACATGGTCATGCCTATTTGTCTTAAAACAATGGGCCAAATTCTCAAAAAGTCTGCGTAACTTAAATTTCAGCAGTTAAGTTACACTGACTTAAAATTTCTACCTAAGTGCCTAATCGTCAAAGCACTTAGGTAGAAATTACACGCTGTGTAACTTAAGTGCCGCCGTCGTAAGGCGGTCCTCCTCTCCTGGGGGCGTTTTAAATTTAAATGAGGCGCGCTCCCGCGCCGGCCGTACTGCGCATGCGTGTGACGTAATTTTCCCGACCTGCAGCGCGCGAACGTAATTAACGCCGGTCGGCTTTGAGAATTTCGACAGGACACTAAAGATGCGACGGGTGAAAAAAAAAGACGCGCCGGGAAAACAAATAATTATAAAAAAAAATGTCAGCGTCGCTCAGCATGCATTCCTGAGAGGGAGAACTCCATGCCAATTTTCAAAGAAAAAAACGGCATGGGTTCCCCCCCCAGGAGCATACCAGGCCCTTAGGTCTGGTATGGGTTGTAAGGAGACCCCCCCACGCCGAAAAATTGACGTAGGGGGTCCCCCTACAATCCATACCAGACCCGTATCCAAAGCACGCTACCCGGCCGGTCAGGAATGGGAGTGGGGACGAGCGAGCGTCCCCCCCCCTCCTGAGCCGTGCCAGGCCGCATGCCCTCAACATGGGGGGGTTGGGTGCTCTGGGGCAGGGGGGCGCACTGCGGGCCCCCCTACCCCAGAGCACCCTGTCCCCATGTTGATGAGGACAGGACCTCTTCCCGACAACCCTTGCCATTGGTTGTCGGGGTCTGCGGGCGGGGGCTTATCGGAATCTGGGAGTCCCCTTTAATAAGGGGGCCCCCAGATACCGGCCCCCCACCCTAAGTGAATGGATATGGGGTACATCGTACCCCTATCCATTCACCTGGAGGCAAAAAGTTAAATTTAGTAAACACACAACACAAGGCTTTTTAAAATAATTTATTATTCTGCTCCGGATGCCCCCCCTGTCTTCGTTATTAGCTCAATTACCAGGGGGGGCTTCTTCTTCCACTCTCCGGGGGTCTTCCACTCTCCGGGGGGGGGTTTCTTCTTCCGCTCTCCGGGGGGGGCTTCTCCGGACTCCGGTGGGCTTCTTCCATCTTCTCCCCTCTTCCGCTGTTGACTCGGCGAACCCCGGTTCTTCTGCAGCTGTCCGGTGCCTTCTTCTTCAGCGCTGGCTGCCTGCTATGTTTGTGTGTTAGCTCGATTTCAAACAGGCAGCCGGCGCGGTCTTCTGTGACGCCAGGGTCTTCTGGTCTTCTCCCCTCTTCCGATGTTGCCTCGTCGCCTGTTGTCGCTGTAATGATGGAAGCGCGCCTTGCATCACATTTATATAGGCATCACCGTCCCATCATGCTCCGGTAGGTACCCACGTGGTGGGTGCCTACCCACGTGCACCCACCACGTGGGTACCTGCCGGAGCATGATGGGACGGTGATGCCTATATAAATGTGATGCAAGGCGCGCTTCCATCATTACAGCGACAACAGGCGACGAGGCAACATCATTGACATGATGGGGAGAATAGTAGACTGAACTTTGTAAGTTCCATTGTTTTTAGATATCTGCTTGTTTAAACCATGCCTGGTTAGGCAAACAAAATAAAAAAAAAGTTTATATTTTTCAAAATAAAAAAAATTGAAAACGCACAAGTTGTGCACAGAATAAAAATAAATCCCTACTCAACAATGTGTGGCTTCTTCTTTCTATGCTCAATACCAGTTTGTACATTTAAAAGTGCTTGTTTACTGTGACAATTGTGGTTATTTACTAAAACAGAGAAATCCACTTGGCACTGCAAGTGCACTAGGAGAACCAGGGACACAGATAAAAGAAACACAAGCAAAAATGACAAAAAAGGTTTTTCAAAGAGCACATTTTTGACCTTTCCCTTTATAGTGCCGTCGTTCGTGGTGTACATCACCGGATTCTGACACAAACAGATTTTTGACTGATGGTGTGTAGGCAAGACTGATGAAAGTCAGCCTTATCGGATATCTGTAGAAAAAATCCATTGGTCCGTTTTCATCGGATGAACCGATCGTGTGTACAGGGCATTAGAGGAAGTGAACCTGTTTATCCATTGTAGCTAATCTCAGCTATGTTAAAGGATTTCTGTTTTATAGACTTTTATATTATTAATGCTTAGGGTGATAATGTGTCCATTGTGTACCGGTGGTGGTGTTGTGGAATATTATCTCAAATCCTTTGAACATTATTAGAAAAATTATACATTATGAGAAAGATTAATACTTTAACCACTTATACCCCCTTCCTAACCAGGACAATTTTCAGTTTTCAGTGCTCTCATATTTTGAATGACAATTACTCAGGCATGCAGCACTGTACCCATATGAAATTGTTGTCCTTTTTTCACACAAATAGAGCTTTTTTTGGTGGTATTTAATCACCACTGGGTTTTTGTTGTTTTTTGGCGCTATAAATGAAAAAAAAAATGATGCCGTGTACAGACGGTCGTTTTTTGCGATTTTTAAAAACGTCATTTAAATTGACCGTGTGTGGGGAAAACGTTGTTTTATGTCTTCTGAAAAAGGACCAAAAAAAAATTCGAACATGCTTGATTTTTTTGTGTCATTTTTTAAAACGTCGTTTTTTGTGTCAATTAAAATGATAGTGTGTGGGCAAAACAACGTTTAAAACAACGTTATTATACCCGCGCATGCTCAGAAGCAAGTTATGAAGCTAGTTTCAATGGAAAAGAGTGCTGAACGTAACCGCGCTTTGCTAGAGCATTTTGAAAAAACTATGGTGTAGGCAACGTCGTTTTTGAAAATGTTTCAAAAATGTTGTTTTATTTCATGATTTAAAACGTCGTTTTTTTTCATCACAAAAAACGACCGTCTGTATGCGACATAAGTTTGTTTCTATTATAAAATTGTGCACATACTGAAATTTCTTGAGACACTAACAAGCCAGGACAGTACAAATACCGCCCAAATTACCCATTTTGGAAAGTAGACATTCCAAGGTATTTCATAAGTGGCATGGTGATTTTTTTGAAGTTGTAATTTTTTCCCACAATTCTTGACAACATTTAAGATATTTTTTCTTATTTTCCCCCAAAATTGTCAAATGAACAAGTTATTTCTCTCACATGGCATATGCATACTTGCAACCACACCCCAAAACACATTCTGCCACTCCTCCTGAGTATGGCCATACAACATGTGTGAGACTTTTTCATAGCCTGGCCACATAAAGAAGCAGTGGGCGTGGACTTAGCCCCCCTGAGCCATGATTGACCAAAGGAACCCTACCTTTGGCTAATTATGGCTCTCTTAGCAGAGCGTGCTGTGATTGGCCAGAGCATGCAGGTCAGGTGCATGCTTTGGCCAATCATAATACAGCAATGCACTGCAATCTCGCAGTGCATTATGAGGTGCACTGATGTGGCATGGTTGTGGCACAAATGAGCACTGCTGTGGCATGGATGAGGCATGGGTGAGCATTAATGTGGCATGGATGTAGCATGGATGAGCACTGATGTGGCATGGATGAGTACTGATGTAACATGGATGAGCACTGATGTGGCACAGATAAGTACTGATGTGGCATTGATGTGACACGGATGAGTACTGATGTTGCATGGATGTGGCACGGATGAGTACTGATGTGGCACGGATTAGTACTGATGTGGCATGGATGTGGCACGGATTAGTACTGATGTGGCATGGATGAGCACTGATGTGGCATGGATGTGGCACAGATGAGTACTGATGTGGCATGGATGTGGCACAGATGAGCACTGATATGGCATGTATCAGTACTGATGTGGCACGGATGAGCACTGATGTGGCATGGATGTGGCACAGATGAGCACTGATATGGCATGTATCAGTACTGATGTGGCATGGATGAGCACTGATGTGGCATAGATTTCCCACAGATGAACACTAATGGCATGGATATGGCACTGATGAGTATTGATGTGGCATGGATGTGGCACAGATGAACACTGATGTAGCATGTATGTGGCACAGATGAGCACTGACTCCTTCCTCTCCTTACATGCTGTACCGATCGCTGTGAGGAGAGGAGAGAGCTGAATTCGACATGTGCCTGTTTGTTGACAAGTGATTGTTCCGTCATTGGACAGAGCAACCATGTAGTAAAGGGTCACTGTCATTTGCCCTTTACCACAAACCGTGATGTAACGGGTCGATCACTGACACTCCCGAGAAGCGCAAGTTCGGGAGGACGTCATAGTACGCCTACCCAGAACTAGCCGAACACGCTGTAGCCATCGTTCATCTATGGTCCAGTCGGCAAGTGGATTAAAGGACTTTGAATAAGAATTTTTCAATTGTGCTCATGATTAAGGTTTTCTTATTTGTGTTTATGTTAATCAGATTTGTATTCACATAATGATTTTGCGCACACATTATCAATATTTTTTTGGTGTGCATTATATTTGTTTCATGCATTTTGAGAAAGCTGCTTGATGCTTTAATTACTGCAGCTGTTTTTTAGTCGTGGGGAGAGCACAAGAATATTTTCAGCATCTAATAATTGGGCTGTCACTGTTAGGTGCAAAAAGCTGGTACAGGACAGCCAAAGGGTTAAAATGTATTCTTGAATAGTGCAGCTTTGGAATAAAAAAGGAATATCACTTTTGAAGCAAGGATTAATAATGCACAAAACAGCCAGAACATGCTGATGTTTTTTATTCCATCACAGTGTAATAAAGTAATTGAAGTCATTAGATTAATCATCATTTTTAGTAAGTGATTTATTTTGATTGGTTTGATTGGTTTGCATGCAGTATATTTGTATCTATCAATACTATGTTTTTTTTTTTCATCTAACACATCCATCTTGCTGCTTGTTATCTTCTTGCCACAAGCCAATGTCATTTGTCTTAATTTTTTATCTCCTCTTCCTTCATGTCCCTTGCATCTCATTTATCTTGTCAGGATGAACTAATTCATTTAGATAAATTTGTTTTGGGGACAGAGTTTATATAAATGTTATATAGAAAGTTAACTCGTTGCATGTTTTGTATGAGTGTTCAATCAATTGATGGTATTTTCCCCATAGTTTTCTTTATTTTGACAGCACTACTTTTGAACTTTGGTTCAGCGTAAATGCTGGTACAGATGTATTAAGATAATATTCCTTCACAACTGTTGTTTAACCACTAATCAATAAAATCCAATTCAGATGGTGGCAGGTAAAATTAATTAATTTCAAAGTTAGATTAGAATCCAGTAAATCTTGTACCAAAAATGCATAATGAATAATTCAAGCCATGGAAAACTGAAGAGAGAAAGAGCTAATTAAAACCTAAACTCCAGGCTGCTTTTATATATATATATATATATATATATATATATATATATATTATATATATATATATATATATATATATATATATATATATATATATATATACACACACACACTTTTTTTTTCTCAAACTCTAGATGCTGGAACTAAACAATGATGCCCCAAAACACTCCCCCCATCCACACCGTTCAAATCACATCAAATAGTGGGTGTGGTGAGTCAAATTTCACGAATAGTAGTAGGGTCTTAAAGGTCATTAAATACCAGGATTTCATTACATACAAAGTGCAAAGTTCAGGGAGGTTACACATCGAGTGCAGAGCTGTCACTTGTGTTTACAAGTGATTGTGGTGAGCAGGCACCAAAGGGTCTGTGCCAGAGGTGGTGGAACTGAGTTCCACCGAGTTCCACCTGAAAAAAAGCCATGTATATATATACATATATATATATATATATATATATATATATATATATATATATATATATATTCTTAGAGAATAGGTGCAGGAGTCACCCCTTGTCTCCGCCCCTTAATCACCACAAAGCACCCTTCCTTGTTTCCACCCCCTCCTCACCTCCCAGTACCACCCCTTTTAGAGAACCAAGTATTATTTTGTGGTGCCAAATAATTTCTATGGAATTTGTTAATGACAACAGGAAAGATAGTAAAATTAATTAACAATGGACCTCACCCCAGCAACAATAGATCCACTCAAACAACATTAGACTCTCAACAGCCAGCATCAATAGATCCTCCAGCAGCCAGCAACAATAGACCCCTCCCTTAACAGTAGATCCCTCCCAGCAATGATTGACCCCCCAGCAACATAAGATCCACCCCAGCAACAATAGATCCTCCACCAGAAACAACAGGCCTCCCAGCAACAATAGACTACCCCACAAAAATAGATCCCATCCAGCAACAATAGATTCCCCAGCAGCCAGCAACAATAGAACCTCCAGAACATCCCCAGCACCCCTTGACATTACATACATTCAGTGCTGGAGATGCCAAAACTACATTCCCACGCGTTCCCACACATCAATTGCAACATCAGTGTGCCCATCAATTTTAGCCACTGTCCATCAATTTTAGCCACTGTGTACATCAATTGCAGCCACTGTGCCCATCAATTGCAGCCACTGTGCCCATCGATTGTAGTGCCAATGTGCCCATCAATTGCAGCCACTCTGCCCATCAATTACAGTCACTGTGCACATCAATTGAAGTGCCAGTGTGCCCATAAATTGCAGCCATTGTGCACATCAATTACAGCCACTGTGCCCATCAATTGTAGCCTCGCTGTGCCCATCAATTGTAGCCTCACTGTGTCAATCGATTGCAGCCACTGTACCCATCAATTGCAGCCACTGTGCCCATCAATTGCAGTCACTGTTCACATCAATTGTAGTGCCACTGTGCCAACAATTGTAGCCATCAATTGGAAGATGTGTGTATACAGTTTGACTATAGTCATTATACTCTCTCTGCTCCTCCAGCTGCGTGACCATGCCCTTGCACAATCTGCACTGGCTGCTCTGGTGGAGAGAGAAGCAGGGAAGTAAAGTGAATGTGCATGTGGACGCCTATGTCCAGCTTTGGGGCCCGAGCACTCCCTATTGATGGGCCACAACTGGTTCCCGCTGAAAAAAAGCCCTGTACTGTATGTGTGTGTGTGTGTATATATATACATATATATATATATATATATATATATATATATATATATATATATATATATATATATATATATATATATATATATATATATATAAATATTAATATATATATATAAAAAATATAAATATATATATATATATATATATATATATACACACACACAGTTGTGCTTGAAAGTTTACATACCCTGGCAGAATTGATGATTTCTTGGCCATTTTTCAGAGAATATGAATGATAACACAAAAACTTTTCTTTCACTCATGGTTAGTGTTTGGCTGAATCCATTTATAATCAATTAACTGTGTTTACTCTTTTTAAATCATATTGACAACATAACTACCCAAATGACCCTGATCAAAAGTTCTTAATACCATGTATTGTCCCCTTTAACATCAATGATAGCTTGAAATCATTTGTGGTATTTGTGGATGAGGCTCTTTATCTTCTCAGATGGTAAAGCTGCCCATTCCAGTCTTGACAAAAAGCCTCCATTTGGTGTAAATTCTTGGGCTGTCTTGCATGTCAGAATCTGACAGATGCGTGACCTCCTCTTCACTTTCAGTCATGCTCAGAAACTCATAGGCCTCTTTACTAGTGTACATTCGCTTTGGCATTTTGGGCTCTAAATTTAGTGGTGCACTAGTAAGGATTCACAGGTAAAAAAGCACCTGATCTGTCAGCAAATGTAGAAAACGCTTAAAAAAAATACTGTTAGTGATCACAGGGATCAGGCCTGTCTCTGCGAACGCTGCAGTTTTGTGTGCTGTGTTTTGTAAGTGACAGTGATCGATCCATACTGCACTTGGGTGGGCTGGGCTGGGCTGGGCGGAGGGGCAAAACGCAGGTGCTAGCGGGTATCTGGGCTGATCCTGCTAACAATGTGTTTTTGGGAACCCTAAACTGCTGGGTACGCTAGTATAGATCTGATCAGATATTGATCTGTTCAGATACTATACCACTAAGGGGGGTGTATGCTTTGCGCATGGGTGTAAGCATTACTGGCACTAACCTAATGCTGCCTGGGGTGACGCAGACCCTGACTGACGCAAAAATGTAATTGATATCACCCACCGGGTGATCAGGGGGTTAAACCTTTATTGGGTTATATACGGCGGGTGCCTTGATGCTATAAACAGCAAACTAACCAGCGTCACCCGTAACACTTATACAGTGATCACTGGTGAAAGGGTTAACTAGGGGGCAATCAGGGGGTTAAAACCTTTATTAGGTAATATATTTTGGTACCTGACGCTATATAAAAACCTGGCGGCGAACCTAAAAATATAACTGGCTACCTAGTGGCACCAGCGACACAAATACAGCGTTCAGAAAAATGATCGCTTAGTGACACTAGCGATAGGGGGTGAAAGGGTTAACTGGGGGGTGATCAATGGGTTAAACCTTTCTTAGGGGGGGTAGGGGGCTACCCTGGACCTAAAGGGGCCTAAAGCTTATGTCCCTAACACTTTTTACAGTCAAAAATGACACTAAATGCAGTGATCAGTAAATGAATGATCACTGCAATCAGTGACACTGTGACTGGGGGCTGGGGGGGGGGTGATCAGGGGGTGATCTAGGGGTGACTGGGGGGGTGGATTGTGTGTCTATGTGTACTGGTGTTAGTGTAGTGTTGTGATGTCTTTACTCCACGAGCTCCGGGCAAAAAGACTTGTGGAGCGTGACATCACTTCCTCTGCCTGTGTTTACATTACACAGGTGATCGCGAGGGGTGGCCAGAAACCAATGCCCCCCCTCATCCCGGATAGCTCCCACAGGCTAACGGACCATTGCATGTACCGGGGGGGTCCGGAAGCACCCCCAACCCGCGGGAAGGCAGACATGTACAGGTATGTGAATGTGCCATTCTGCCGACGTATATGTACAGCCATGGCCAAAAGTTTTGAGAATGACACAAATACAAATTTTCACAAAGTCTGCTGCCTCAGTTTTTGAGATGGGAAATTGCATATACTCCAGAATGTTATGAAGAGTGATCAGACGAATTGCAATTAATTGCAAAGTTCCTCTTTGCCATGAAAATTAACTTAATCCCATAAAAAAATCCACTGCATTTGTGAAGAAGGCTTCAGGGTGCCCAAGAATGTCCAGCAAGCGCCAGGACCATCTCCTAAAGAGGATTCAGTTGCGGGATCGGAGTGCCACCAGTGCAGAGCTTGCTCAGGAATGGCAGCAGGCAGGTGTGAGCGCATCTGCACGCACAGTGAGGCGAAGACTTTTGGAAGATGGCCTGATGTCAAGAAGGGCAGCAAAAAAAGCCACTTCTCTCCAAAAAAAACATCAGGGACAGATTGATCTTCTGCAGAAAATATGGTGAATGGACTGCTGAGGACTGGGGCAAAGTCATATTCTCCGATGAAGCCTCTTTCCGATTGTTTGGGGCATCAGGAAAAAGGCTTGTCCGGAGAAGAAAAGGTGAGCGCTACCATCAGTCCTGTGTCATGCCAACAGTAAAGCATCCTGAGACCATTCATGTGTGGGAAAGAGGGTCAGGGGGGAAGAAAACAATAAGGCACTCACATTGGCCCACATCCGAAGTATAGGTTCAAAAAGAAAAGAATTGTACTACAAAAAGTAGCGACATGGCGGACTTTAGAGGGCAATCACAGGGACGTATATCATTATAAAAATAAAGTTTAATTACAAAATAGTACATATACAGAAAAATTCATATAAAAAATGTTATCAAGAAAGAGAACATAGATACATATTCGAGCAATAAAACGTCTCGCCGACGCGTTTCGCCTTACGGCTTCTTCTGGACGAGTTGTATGGTTTTATAACACAAAAGTATTGCTACTTGTATGTGTCTGAAAGAGAGTTGTACATTTTAACATATAGATAACATAAAACATAATCCAATAAAAAATGAAGGGCAGCATGCAATAGAGCCAAACATAGTACCAATGGAGTTGGTGGTCATCTGCATACATCAAGGATCGTTAGGTTAGTACCAAAAAATAGGTACATGAGCTGTTAAAACAGAGAAAAAAATAACCAGAAACTGACAAGCAAAATATCTCAGTGTATATATAGCTTTATATATGTGTGAACAATGTACGCATATATATATGCATAATATTGCGCTTGAGCAAACAAAGAAGGCCAAATAAAAGACCTACCCGGTTAGCAATAAAGACACGATTTCCTGATGGTATGGGGAGCCACAATAGTAATAGGTTCTAGGAGAGAAAAGGGGAGCAGGTAAATGTATCTGTGCATATGATGAAACCTAATGAGAATGTAGACAACAGCCAAAATAGTAAATAAATAAAATGTCAGGAATGACAAATATCAAAAGTTGTTGAATTACCTCGAAGATAGTATAAAAAGGCAACAACCGGGACCAGCAAGGCAGAAGACAGGTGAGAAGAACCTGGAGGGAAAATAGATTCCGTCGCTGGGTGACTACACTGCACTGTCCGTAGTAGAGGGCAGATCAAAAAGGCTTTGAAACCTATATGAAAAATGGCCAAAATAACCCATATGCACAGCGAGTGAAAATAGCAAATAAACAGGGATAACGATAGGGTATTACCTTGCCGCTTATAGAGTGATGTGTGTCCCGGGGAGGTAGCAGCCTGTGCTCCACGCCGAAGCAACGGCTGGAACTGGCTTTAAATAGGCCTGATCAGGAAGGGTGTGTCACGTCGGAGAGACGCGATGACGTCATCGTCATCGCGCCTGGGCCTACGGCGCATAAACAAAGGAGCATCAACTAAGGCTGAGTGAGCTCCAACCAATGGGCGACTTGTGTCCATGCTGACATGCATATCCATGCCTGCCTATCCCAACGAGACCCAACAGGTGGGCGTGACTATAGGCGGGGCGGCATCGATCGTAATCATAGATCATGCCAGCCCCCAGGTTAAGATAGAAGTCAATGAAAGGAGCCGCATCAACAAACCAGTGTAGGTAAAAAAATGAAAAAAAATTCTGATAAATGAAAAAATATATCGGGGCAAAGAAAAGAGAGAAACTAATATTAGTTTAATGACCCGATAGTAAGAATGGACCACAGCACGGAAAAAGAACCTAGGTAGGAAAACCCCATTTGTAATAGCTCGAGCAGGCAATATAGATGCAGTGTGGTTAATTGACCACAAGATGGCAGATAAAGAACAGGACGAGAAGGCCTGTAGCAACCAGCAATGGTAACAAGTAAGGGATCAGTTGCATGCTGACAGTCAATAGGATTAAAAACTATTCAAATATTACAGCAAATGGATATTTTCACATTGTATCCAATTCCCTGATCAAGGATATTTGAAATTAGATTTTCTCACATCCATATTTATATATATATATACATACATATTGGTTTTCAAAAGAAAAAACAAATTTAAGTAAAGAAAAAGGGAAATCAAAAACATTAAATAATTAGATAATTTTTCCTGTATTATTTTAGTTCCCTAGTGAATAGACATCCATATATTTCAAGGGGTCAAGTGTGGATACAGGACCTTATTCCTTGTTTTCCTAAATACATAGGTACATTTCTAGGGTGGGAAAAAAGATGGTATATTTAGGCAATGGATATATCAACAGGGCATAATTGGGGAGAACATGTTAGGGGGATCAAAGAGTTTTGCCACCTATCACCGATTGGCAAGGTGGTTATTAGTGATATAAAGTGCAATTAGATGTTTAAGAAGGGTTTAAAGCTTAGGGCATCGTTAAGGCCTGGAAATTGGTTGGCGTGTAACTTATGGATCCAACGAGTTTCGCATTGTAAGACGCGTTGATCAAAGTTACCCCCTCGTGGATCCTCGTATATACTCTCCAAGGCTGTAAATTTAAACACATTTGGTACATATTTATGCCCGAATGCTATGTGATGGCCCATAGTGGTGTTCAATAGGCCATTAGTCGCATAATAGGTGTGGTCTTTGATCCGTTTCCAAAAGGGTCTTATCGTTTTACCAACGTAAAAACAGCCACAGTTACATAGGATTAAGTAAACCACTCCTTTTGTTTGGCACGTGATGTGTTGCCTGATTTTGTGTTTATGTCCATTTGGGAGTTGGGCATCAGTGCCCACTATAAGGTACATACAAAAGTTGCATTCCCCACACCTATACAGGCCGGGCATCTCACGCTTTTTATCGCTGGATCTGGTGTAGTTACTCGTGACGAGATGGTCACGAATCGATCTGGCCCGTCTATAGGTGATTTCGGGCTTTGGCCCAATGTATCTTGTTAGTACTTGGTCAGATGTTAGTAGATGCCAGTGCTTTTGTATTATTTCCCGTGTTTCTACATGTTGGTTAGAGTATGTTGTAATAACTCTAGTATTGTTTTGATCGGTTGGTTTCAATCTGCGTAGTAGAAGATCACCTCTGGTTTTACCATTGGCTTTGGCAAACGCTCTTTTCAAGCATTTTTTACTGTATCCCCTAGCTCTAAGTCTGGTGTATAGGAGGTCTGCCTCAAGTTTAAATTTTTGATTGTCTGAGCAATTCCGTCTAAGACGCAGATATTGTCCAAACGGAATGCTCTGGACCAGAGACTTAGGATGGGCACTGCTGGCGTGGAGGATGGTATTACCAGCCGTGGGCTTACGGTATAGGGATGTACTTACATTGCCATCTTCAGAGATGTAAATGGTTAGATCTAGGAAGGCCAATTCGGTTATGCTTGAGTTCATCGTGAACTTCAAGTTGTAATCATTTTGGCCGAGTTTGGTCATAAAATTGTTGAGGCCTTTTGATGATCCCGTCCAAAAAAGCAGAATGTCATCGATATACCTATACCAACTCAAAATAAACGGTAGAAAATCGGAAAAACTGTCACTGGAAAAAAGTTCTCGTTCCCACCCCCCCAGGTACAGGTTCGCGTAGGACGGCGCACAGCATGTGCCCATAGCGACTCCCTGTACCTGGAGGAAGTGGGACCCATCGAACGAAAAAATATTTTTGGTTAAAATATGTGCCAAGAGTTTGATGATGAAATCATTCAGTTTACAAGACTTAGGGCCTCTTTCGGTCAGGAATTTCTTAATGGTTTCCAAACCCTTAGAGTGTGGAATAGAGGAATACAAGGCTTCCACGTCAATTGAGACGAGGAGGCAACCAGAGGGTACAGTTAGATCATCTAGTGCCCGTAAAAGGTCGGGGGTATCCTGAATAAAAGAAGGCATAGTGTTTACGTGTGGTCTAAGATATTGATCTACAAATCTGCTTGCACGTTCGGTTTTAGAGCCTATGCCAGAGACGATCGGACGACCCGGTGGATGATGTAGATTTTTATGTGTCTTTGGGAGTGAATAAAAGGTAGGAATTTTGGGGTAAGGAACCTGGATGCCATCGAACATGGGCTTGGTGATCAAGCCCTCGGAGAGGGCCGCTTGAATGGTATCATTATACTGCTGGTTGAATCTATCGATAAGATCGATCGGAACCGGTCTGTACCAATCCCTATTCTTGAGTATATCCCAGCACATGTTGCGGTAGTTCAACTCGTTCATCACCACGACATTGCCGCCCTTGTCCGAGGGCTTGATCACCAATTGGGGGCTATTGCTTAGATTTGCAAGGGCCTGGGTCTGGGCCGAGGTAAGATTTTTGTCTGGGTATAGGCAGGGAGGCAGGGATTCAATGTCCTTAATTGCCTGCATTAAGAAGGCCCAAATGTTGGGATTTGTCTGTAGTGGTGGAAACTTTAAGGATTTTTTCTTTACTGCCTTCTCTAGGGCATCTAGATCGTTTTGGTAACGGTTAAGTTGTACTCGTTGTCCTATTGTTTCCTCAGATTCAAATGAGTCCTCCAGTGTTGAATTACCCTCATTCTCTTCCAATAGAAGAACCAGAGTTTTTAGGGCGCGGAAGTCCGCTACCGTAAATTCTTTCCATGTGTCCTGTTGTATGATGTCCGTTTGTTTTTTACATCTTTCACTGTCGTACATAAAGTTGAAAGTCAACTTGCGCGCGAACAGGTAGAGATCTTTTATAAGTTCGAATTTATTCAATCTTGGGTTAGGGCAAAAACTGAGACCTAAACTAAGGAGATCAGTTTCTATTGTACTTAAATTATAAGATGATAGATTGATTACCTCCAAACGAGGACTATTATTGGCATCTGGTATATTCGAAGGTAGAGGCAATGCAACACTGGAGGTGTCAGATTGAGCAATGGTCGGATCAGTATAGGGGATACGTGGAAAAAAGTGATCCATACGTCACTTAGGACCATCCCTTACCTTCCCTTCCTTATTGCCACTGGTATGGGATTTAGCCATGTTTTGAGCTGTCTCTATAATATTCTGTCGCAAATGGTCATCTGGTGTCGATAGTTTGGGAAGGGTAGAAAGATTCTCAGAGGAGACACCCGGTGCAGCGTGAGGAAACATGGAAACGGTGTGTGTTCCTACCGTTGCTAAGTCGCGGTTAGATGTATCCATTTGGGTGTCAGTATTAGCTCCGTCTGATACGTCAGTGATATGTTTTTTACTCACGGTGCCCGATTGATGCCCACCACCTTGTTGTTGCCGTTTCCTGGTCTGTCGACCTCTTGTTCGTCCTTGGTCGCTGAATTTGGAGTTCTGTGAAATGAGAGAATTAGCAGAAGAATCAGAGTCAGCGTATTTGTCTTTCTCCCTGTTCTTGTCTTTTTGGTTGGGGCCCTTCCTATTTCTATTAGGTCCAAAGGTCCTATGTCCCCCACGTTGTCCATTGGTATTAGGCCAATTATAAGCATATTTCCCTGCAAAGGCTAATTTATCACGTGATAATTTTTCTTCCTTCTTATTCAGCAAATCACTAGTAAAGGTCTGTATGTGTTCCTTGAGTCGTGTATCGTAGCTACCAAATTCAGATTTATTGAGTATTTGACTGTTTTCGTCATAGATTCTTTTTATTTCGCAATCGACTATTTTTAACTCTTGCATATAATATTCTACCATAAGCTCCATCATTTTTTTGGAGCACATGTAGAGGTTTTCTTCCCATCGGGCCTTGAGATCGCTATCAATGGCCCAGATATTTGGGAACACCTGTACCCTTAATCCTTTAGGGTTCAGTCCGCTTATAATATATTGTTCAAAATATTTTATATGCCAGAAAAGACTCGATTTGCGTTCAAAAGTTTGTAAAAGTTTTTGATAGACTATTTCGTATTCTACCTCATTGGATTTGGAAGTGGAACATGTTTTTTGAATCCCTATCATAAAGTCCTCCCAATCATTGCCCGAGAAAGTAGCCATTGTCGCTGATGTGTAGCCAATATAGCTAAATCACACAGAGGTGTGAACAGGATATTGGGAACAAAAACAAATAAAGTGTTATATTTATAACTATAAAAAGGAAAAAAGAAAAAAGGAATACCAATATATAGCAAAACAAAAAATCTATTAAAGGGAGGAGAGGGGGGAGCCAGATCCTAGTAGGGGATTGGCATGCCCACGAGTGCAACAAGACAGGTTGGTGTTTGCCACCCAGGATAATTTCAAAAGAGGGTCAGGGGGGAAGAAAACAATAAGGCACTCACATTGGCCCACATCCGAAGTATAGGTTCAAAAAGAAAAGAATTGTACTACAAAAAGTAGCGACATGGCGGACTTTAGAGGGCAATCACAGGGACGTATATCATTATAAAAATAAAGTTTAATTACAAAATAGTACATATACAGAAAAATTCATATAAAATGTTATCAAGAAAGAGAACATAGATACATATTTGAGCAATAAAACGTCTCGCCGACGCGTTTCGCCTTACGGCTTCTTCTGGACGAGTTGTATGGTTTTATAACACGAAAGTATTGCTACTTGTATGTGTCTGAAAGAGAGTTGTACATTTTAACATATAGATAACATAAAACATAATCCAATAAAAAATGAAGGGCAGCATGCAATAGAGCCAAACATAGTACCAATGGAGTTGGTGGTCATCTGCATACATCAAGGATCGTTAGGTTAGTACCAAAAAATAGGTACATGAGCTGTTAAAACAGAGAAAAAAATAACCAGAAACTGACAAGCAAAATATCTCAGTGTATATATAGCTTTATATATGTGTGAACAATGTACGCATATATATATGCATAATATTGCGCTTGAGCAAACAAAGAAGGCCAAATAAAAGACCTACCCGGTTAGCAATAAAGACACGATTTCCTGATGGTATGGGGAGCCACAATAGTAATAGGTTCTAGGAGAGAAAAGGGGAGCAGGTAAATGTATCTGTGCATATGATGAAACCTAATGAGAATGTAGACAACAGCCAAAATAGTAAATAAATAAAATGTCAGGAATGACAAATATCAAAAGTTGTTGAATTACCTCGAAGATAGTATAAAAAGGCAACAACCGGGACCAGCAAGGCAGAAGACAGGTGAGAAGAACCTGGAGGGAAAATAGATTCCGTCGCTGGGTGACTACACTGCACTGTCCGTAGTAGAGGGCAGATCAAAAAGGCTTTGAAACCTATATGAAAAATGGCCAAAATAACCCATATGCACAGCGAGTGAAAATAGCAAATAAACAGGGATAACGATAGGGTATTACCTTGCCGCTTATAGAGTGATGTGTGTCCCGGGGAGGTAGCAGCCTGTGCTCCACGCCGAAGCAACGGCTGGAACTGGCTTTAAATAGGCCTGATCAGGAAGGGTGTGTCACGTCGGAGAGACGCGATGACGTCATCGTCATCGCGCCTGGGCCTACGGCGCATAAACAAAGGAGCATCAACTAAGGCTGAGTGAGCTCCAACCAATGGGCGACTTGTGTCCATGCTGACATGCATATCCATGCCTGCCTATCCCAACGAGACCCAACAGGTGGGCGTGACTATAGGCGGGGCGGCATCGATCGTAATCATAGATCATGCCAGCCCCCAGGTTAAGATAGAAGTCAATGAAAGGAGCCGCATCAACAAACCAGTGTAGGTAAAAAAATTAAAAAAAATTCTGATAAATGAAAAAATATATCGGGGCAAAGAAAAGAGAGAAACTAATATTAGTTTAATGACCCGATAGTAAGAATGGACCACAGCACGGAAAAAGAACCTAGGTAGGAAAACCCCATTTGTAATAGCTCGAGCAGGCAATATAGATGCAGTGTGGTTAATTGACCACAAGATGGCAGATAAAGAACAGGACGAGAAGGCCTGTAGCAACCAGCAATGGTAACAAGTAAGGGATCAGTTGCATGCTGACAGTCAATAGGATTAAAAACTATTCAAATATTACAGCAAATGGATATTTTCACATTGTATCCAATTCCCTGATCAAGGATATTTGAAATTAGATTTTCTCACATCCATATTTATATATATATATACATACATATTGGTTTTCAAAAGAAAAAACAAATTTAAGTAAAGAAAAAGGGAAATCAAAAACATTAAATAATTAGATAATTTTTCCTGTATTATTTTAGTTCCCTAGTGAATAGACATCCATATATTTCAAGGGGTCAAGTGTGGATACAGGACCTTATTCCTTGTTTTCCTAAATACATAGGTACATTTCTAGGGTGGGAAAAAAGATGGTATATTTAGGCAATGGATATATCAACAGGGCATAATTGGGGAGAACATGTTAGGGGGATCAAAGAGTTTTGCCACCTATCACCGATTGGCAAGGTGGTTATTAGTGATATAAAGTGCAATTAGATGTTTAAGAAGGGTTTAAAGCTTAGGGCATCGTTAAGGCCTGGAAATTGGTTGGCGTGTAACTTATGGATCCAACGAGTTTCGCATTGTAAGACGCGTTGATCAAAGTTACCCCCTCGTGGATCCTCGTATATACTCTCCAAGGCTGTAAATTTAAACACATTTGGTACATATTTATGCCCGAATGCTATGTGATGGCCCATAGTGGTGTTCAATAGGCCATTAGTCGCATAATAGGTGTGGTCTTTGATCCGTTTCCAAAAGGGTCTTATCGTTTTACCAACGTAAAAACAGCCACAGTTACATAGGATTAAGTAAACCACTCCTTTTGTTTGGCACGTGATGTGTTGCCTGATTTTGTGTTTATGTCCATTTGGGAGTTGGGCATCAGTGCCCACTATAAGGTACATACAAAAGTTGCATTCCCCACACCTATACAGGCCGGGCATCTCACGCTTTTTATCGCTGGATCTGGTGTAGTTACTCGTGACGAGATGGTCACGAATCGATCTGGCCCGTCTATAGGTGATTTCGGGCTTTGGCCCAATGTATCTTGTTAGTACTTGGTCAGATGTTAGTAGATGCCAGTGCTTTTGTATTATTTCCCGTGTTTCTACATGTTGGTTAGAGTATGTTGTAATAACTCTAGTATTGTTTTGATCGGTTGGTTTCAATCTGCGTAGTAGAAGATCACCTCTGGTTTTACCATTGGCTTTGGCAAACGCTCTTTTCAAGCATTTTTTACTGTATCCCCTAGCTCTAAGTCTGGTGTATAGGAGGTCTGCCTCAAGTTTAAATTTTTGATTATCTGAGCAATTCCGTCTAAGACGCAGATATTGTCCAAACGGAATGCTCTGGACCAGAGACTTAGGATGGGCACTGCTGGCGTGGAGGATGGTAATACCATCCTCCACGCCAGCAGTGCCCATCCTAAGTCTCTGGTCCAGAGCATTCCGTTTGGACAATATCTGCGTCTTAGACGGAATTGCTCAGACAATCAAAAATTTAAACTTGAGGCAGACCTCCTATACACCAGACTTAGAGCTAGGGGATACAGTAAAAAATGCTTGAAAAGAGCGTTTGCCAAAGCCAATGGTAAAACCAGAGGTGATCTTCTACTACGCAGATTGAAACCAACCGATCAAAACAATACTAGAGTTATTACAACATACTCTAACCAACATGTAGAAACACGGGAAATAATACAAAAGCACTGGCATCTACTAACATCTGACCAAGTACTAACAAGATACATTGGGCCAAAGCCCGAAATCACCTATAGACGGGCCAGATCGATTCGTGACCATCTCGTCACGAGTAACTACACCAGATCCAGCGATAAAAAGCGTGAGATGCCCGGCCTGTATAGGTGTGGGGAATGCAACTTTTGTATGTACCTTATAGTGGGCACTGATGCCCAACTCCCAAATGGACATAAACACAAAATCAGGCAACACATCACGTGCCAAACAAAAGGAGTGGTTTACTTAATCCTATGTAACTGTGGCTGTTTTTACGTTGGTAAAACGATAAGACCCTTTTGGAAACGGATCAAAGACCACACCTATTATGCGACTAATGGCCTATTGAACACCACTATGGGCCATCACATAGCATTCGGGCATAAATATGTACCAAATGTGTTTAAATTTACAGCCTTGGAGAGTATATACGAGGATCCACGAGGGGGTAACTTTGATCAACGCGTCTTACAATGCGAAACTCGTTGGATCCATAAGTTACACGCCAACCAATTTCCAGGCCTTAACGATGCCCTAAGCTTTAAACCCTTCTTAAACATCTAATTGCACTTTATATCACTAATAACCACCTTGCCAATCGGTGATAGGTGGCAAAACTCTTTGATCCCCCTAACATGTTCTCCCCAATTATGCCCTGTTGATATATCCATTGCCTAAATATACCATCTTTTTTCCCACCCTAGAAATGTACCTATGTATTTAGGAAAACAAGGAATAAGGTCCTGTATCC
This sequence comes from Rana temporaria, assembly GCF_905171775.1. NCBI lineage: Eukaryota > Metazoa > Chordata > Amphibia > Anura > Ranidae > Rana > Rana temporaria. Next base: position 335,811,763 of record NC_053490.1, on the reverse strand, counting down.
ACACTTGACCCCTTGAAATATATGGATGTCTATTCACTAGGGAACTAAAATAATACAGGAAAAATTATCTAATTATTTAATGTTTTTGATTTCCCTTTTTCTTTACTTAAATTTGTTTTTTCTTTTGAAAACCAATATGTATGTATATATATATATAAATATGGATGTGAGAAAATCTAATTTCAAATATCCTTGATCAGGGAATTGGATACAATGTGAAAATATCCATTTGCTGTAATATTTGAATAGTTTTTAATCCTATTGACTGTCAGCATGCAACTGATCCCTTACTTGTTACCATTGCTGGTTGCTACAGGCCTTCTCGTCCTGTTCTTTATCTGCCATCTTGTGGTCAATTAACCACACTGCATCTATATTGCCTGCTCGAGCTATTACAAATGGGGTTTTCCTACCTAGGTTCTTTTTCCGTGCTGTGGTCCATTCTTACTATCGGGTCATTAAACTAATATTAGTTTCTCTCTTTTCTTTGCCCCGATATATTTTTTCATTTATCAGAATTTTTTTTCATTTTTTTACCTACACTGGTTTGTTGATGCGGCTCCTTTCATTGACTTCTATCTTAACCTGGGGGCTGGCATGATCTATGATTACGATCGATGCCGCCCCGCCTATAGTCACGCCCACCTGTTGGGTCTCGTTGGGATAGGCAGGCATGGATATGCATGTCAGCATGGACACAAGTCGCCCATTGGTTGGAGCTCACTCAGCCTTAGTTGATGCTCCTTTGTTTATGCGCCGTAGGCCCAGGCGCGATGACGATGACGTCATCGCGTCTCTCCGACGTGACACACCCTTCCTGATCAAGCCTATTTAAAGCCAGTTCCAGCCGTTGCTTCGGCGTGGAGCACAGGCTGCTACCTCCCCGGGACACACATCACTCTATAAGCGGCAAGGTAATACCCTATCGTTATCCCTGTTTATTTGCTATTTTCACTCGCTGTGCATATGGGTTATTTTGGCCATTTTTCATATAGGTTTCAAAGCCTTTTTGATCTGCCCTCTACTACGGACAGTGCAGTGTAGTCACCCAGCGACGGAATCTATTTTCCCTCCAGGTTCTTCTCACCTGTCTTCTGCCTTGCTGGTCCCGGTTGTTGCCTTTTTATACTATCTTCGAGGTAATTCAACAACTTTTGATATTTGTCATTCCTGACATTTTATTTATTTACTATTTTGGCTGTTGTCTACATTCTCATTAGGTTTCATCATATGCACAGATACATTTACCTGCTCCCCTTTTCTCTCCTAGAACCTATTACTATTGTGGCTCCCCATACCATCAGGAAATCGTGTCTTTATTGCTAACCGGGTAGGTCTTTTATTTGGCCTTCTTTGTTTGCTCAAGCGCAATATTATGCATATATATATGCGTACATTGTTCACACATATATAAAGCTATATATACACTGAGATATTTTGCTTGTCAGTTTCTGGTTATTTTTTTCTCTGTTTTAACAGCTCATGTACCTATTTTTTGGTACTAACCTAACGATCCTTGATGTATGCAGATGACCACCAACTCCATTGGTACTATGTTTGGCTCTATTGCATGCTGCCCTTCATTTTTTATTGGATTATGTTTTATGTTATCTATATGTTAAAATGTACAACTCTCTTTCAGACACATACAAGTAGCAATACTTTCGTGTTATAAAACCATACAACTCGTCCAGAAGAAGCCGTAAGGCGAAACGCGTCGGCGAGACGTTTTATTGCTCGAATATGTATCTATGTTCTCTTTCTTGATAACATTTTTTATATGAATTTTTCTGTATATGTACTATTTTGTAATTAAACTTTATTTTTATAATGATATACGTCCCTGTGATTGCCCTCTAAAGTCCGCCATGTCGCTACTTTTTGTAGTACAATTCTTTTCTTTTTGAACCTATACTTCGGATGTGGGCCAATGTGAGTGCCTTATTGTTTTCTTCCCCCCTGACCCTCTTTTGAAATTATCCTGGGTGGCAAACACCAACCTGTCTTGTTGCACTCGTGGGCATGCCAATCCCCTACTAGGATCTGGCTCCCCCCTCTCCTCCCTTTAATAGATTTTTTGTTTTGCTATATATTGGTATTCCTTTTTTCTTTTTTCCTTTTTATAGTTATAAATATAACACTTTATTTGTTTTTGTTCCCAATATCCTGTTCACACCTCTGTGTGATTTAGCTATATTGGCTACACATCAGCGACAATGGCTACTTTCTCGGGCAATGATTGGGAGGACTTTATGATAGGGATTCAAAAAACATGTTCCACTTCCAAATCCAATGAGGTAGAATACGAAATAGTCTATCAAAAACTTTTACAAACTTTTGAACGCAAATCGAGTCTTTTCTGGCATATAAAATATTTTGAACAATATATTATAAGCGGACTGAACCCTAAAGGATTAAGGGTACAGGTGTTCCCAAATATCTGGGCCATTGATAGCGATCTCAAGGCCCGATGGGAAGAAAACCTCTACATGTGCTCCAAAAAAATGATGGAGCTTATGGTAGAATATTATATGCAAGAGTTAAAAATAGTCGATTGCGAAATAAAAAGAATCTATGACGAAAACAGTCAAATACTCAATAAATCTGAATTTGGTAGCTACGATACACGACTCAAGGAACACATACAGACCTTTACTAGTGATTTGCTGAATAAGAAGGAAGAAAAATTATCACGTGATAAATTAGCCTTTGCAGGGAAATATGCTTATAATTGGCCTAATACCAATGGACAACGTGGGGGACATAGGACCTTTGGACCTAATAGAAATAGGAAGGGCCCCAACCAAAAAGACAAGAACAGGGAGAAAGACAAATACGCTGACTCTGATTCTTCTGCTAATTCTCTCATTTCACAGAACTCCAAATTCAGCGACCAAGGACGAACAAGAGGTCGACAGACCAGGAAACGGCAACAACAAGGTGGTGGGCATCAATCGGGCACCGTGAGTAAAAAACATATCACTGACGTATCAGACGGAGCTAATACTGACACCCAAATGGATACATCTAACCGCGACTTAGCAACGGTAGGAACACACACCGTTTCCATGTTTCCTCACGCTGCACCGGGTGTCTCCTCTGAGAATCTTTCTACCCTTCCCAAACTATCGACACCAGATGACCATTTGCGACAGAATATTATAGAGACAGCTCAAAACATGGCTAAATCCCATACCAGTGGCAATAAGGAAGGGAAGGTAAGGGATGGTCCTAAGTGACGTATGGATCACTTTTTTCCACGTATCCCCTATACTGATCCGACCATTGCTCAATCTGACACCTCCAGTGTTGCATTGCCTCTACCTTCGAATATACCAGATGCCAATAATAGTCCTCGTTTGGAGGTAATCAATCTATCATCTTATAATTTAAGTACAATAGAAACTGATCTCCTTAGTTTAGGTCTCAGTTTTTGCCCTAACCCAAGATTGAATAAATTCGAACTTATAAAAGATCTCTACCTGTTCGCGCGCAAGTTGACTTTCAACTTTATGTACGACAGTGAAAGATGTAAAAAACAAACGGACATCATACAACAGGACACATGGAAAGAATTTACGGTAGCGGACTTCCGCGCCCTAAAAACTCTGGTTCTTCTATTGGAAGAGAATGAGGGTAATTCAACACTGGAGGACTCATTTGAATCTGAGGAAACAATAGGACAACGAGTACAACTTAACCGTTACCAAAACGATCTAGATGCCCTAGAGAAGGCAGTAAAGAAAAAATCCTTAAAGTTTCCACCACTACAGACAAATCCCAACATTTGGGCCTTCTTAATGCAGGCAATTAAGGACATTGAATCCCTGCCTCCCTGCCTATACCCAGACAAAAATCTTACCTCGGCCCAGACCCAGGCCCTTGCAAATCTAAGCAATAGCCCCCAATTGGTGATCAAGCCCTCGGACAAGGGCGGCAATGTCGTGGTGATGAACGAGTTGAACTACCGCAACATGTGCTGGGATATACTCAAGAATAGGGATTGGTACAGACCGGTTCCGATCGATCTTATCGATAGATTCAACCAGCAGTATAATGATACCATTCAAGCGGCCCTCTCCGAGGGCTTGATCACCAAGCCCATGTTCGATGGCATCCAGGTTCCTTACCCCAAAATTCCTACCTTTTATTCACTCCCAAAGACACATAAAAATCTACATCATCCACCGGGTCGTCCGATCGTCTCTGGCATAGGCTCTAAAACCGAACGTGCAAGCAGATTTGTAGATCAATATCTTAGACCACACGTAAACACTATGCCTTCTTTTATTCAGGATACCCCCGACCTTTTACGGGCACTAGATGATCTAACTGTACCCTCTGGTTGCCTCCTCGTCTCAATTGACGTGGAAGCCTTGTATTCCTCTATTCCACACTCTAAGGGTTTGGAAACCATTAAGAAATTCCTGACCGAAAGAGGCCCTAAGTCTTGTAAACTGAATGATTTCATCATCAAACTCTTGGCACATATTTTAACCAAAAATATTTTTTCGTTCGATGGGTCCCACTTCCTCCAGGTACAGGGAGTCGCTATGGGCACATGCTGTGCGCCGTCCTACGCGAACCTGTACCTGGGGGGGTGGGAACGAGAACTTTTTTCCAGTGACAGTTTTTCCGATTTTCTACCGTTTATTTTGAGTTGGTATAGGTATATCGATGACATTCTGCTTTTTTGGACGGGATCATCAAAAGGCCTCAACAATTTTATGACCAAACTCGGCCAAAATGATTACAACTTGAAGTTCACGATGAACTCAAGCATAACCGAATTGGCCTTCCTAGATCTAACCATTTACATCTCTGAAGATGGCAATGTAAGTACATCCCTATACCGTAAGCCCACGGCTGGTAATACCATCCTCCACGCCAGCAGTGCCCATCCTAAGTCTCTGGTCCAGAGCATTCCGTTTGGACAATATCTGCGTCTTAGACGGAATTGCTCAGACAATCAAAAATTTAAACTTGAGGCAGACCTCCTATACACCAGACTTAGAGCTAGGGGATACAGTAAAAAATGCTTGAAAAGAGCGTTTGCCAAAGCCAATGGTAAAACCAGAGGTGATCTTCTACTACGCAGATTGAAACCAACCGATCAAAACAATACTAGAGTTATTACAACATACTCTAACCAACATGTAGAAACACGGGAAATAATACAAAAGCACTGGCATCTACTAACATCTGACCAAGTACTAACAAGATACATTGGGCCAAAGCCCGAAATCACCTATAGACGGGCCAGATCGATTCGTGACCATCTCGTCACGAGTAACTACACCAGATCCAGCGATAAAAAGCGTGAGATGCCCGGCCTGTATAGGTGTGGGGAATGCAACTTTTGTATGTACCTTATAGTGGGCACTGATGCCCAACTCCCAAATGGACATAAACACAAAATCAGGCAACACATCACGTGCCAAACAAAAGGAGTGGTTTACTTAATCCTATGTAACTGTGGCTGTTTTTACGTTGGTAAAACGATAAGACCCTTTTGGAAACGGATCAAAGACCACACCTATTATGCGACTAATGGCCTATTGAACACCACTATGGGCCATCACATAGCATTCGGGCATAAATATGTACCAAATGTGTTTAAATTTACAGCCTTGGAGAGTATATACGAGGATCCACGAGGGGGTAACTTTGATCAACGCGTCTTACAATGCGAAACTCGTTGGATCCATAAGTTACACGCCAACCAATTTCCAGGCCTTAACGATGCCCTAAGCTTTAAACCCTTCTTAAACATCTAATTGCACTTTATATCACTAATAACCACCTTGCCAATCGGTGATAGGTGGCAAAACTCTTTGATCCCCCTAACATGTTCTCCCCAATTATGCCCTGTTGATATATCCATTGCCTAAATATACCATCTTTTTTCCCACCCTAGAAATGTACCTATGTATTTAGGAAAACAAGGAATAAGGTCCTGTATCCACACTTGACCCCTTGAAATATATGGATGTCTATTCACTAGGGAACTAAAATAATACAGGAAAAATTATCTAATTATTTAATGTTTTTGATTTCCCTTTTTCTTTACTTAAATTTGTTTTTTCTTTTGAAAACCAATATGTATGTATATATATATATAAATATGGATGTGAGAAAATCTAATTTCAAATATCCTTGATCAGGGAATTGGATACAATGTGAAAATATCCATTTGCTGTAATATTTGAATAGTTTTTAATCCTATTGACTGTCAGCATGCAACTGATCCCTTACTTGTTACCATTGCTGGTTGCTACAGGCCTTCTCGTCCTGTTCTTTATCTGCCATCTTGTGGTCAATTAACCACACTGCATCTATATTGCCTGCTCGAGCTATTACAAATGGGGTTTTCCTACCTAGGTTCTTTTTCCGTGCTGTGGTCCATTCTTACTATCGGGTCATTAAACTAATATTAGTTTCTCTCTTTTCTTTGCCCCGATATATTTTTTCATTTATCAGAATTTTTTTTAATTTTTTTACCTACACTGGTTTGTTGATGCGGCTCCTTTCATTGACTTCTATCTTAACCTGGGGGCTGGCATGATCTATGATTACGATCGATGCCGCCCCGCCTATAGTCACGCCCACCTGTTGGGTCTCGTTGGGATAGGCAGGCATGGATATGCATGTCAGCATGGACACAAGTCGCCCATTGGTTGGAGCTCACTCAGCCTTAGTTGATGCTCCTTTGTTTATGCGCCGTAGGCCCAGGCGCGATGACGATGACGTCATCGCGTCTCTCCGACGTGACACACCCTTCCTGATCAGGCCTATTTAAAGCCAGTTCCAGCCGTTGCTTCGGCGTGGAGCACAGGCTGCTACCTCCCCGGGACACACATCACTCTATAAGCGGCAAGGTAATACCCTATCGTTATCCCTGTTTATTTGCTATTTTCACTCGCTGTGCATATGGGTTATTTTGGCCATTTTTCATATAGGTTTCAAAGCCTTTTTGATCTGCCCTCTACTACGGACAGTGCAGTGTAGTCACCCAGCGACGGAATCTATTTTCCCTCCAGGTTCTTCTCACCTGTCTTCTGCCTTGCTGGTCCCGGTTGTTGCCTTTTTATACTATCTTCGAGGTAATTCAACAACTTTTGATATTTGTCATTCCTGACATTTTATTTATTTACTATTTTGGCTGTTGTCTACATTCTCATTAGGTTTCATCATATGCACAGATACATTTACCTGCTCCCCTTTTCTCTCCTAGAACCTATTACTATTGTGGCTCCCCATACCATCAGGAAATCGTGTCTTTATTGCTAACCGGGTAGGTCTTTTATTTGGCCTTCTTTGTTTGCTCAAGCGCAATATTATGCATATATATATGCGTACATTGTTCACACATATATAAAGCTATATATACACTGAGATATTTTGCTTGTCAGTTTCTGGTTATTTTTTTCTCTGTTTTAACAGCTCATGTACCTATTTTTTGGTACTAACCTAACGATCCTTGATGTATGCAGATGACCACCAACTCCATTGGTACTATGTTTGGCTCTATTGCATGCTGCCCTTCATTTTTTATTGGATTATGTTTTATGTTATCTATATGTTAAAATGTACAACTCTCTTTCAGACACATACAAGTAGCAATACTTTCGTGTTATAAAACCATACAACTCGTCCAGAAGAAGCCGTAAGGCGAAACGCGTCGGCGAGACGTTTTATTGCTCGAATATGTATCTATGTTCTCTTTCTTGATAACATTTTTTATATGAATTTTTCTGTATATGTACTATTTTGTAATTAAACTTTATTTTTATAATGATATACGTCCCTGTGATTGCCCTCTAAAGTCCGCCATGTCGCTACTTTTTGTAGTACAATTCTTTTCTTTTTGAACCATTCATGTGTGGGGTTGCTTCTCATCCAAGGGAGTGGGCTCACTCACAATTTTGCCCAAAAACATAGCCATGAATAAAGAATGGTACCAAAACACCCTCCAACAGCAACTTCTTCCAACAATCCAACAACAGTTTTGTGAAGAACAATGCATTTTCCAGCACGATGGAGCACCGTGCCATAAGGCAAAAGTGATAATTAAGTGGCTCGGGGACCAAAACGTTGACATTTTGGGTCCATGACCTGGAAACTCCCCAGATCTTAATCTCATTGAAAACTTGTGGTCAATCCTCAAGAGGCGGGTGGACAAACAAAAATCCACTAATTCTGACAAACTCCAAGAAGTGATTATGAAAGAATGGGTTGATATCAGTCAGGAATTGGCCCAGAAGTTGATTGAGAGCATGACCAGCATGCAGAGGTCCTGAAAAAGAAGGACCAACACTGCAAATACTGACTCTTTGCATAAATGTCATGTAATTGTCAATAAAAGCCTTTGAAATGTATGAAGTGCGTGTAATTATATTTCACTACATCACAGAAACAACTGAAACAAAGATCTAAAAGCAGTTTAGCAGCAAACTTTGTGAAAACTAATATTTGTGTCATTCTCAAAACTTTTGGCCACAACTGTACATGCAGCGGTCCTTAAGTGGTTAAACACGCTGTGACGCTGTGACCAGAGCAATATAATGTTGCCATAGTAACATTGGACTACTCTGAACAAGTGATCAGGATTTTTTTTCCCACACTATGTTTGCTTATAGCAATGAATTACATTGCTTTAAGCAAGCATAAAAACTGAATGCATTCAGTTTATTTTGTTGTGATTGCTCAAACCTAATCACATGGTACAGATAGGATGTGATTGGCCTTGTCTGTACCATGTGATCACATTGACCAATCACAGCTAGCAACACAATTGTGTACAACTTATAACATTAAAGGAAGCAACCCATTGTTTACAACTGTCACGTGACCTGCTGTGATTGGTCACGGCAGTCACATGGTTTTGGCAGCGAGCTTGTACATGGAGACCTTGAAGGAAACTTAGAGCTGTGTATTCTTTTTCTAGACGTTCTATATCAGCTCTGCAATCTTGTTTTGTTTGGGATGAAATTTGAATGATTTTATCCCCAGATGAAGGCCTTATGAGCCGCCCAAATGGTCTCGGTGGAGGTGTCCCCTGTGTTATTAAGAGAAAAATATTCCTGAAGTGCCTTATTGATTATTTCAATTGAAGCTGGATTTGAGAGAATGGACTTGTTAAGTTTCCAATAACCCTGTTTTCTACCTAATATACTAGAGCATAAAGATATAGGGCCAGATTCACAAAGCACTTACGCCGACTTATCTTGAGATGCGCGGCGTAATTGAAAAATGTGCCGCGCGTATCTTTGTGCCGTATCCTCAAAACGAGATACGCCTGGAATCCATTTTTTCCGTCCTACCTAAAAGAATTACACCGGCGCTTCTTCGAGCGCAAAATACGCTAGACACACCACTGTTTTGATAGGCAAAGATGCAAATGAGGGAGATAAGGCGATCCACAAAATTAAGTGTGTGCAGCGTAGATTACACCCTGTGTGCTTCTGTTAGTTTCCCGGAGCAATTTTACACTTTATAAAAGCAGCCCTAATTTTACACCTGCCGTGTAAAGGTAAGCTACAGCAACACCATTAGGAAGAGCTGAGCACACACACTTGCAGGACAACAATCTGTATGCCAACATGCCAGGGGCATCCATGCTCATAACTATACTAGTGACTTTAGTAACCCAGGGTACCCCCTCTTCTGAGGGAACAGCAGTCAGGAGACGCCTCGCAGAATGCATCTTTGCACAGTAAGCACACTCATTAATCATGGCACAATGAGAATGCATGCATGCACACCCACTGTGGTCCCTAGCACAGACACATCACATGCACATCTAATTGGATTAGATCCAAGTACCCCCAATGGTACTTGGGAGCAGTAACGCCACGCCACGGCCCAATTATGTCACTGTGCATTCATACACCATTCACATGGACCTGGGATCACTTCTCCCTGGTCCTGGGCATCCATACTCCACCAAAACTGAGGGTGACACCCTTATTTAATCAGGAATGCCACCCCCACATTCATACATCATTCACACACATAAAACAAATCATAAGCACAGTATAATAAAATAAAAATAAAATAAAATAAAAAATCAAAAGTACCCCCAAACTTAACGGCGGCGGCGTGAGCTACGCCTGGGCCGGCCACAGCCAACCAGGGGAGACTCCTGGGGGGGGAAGCAGGGGAAGGAGAAGACTCATGGGGGGGTGAGCAGGGGAAGGAGGAGCCTCCCCTAGTGACTGTCCTCCTGCTGGCCTGCCCTCCAAGGCCACTGCTATCCTGTTCAGACTCAGTGTGAGGGCAGCTGTATTGGCCTGGACAGCCCGGGTGTTGTCGTGGACAGCCTGGGTCAGGGCACTCACCTCCTGGGCCACGCCTGTTGTTGCGGTCTGCAGGTCACAAATGCATGTGATGACCGCCAAGGAGTTTGTGGCGACATCAGTGAGTGATTCCTTAATTGAGCCCAGGCTGTCCTCCATCTGGGTCAAAGTCCGGTTGATCTGACCCAGATGGCGGGTCTGAAGGGCATGGTCCCTCCGCAGATTGGCCGGCAGACACTCGGCCACCCCCCTGGTCTTATGGGTAGCCTTCCTGCCTGCAGCTGAGTCTTGTGGCCTGGGAGGAGGGGAGAGAGAGACCCTTGTGGGGGAGGCCTGTTGGGGGAGGAGTGGGAGGGGCTACCCCTGAGGGTGGCCTGACTGCTGCCAGCTTCAGGGGTAGCCTCAGGGGGAAACACATCCAAGGCCAAAAGGATTTCCCTGGCAATGTCCATATCTTCATCCTCATCCTCCCCCCCTCGTCCTCCCCCCCTAAACCTCCTCATCAGGGGAGGTGTGGCCACTCCCCTCCCCTGGGGACTCCTGCCATTCTTGGGGCTCTTCTGCAGCCTGTTGTCCTGGGGGTGGTGCAGCCTGGCCTGATGGCCCAGCAACCTCCTGGCCTGATGGGCCAGCAATATCTCCTGGCCATCTGTGGAGGACACAAAACATACACAGGTTGGAGGATCCACACACTTGGCACATATTCCCTTCCCCCACCCACACATGCTACTCACCAGATAGAAAAACACAAAAATTACCTGTCCTCACAGGAGCATCAGATTCAAAGCCAGGCAGGCCCACCACCTGCTGGCTATGGAAGCACCGGGCCACTGCCCATTCCTCCTCAGTCAGCCTGACGGAGCAGGGGGGTCCTCCTCCAGTGCCCGTGGCAAGGGCATTTATCTTGGCCATCTTCTCCCGGACCAGGCTCCTAAGATTGTTGATCTTCTTCTGAATCCCACTGGGGGTCCTCGTCTCCCCCCCTCCGCATTGATCTGTTGAGTAATTCGCTTAATGATCTCCTTCCTCCTGGCCGGGGTGGTGTCCCAGCTCTCAGGGCCATGCAAATAACGCCCGAAACGGGTAATGGCCCTAGCAAGTATCTGCTTTTCTCTCGCAGAAAAATTCAGCTTCCTGCGCTTCGGTGCCATAACACCCAACACTCAGCACCAAACACAAAAAAACAAACACAAATACTCACACAACAAACAAACACAAATACTCACACAACAAACAAACACAAATACTCACAGAACAAACACACACAAAAATCAAACCACACAAGCAGACAGCTAATACAAATTCAAAAACAAACACCGAAAAAACAATCAGAAAAAACAAACACCAAAAAAACAATCAGAAAAAACAAACACCGAAAAAACAAACAGAAAAAACACTCAGAAAAAAAACACAGCTACTACAATCTACTACTCCTCCAAATCGTTTAACTAACACTACACTCACCAACACACACCAACAGATGACAGAGCAAAAGCAACTTGCTTTAGGAAGGGAAACACAGGGATGTACTTTTGCAAGGGATGTGTGTTTGTCTGGGGCTATTTATACACAGGGCGATTCTCAAACTAAGTACGCTTGGCCTTTTACCTATCTCACTGATTGCGCCGAGCCGAGTTCTGAGTATGCCCAGTGAGGTGCATATTCGTGCGCGCATGTGCAGTACGGCCGGCCCTTCATTTTCATCGGGTCACGGCTCATTACAATGGAGCACGCCCACTTCCTTCCCACTTGCAATAACCCCGCCTTACGCCTCAGGATTTAAGTTACGCTGGCGCAAATTTGGGCGCAAATGCGCTGTGGATACGGCACTTACGACACAAAATTAAGGCGCTGTAACTTAAATGACATACGTTTGGAGTAACTTACTTTGCGCCGCTCTACGTGAATCTGGCCCATAATTACTCCTTTTTGGCCTGGCTGGGCCTGATCCCTGGTCCTTCCCCCGTTGGTTTGGCTGGCCCTCCCTGGCTCCGCCGCTGGCCCTCTCTCCTCCCCTTCCCCCCCGGGCCCCCCCTTCTGCCCTTTCCCGCCCCGCTCTCTCTCCCCCCGCCTCTTGGCGCAACCCCTGGCGCGCCAGTCTGTGACCTCTCGTAGGTCCAGGGGGTGTCTCTCTTTTGTGCCCATATTGAAGTCATTTTCCAACTAGACCCCGGGGATTTTTTGCTCCTCCCTTCCCACCCCTCCGGCACTCCATTGGGGAGTTTGATGGTGCGGATCCATGTTCGGCCCCGGTCAGCCCTCCAACACACGTCTTTGGTAAGTGGCAGTGGATGTTTCACATTAGTTCATTTATGTAGGAGGAACACCCGCATCCCGCCATCTACTCATATGGTTGTGGTAGGCGGGTCCTCCTTTTGTTCTTTTGTTAATATGATCTATTTATTTGTATGTATTTTTCTCTATAGAATCTATGGTCGCGCTTAATAAATTACTCCCTGAAGAAGACCGCTACTTTTAAAGGTCGAAACGCGTAGGGGTTACTTTCGCCCATAGCACTCGCATACTGTCATGTCTGTATTTATTATCTGTGTGATCTTACTTGTTCTCCATTGATATATGTTTTTATGTCAAACTCATATCCTGAGTCCCTGTTTTGGGGCTCTTTTTGAACATTATATTAAATGAACTTATACTTTTTTATTTATTGGTACTTTCTTATTTTTTGCTGCAGCACAAAGCTCCTAGGGGTAATTTTCTCTTTCTTCAATAATTACTATTGAGTGGTCTGAAAGGGCTGTGTCTATAATGTGAGCACTCACTATAAGTGGGAGTAGAGGTGTAGGGGTAAGAATATGGTCTATTCCTGCGTATGTGTTGTGAGGATGTGAATAGTAAGTGAAATTTGGAAGGATTTAATTCCCTCCAAGCGTCAGCGAGATTATGAACTGAAATAATTTTGTCAATTTTGTGGCTTTCTTTAGTCAGATGAGTGATTTGGTCCTTTGGTCCCTGATCGAATGCTACATTTGTGTCTGCCCCGAAAATGACTGTACCTACTAGCATAGGGCTCAGGGTGTCCATCATGTTCCTAACGAAGACAGCCTGACCTCTATTGGGGGCATAATAGGAAATTAGGTAGTAAAGGTGACATTCTATTGAACCTTGTATCAATAGAATTCTTCCTTTAGGATCAATATATTCAAAAGACTTTTCAAATTGACAGGACTTTTTTCTGCACTGGCTAGGTGAAATTGAGGGAAATGTGGGTGTATGTATTTAGGGCTATACCGTATAGGAAAGTGCGTCTCCTGGAGCAAAAGAACATCTATGTTGAGGGATTTGTAATAATCCAGAATTTTCCTCCGTTTGATTGGGGAGTTTAAACCTTGAACATTGTGGGAGGCTATTTTAAGGTGTGTCTGTGTGTTATTAACCATGGAGATCAGGAGAGGCATATTCGCTGCTAAAGTCCCAACTCACCCTTAGTAGACTTTGATCCGGAAATGTTATGGAAATTTCCCCCAACAAGTAGGTGTGGTGATCTGTTTGTTTTTCTTTGCTGGGAACGATCGGTTTTAAATCGGTAGATACCGCTCATTGGACTATTGTCCTTGAATAGGTAGCATATCCCCATGCAGAATCGGGGATTACATTGGTTATTCTATGTTTAGTGATGCTGCTTTGCTCTATACCAGAGGCTGACGTGGGGTCATCTTATATGTGACCCACACGTCCCTTTTTCATTGGCCAATATGAGAGGTCAGGCCTCACATGATGTGTCACATGATATTCATGCAAAAACAATGATAACACATTCGTTTTTATCATCCCTATTAGACATAATTTTCTCTTTTCCTTTCTTTTTCCATTTTCATTTATGGAGCTTTGAATTCAGATGAGCTTCCCAGCTCCCTTGTTTTTTACTTATTTTATGGTATTCCCCACACATATGTTCATTACATAACAAACTGACCCGGAAGTGATCTCGGATTGGGTGAGCTCCCAGGAAATGGTTTGATGGGGTCATATTTTATATATAAGCATGGTGGCAACAGCAGAGTTTTACCCCTGATGATGCAAACTATTGCGAAACGCGTCGGGACTCTGATGCTGCCATGCGCTACTTTCTATTGATGTCTATTTTATACAGGAAAACTGTAAGTGTTTTTAACCGTTATTAAATTTCAACATTGTTACGGTATCACACTATGTGCCTTAGTTTTCCTTTATGCACTTTGGATACGGTCTGATCGTTTGAGTTGCCGTTACTCCCCCTTGTGCTTGTGTACGTGATGTCTTCAGGATATCCTCACAACTCTATATCCAGATCCGGTTGATGTGGTCTTCATCCATTTACATTCAGCTTGTATTGACCCTTTAGGCGTATGCTTATTTGGGTTCAATACCTCTGGTAAGCCTCCGCTTCTGGTGGTGGTTATTTTCACTATTCATTTATTTTGATTTACCATGGTGTTTGGAATTATTCATTTGATTACTCATCCATCAACAGTTTACTTTCAACAATTCATTGTTATTTCATCATACATGGACTTTTCACTTGACTATATTGTCAATTGGTGTTGACACAGATTATTATTACCACATCACTTTTTTATTTTAGTGCCACAAAATTGTTTTTGCATACTTCACCACTTTCTTGTTTCACTAGATTGATTGTGGCTGCTTATCATTTGGATAGCGCATCTATTTTTGTTTTTGAGGTATCCATATCAGCCTCATTGGAAATGAGCTTGAGTTGTAGCAGAATGCATTCTCCTTCCTGAAGGCTGGAGAAGGAGTATGATCTTACTTTATCAGAGAACTTCACTGCAAAAGGAAAGGCCTATCTATATTTGATGTCTTTCTCAGTTAGGATCAATATTAATGGTTTTAGTGCACTCCTACGTTGAATTGTGGAGGGGGAGAGATCAACATAAAGCTGAATCGGGTATCCTTGGCATATTACTTGGGGAGCAGATCTGGCTTGTTTCATTAACTCTTCCTTCACAGAGTAAAAATGAGGCTTGATGATAAAATCTCTTGGTTTTCTAGACATGTGCACACTGAAATATTTTGTTTCAGAATTTCTTTTTCGTCCGAAAAATAAATCTATTTAGTTATTCCCAAAATTTGTTTTTATTTATTTTGTTTTTCATTAAAAAAATGCATTCAGGGGGCGCATGCGCGCGAGTGACGGGAATGGCTGCTTGATTCCTCCGCTCCGCGCCGTCGGAACACAAAGACCCGGCTTGCATAATATCTAGCGGGCACACAAGCTCCACTTGTACCTCCGCAGGCTCCGCTTCGTCCCAGGCTCCTGGCGGTTATGTTCCGCGCTACTAAAAGCAAGTCCAGGAACCGCAAACAGGACAAATTCTCTCCAGCCTCAGGCAAAGGCAAATCCAAGATGGCGCCCGAACCCCCGGAGCCAGACGACACTACACAGCTCTCTGCTGCACATTCACCCTCACCTGATGACAGCCTCCACCAATTCCCCTCAGGCCTGGTGAGTCCTCTCCCTGCTATATCTGATAGTCTGCTGGACAAATTTCGTAGCATTGTTAGGGATGAGATCACCGTGGCTTCACGCAAGCTATCCTCAGACCTGGTGCGGGGCCTTAAAGAGATAGGCCACCGCACAAATCAGTTAGAACAGCGCATGGATTTGGCCACTACTGTGTTAGAGGGACATGAGGAGGAGGTTGTCAAGTTGTCAGCTGAGATAGAGGCCCTGAAGGATAAGCTGGAAGATGCCGAAAATAGGGCCCGCAGGGACAATCTTCGTATCCGGGGTATCCCCGAAGCTATCACGGACCTGCAGGGGACGGCTACTGCTTTTTTCCAGGAACTGGCTCCCGAGATTCCGGTGGATAGGTTGGAATTTGACCGTATCCACAGATCCCTGGCCCCCAAGCCCTCGGATGGTCCCCCAAGGGATGTAGTTATTAAGCTGCATTTCTACAGAACCAAGGAGAAGCTTTTACGGGCGGCGCGGGAGCAGCGGGACCTCTCCTTTCAAGGCAACCCCCTTCAGCTGTTTGCTGATCTCTCGCCGGTCACGATTGCCAGGCGCCGGGGTCTCAAACCCTATCTTCAGATCCTGCAATCCCAGGGGATCAAATATAGATGGGGGTTTCCATTTAAACTTTCTTTTTCCCACCAGGGCCGACAGTTCCACGCCACTTCGACGTCTGACCTGAAACGCCACTTCCTGGATCTCCAGATGGACCTGCCCGGGTCCCAGCCTGATGCGCAGTCCTCACCCCCCAGACAGGGGCCCTCACGGTCCTCCCGACAGCCTTCTCAAGCTTCCCAGAGGTCTCAATCCGGATCTCAGGCGCTGCGGGACCTGCAAGCCCAACGTTTTCATCTTTCCAACAACGGTTGATGGTACCCCGTTTATTTTTTCTATTTTTTATTTATTTTTTTTCTCCACGTCTGACTGTTTCTTGCCGCCTGGTCCCGTGCTATACTTGACCTTTGTTTTTGATGCCTTAACGTTCCTGCTGTGCACGGGCTGGGGTGGCAAGTTTTGGAAGTTGTCCCCTGCCGTTCCTACACCCTGATTTTGTACTTTTCTGCTGAGCTAGAGGTGGTCCCCCTCGCTATAGGCCGCCCCACCTGTGAGATGGCGGTCCAGGGTGTTTACTATCTCTTCCATGTTTCCATCCAGGGTTTCTGACTTTAGACGTCCCCCCTATACCCCTTTTTGTGCGGTGGCCCCTTTGACGCTCCGACACTGTTTACCAGGCCATATGTTCTTCCTGGTTTCCTGAACTTTGTGTTGGAACGTTGGGGGGAGGGGGGGGTCGTGTGTATACTTTAATTTTCATTTTTATACATTATTTTTTTATTTTATTTTTTATTTTTTGGGGACTACCTTCCTTTGCTTCTGATATGATGTGGTTCCGTGCTTTCCACCCCCGGCTCTCCATTCCTGTTTTTTGGGATGGCAGGGTTGGGGATGAGGCACTATATGGGTTTCCCGGGTTGCCTGGTGTCATTGGTCTTGTGGCCGATGTTTCTGGGCACCCGGGGGACCTCTTTATCAGTACCTATGTGCATTTTATCTGTTTGTCATTTGCCTTGTTTGTGTGTGCCTGCTAATTGTTGTGCCAATATGTTTTAAGTTGATTTTAATTTGCAGGCCGGGGGTTCCGACGGACTATTGCCCCCCCTATGAGTTGGCACCTGACCGAGACGGCTGTCTTGGTCAGAGTCCCACCCCACTGTGGGTCTAATCGCCCACAAAATTTTGCATCTCCCATGTCAATGTTTATTTTGATTGTCTTGTTTTATTTCCTCTATTCCTTTTCTACCCTTTCCTTCTTCTTTTCTCCTCTTCTTCCCTTTCAGTCCCTGGGGTGGGTGGACGGAGTATTCTATAGGCGTGCATATTTGATCCCATGACTATCCGATGGTTGTCCCTGAATGTTCAGGGCATGAATTCCCCTCATAAGAGAGTAAAGATTTTTAAATATCTTAAACATATGAAAATTGATATAGCGTGTTTCCAGGAAACCCATTTTTCTTCCTCTTCTAGTCCCAAGTACTTTGCTGCTGATTACCCTCAAGTTTATTTGGCCAACGCTTCTACCAAACAGAGAGGAGTCCTTATTGCCATACGCAAGTCGGTCCCATTTATTTGCAGTAAACAGATAGCGGATCCAGATGGTAGGTACCTCCTTTTGCAAGGTACGGTACAGGATAATGAGGTGACCATTATGTCCTATTATGCCCCGAATGTTAACCCGGGGCCCTTCCTGACCCACGTTTGCTCCCTGTTAAAGTCTCATCAGAAAGGCACCCTTCTACTGGCGGGTGACTCGAATGTGTCCTTGAATCCTTTGCTTGACAATTATCCATTGGACCATAAATCTCCTTCTCCGGCCGCAAGGAAATTCCAACATTCTTTGCGAGATCTGGACCTGGTGGACGTCTGGCGCGAGCTCCACCCTCGCGGCAGAGATTATACCCATTATTCCCACCCCCATCAATCTCACTCTAGGATTGACCACATGTTTGTTTTGCGTAAGCATCTTCCCCTGATTGACTCGGTCTCTATCCTAGCTGTTCCGTGGTCGGACCATGATCCTGTATTAACAGTGTGTCATTCGCTGCTCAGTAAACCGCAACAATCCCCCTGGGTGATGAATGATTCTCTCTTGTCCTTTAAAGAGATCCTTAGTGACATCCACACAGCTTCAGTGGAGTACTTTGCCCTAAATTCGGGGACGGTCTCATCCCCGGTGACTCTATGGGAAGCGTATAAAGCTGTGCTTCGGGGCCATGTTATTCGATTGGCGTCGAGGCGCAAGAGGGAGAGGGTCCAGGCCCGCCGTGCGTTGGAGCAGCGTCTGGAGGCTTTGTCATCGGCCTTCAAGCAGTCTCCTACACCTACCAATCGTAGGCTATTAGACAAAGCCCGCACGGACTTGGACCTCTGTTTGACTGATGAAGCAGAACGAACCTTACGCTGGACCCGCCAGAAGTGGTACGCCAAGGCTAATAAACCTACTTCGATGTTGGCTACTAAATTGCGTACCTTTACCCCAAAATTTGCTCCCATTGCTCTACGCACTCGCCACAACGTTCTCACAGGTAACCCCCAGCGGGTTCTGGACGAATTCCGTCATCGCCTTACTATACTTTATTCAGCCCCTGACCAAGTATCAACTCAAGGCCTCGATTCTTTCTTGTCAAGCTTGTCCATGCCCTCCCTTTCAGAATCTCACACGTCCTTAATGGACCGGGACATTCAGGTCTCGGAAGTCCTCCAGTGCATTAAGGAGCTAAAGGTGGGGAAAAGGCCGGGCCCGGATGGCTTCACGGCATTATACTATCGGAAATTGGCAGACGTCCTTGCCCCGTATCTCACGGATATGTATAATTCTGTGAAGGCGGGTCACCCCTTGACACCGAGCCTGTTGACCGCCAACATCGTGATGATCCCTAAACCTGATAGGGACCATTCTTCCTGGGCCAATTTTCGACCAATTTCCTTAATCAACATAGACATGAAGATTTTGACGAAGATTCTGGCCAATCGCTTGAATTCCTTTCTTCCGCGCTTGATTAAGAAGGACCAGGTGGGTTTTGTCCCACGTCGGCAGGCGGGTGACGCTATCAGACGCCTTCTTCAAGTTCAACATATAGCTCATAGTAGATCCTTGGAAACAATGTTTTTGTCATTAGATGTTAACAAGGCCTTTGACACATTGTCATGGCCTTATTTGACACAGGTCCTTCTCCACTATGGCTTTGGCCCCTCCTTTTTGAGTTGGATCTCTGCCATTTACGATTCCCCTCGGGCCAAGATAAAATATTATGGTTTTGAATCGTCCACCTTCCCTATCGAAAGGGGTACCCGTCAGGGCTGTCCGCTTTCCCCACTTTTGTTTATTTTAGCATTGGAACCCTTGGCGGAAGCTATCCGATCCCACCCGGACATATCTGGCGTAGACATAGCCGGTACTTCGCATAAGTTGTCCTTGTTTGCGGACGATATTCTGTTGACTGTTACTAAGCCCAGACTTACCCTCCCGAATCTACATTCTCTCTTAAATGATTTTGCTAAGTTTTCCGGCTTATCTGTTAATCCCTCTAAGTCCAAGGCCATGTCAATCAATCTTCCGCCCTCGGAGCTTGAATCCCTTCAGGCTGCATTTTCTTATCAATGGCAGACCTCGTTGCCTTATTTAGGGATCAAGCTCACCCCGAATTACTCGGGTCTATACCAAGCCAATTTCCCTTCGCTTTTTGGGAAATTGTCCGCTATGCTTTCCTCCTGGTCTACTCTCCCGCTTTCCTGGTTTGGCAGAATCGCGACGGTCCGCATGACTTACCTTCCAAAGTTGCTTTATTTTTTTAGAGTCTTGCCGGTCCAGGTTCCTTCTTACGTTTTACGTATACATCAACGTAAGCTACTGCAGTTTGTTTGGGGTTCTAAGAGGCCCAGGATCAAGAAACAGATTCTTTATGCCCACAAAATCAATGGTGGGCTGTCGGTTCCCAACCTGCAGGCTTATTATTTGGCCGCAGGCATAGCCCCCCTTTCTCATCTTCACGAGCAGCAACAAATGCCATTGTGGGCCACTATCGACTTAGTGGACTCTCACCCGATACCTTTGGCTTCTCTCCCATGGCTCCCTCGAGCGCACCGCCCTAGCACTATAGGCCCCTGTCTGGCTCACTCGCTCCGGCTGTGGGATACGATTAAATATTCGGCGGGCCTGATCTCCCCCCATCTTCCCCTATTGCGTCTCCTTCATTGCCCACTATTTCCACCAGGATGCGACAACCCCTTGCAGTTCTCATGGTGGACCCAGAATGGTTTCGTGGACGTTCATTCTCTTTTTACCCCTACTAGGATCGTCTCTTTCGCAACCCTGCGTTCTTCTCATGATATCCCCCTTCGGGAGCATTATAGCTACATGCAACTCCGACACTTCCTTTTGCAACTTATAAAGTCTCAACCTACCCCTTATACGTTGACTCCCTTTGAAAGCCTATGTAGATCGCGACCCCAATCCTCGGGTCTAATTTCCTTAATTTACGCAGCCATAATTTCCTCTAAAAGACCTCCGCTGAGACCTTATCATTTGCAGTGGGAGGCGGAATTGGGGAAGCAGCTTGACCCGGAGGATTGGCGGAGTATGACTGTTGCTCTATCCAAATGTTCTAGAAATGTTCTCTTTCAGGAGAATGCTTATAAAGTGTTCTACAGGTGGTATTATACCCCAGCTAGATTGGCAACTTTTATCCCGTCCTATTCTCCCTTATGTTTCCGCGGCTGTTCTCAGGAGGGCACAATGGCACATATCTGGTGGACCTGTCCCAGGGTGTGCAGACTGTGGGTCAGAGTATATACGCTCCTTCGCAATCTTTTTAACACCACTCTCAAGAGGGATCCATTTGTGGCACTTCTTTGGAAACCAATTACGGAACTCCTGCGCCCGGAACGCCAGTTGGCATCGCATATTTTTACTGCAACTAAATTGACCATAGCTAGGGCTTGGAAATCCCCAGCCCTCAGTTTCGAGGCTGTTAAAAACTGTGTGAACGACATCATGATAAATGAGAAGCTGACGGCCGTCTTATCAGATACTCATGATAAATTTCTCAGAATCTGGCAACCTTGGGTGGATCATGACCGCTCTTCGCGATTTGACCCATCACTCCTTTCCCTTTAGTACATCTCGGCTCCCCCCACCCCATGGACTCTTTTTCCCTCCCCCTTTTTTCTTTTCTTTTCCTTTCTCCCCCTTTTTCCTCCTTTCTATTTCTCATCCTAGTTTCTCTTACTCCTTTCTTCTTTGGTCTATCTTCTATACCTTTACATTTTTCTCTGCCCCACAGGCTTAGTCCTGCTGGGAAAGGAAAATTGTTCTGCTGCTCTCTAGGGAAACATTTTTCTTTATTTTTCTTCAGCTATTATCAGTTGATATTTAATTTTGTATGCACACGTGTATGTATATATATATGTGTGTATGTATGTGTGTGTGTGTGTATATGTGTGTGTGTGTGCGTATGTGTGTATGTGTATATATGTGTATATGTGTATGTGTGTATGTGTGTATGTATATATATATATGTATGTATGTGTATGTGTATATTTTTTATTTTTATTTTTTTTTATTTTAATTTCACTGTCTGATACTTACTGTCTGATGTTTCATGTTTTCACTCATGGTCCTGCGAGATCATTGACATGCTAATCTAACCTGTCAGGGTTTTTTACTTACCTGTCTTGTAATCTGATGTCAATGTCCTGCTGACCTCACCTCACTACCCTTGGATTTCCAAGGGGGTTTTTTTTTTTTGTTTTGTTTTTCTAATTGAGCATTGTAATGGTCGTTCTACTTCTACTAGTTTATTTATTTTATCCTTATATATGTATATATATGTATATATATATATATATATATATATATTTTGCCCTTTTTTTATATATATCTATATATCTTTTTTTGTTTTTTGTTTACACCTATGTTTCCTGCTGGGCTATGTCTATATTTGTTTTGTATCACAATGTTGGATGTGACTTTTCAATAAAACCCTTTGTACAAGAAAAAAATGCATTCATCCAAAAATCCAAATTAATTAAGGTCGAATCTGTCATTGAAGGCTGTGGATTTTAAGGGGAACTCCACCTCAAATTTAAAAAAAAAATGGCGTGGAGTTCCCCCAAATATCCACACCAGACCCCTTATCCGAGCATGCAACCTGGCCGGCCGCAAAAAAGAGGGGGGGATGGGAGAGCGACCCCCCTCCTGAACCGTACCAGGCCACATGCCCTCAACGAATGCACATGTCTACGGTTTTCCATCTTTTCTGGGGGGGGACCTAGGGCTCTGTGAACCCTGTCTAGCTCAAGATGGTGCTGGGGGACATTAGGTAGCAATGTTTTAATCAGTTCCTGGCCTACCAGTGTGACATCCAGCACAGTTTCAGGTAACCCCCTGATTCTGATGTTGTACCTGTGGGACCTGTTTTCTAGGCCATCAATTCTGGAGATGGTGTAAATCAAGTTGTTCCTGAACTGTGGATAAATGCTTCACATTTTGATTTGAAGCAGCCACTGTTTCTTTCAATTTATGTTCTATTGTATCTATTCTTAGTCCTAGATTCTGGAAGTCAGCTTTCAGGTCCCCAGTAATTTTGGCTGCTGTTTGGGCTAGACCCCTGTCCAAGAGTTCTGAACATTTCTGAAATAGGTTTGTCATCTAAATGGCCTGGTCTCTGGGAAGAGTTTCTGAGGGAATAGAGCTGGTCTGGGCTGTAAAGTCATGCCCTAAGGAGGAGTTGGTACAGTCAGACGCTGTGTGGCAAATAAGGGGATCAGTGGAGGCTGGAGAGGAGGTACGTGCCTGTGAGAGTCCTGCCTGGAGTCATAAGGTAAATTTTAGGGCCGCTGAGGTGTGTACCTGCCTGTGTTCTGTGAGGCAGAGATTGCTGGAGGCTGGAGGCTGGAGGCTGGAGGCTGTGCTGTGGTGGCCATCTTGGATTTTTTTTGGCCGTGACCACAAACTCAAATTGCAGCTTTAATTCCCTCCTAATTAAGGGTTTGGACATGGAGGGGTTTTCCCGGTCTGTTTATGTGCCTGCCTGGGGTTTTTGGGGGCAAACCGCTCACTGTGCTATCAGCTGTGGGCGACGTTGTACACGGCTGGAGCAGAGCTCACGACTTAATCGGCCATCTTCAGAGCCTCGCGCATGCGCACCTATTGTATTCTGTTTTTATATAATGACCCTGGCAACATGTCTTGAACTATTTGAAGGAAAGGCAGCAATATGAGTCAATCTGGGTCTACTACAGTGCATTGTACATTGTCTTAAAGTAGTAATAAACTCAAAAACAAAAATGTAATATATTGCAGTTTACCAAACACTAGATGTGGTAGCTGCATCAGTTTTCTATACTTAAACTTGTTTCTCTTTGTTTTTACCTGGTGATCTGGTTAGCAACACAAGTCCTGTATTAGAGTGCCTCTACTCTGGATGAAGCAGAATTATCAGTCTGTGAGGAGGGAAGTGCTACATTTATGCTATGAGTAAGTATCACATGATGTGAAACATGTGAGCAACCTTTTTCCTGTTGTTCACTTCATTGTGACTGCATCGCTTTGGTTGTTTTTTGGATTTCATTTGTACAATAAAGACATTGTTTTAAGGAGTGTGGCAGTCCAGGATCTTCTTCTATCCAAGTGCTACATGTACTTGAAGATTTAAATACACAAAAAATTAACCACTTAAGCCCCGGACCAAAATGCAGCTAAAAGACCATGCCTGGTTTTGCGATTCGGCACTGCGTCGCTTTAGCAGACAATTGTGCGGTTGTGTGACGTGGTTCCCAAACAAAATTGACGTCCTTTTTTCCCACAAATAGAACTTTCTTTTGGTGGTAAACAAAAATAGAGTGACAGTTTTGAAAAAAATGCAATATTTTTTACTTTTTTCTATAATAAATATCCCCCAAAAATATATAAAAAAACTTTTTTTTTCCTCAGTTTAGGCCGATACTTATTCTTCTACATATTTTTGGTAAAAAAAAAATCGCAATAAGCGTTTATCGGTTGGTTTGCGCAAAATTTATAGCGTTTACAAAATAGGGGATAGTTTTATTGCATTTTTATTCATTATTATTTTTTTACTACTAATGGCGGCGATCAGCGATTTTTTTCGTGACTGCGACATTATTGCGGACACTTCGGACAATTTTGACACATTTTTGGGACCATTGTCATTTTCACAGCAAAAAATGCATTTAAATTGCATTGTTTATTGTGAAAATGACAATTGCAGTTTGGGAGTTAACCACAGGGGGCGCTGAAGGAGTTATGTTTCACCTACTGTGTGTTTACAACTGTAGGGGGGGTGTGGCTTTAGGTCTGATGTCATCGATTGTGTCTCCCTATAAAAGGGATGACACATTCGATGCAGCCGCCACAGTGAAGCACGGGGAAGCCGTGTTTACACACGGCTCTCCCCGTTCTTCAGCTCCGGGGAGTGATCGCGCAGGGGGGGGGGGTGGCTGGAAACTAATAGCCGCCCCCTCATCCCGGATCGCTCCCAGACGATTACCGACCGCCGCATGTACCGGGGGGTCCCGATCGGATCCCCGACCCACGTCTAGGCAGGGACGTACGGGTACGCCCATCTGCCTGTACGTGCCATTCTGTGGACATATATGTACATGCAGCAGTCGTTAAGTGGTTAAAGCCAAACGCCAGCTAATACTTTATAACCATTTTATTTCCTTTTGGGATAAAGGTTTTACATGAATAAAGAAAAGTTCACCATTTTAAGCACCCCTGCTATTGTTTGTCTCATCTATGTAACATTTTGCTGTTGCATTTGTTATTTAGAAAAACAACAGATTTACTAGCTGGATCACCCAGTGAAAATAAAAAAAAAGCCTAAAAAAGAAAAAATGCCTCCATCGCAACTAAGAAATGGTAAGCTGTAAAGGCTTAAGGTTTTTTAACTTGTGCAGCACCCCCCCCCCCCCCAATACTTACCTGAGCCTCATCTTGATCCAGTGATGTGTACGAGAGCAGTGGCTCTCCCATGTCTCTTCCTGCTCATTGACTGAGACAGCAACGGGAGCTACTGGCTCCCACTACTGTCAATCATAGGTAAGTGAGCCAATAAGGAGAGAGCAGGGTGAGGCAGAGCCATACTCCATGTCTGAATTGACACACAGAGCAGCTCCCATATCAAGTTGCCTAAAATAAGAGCAATCGGCAGGAGAGAGGGCCAGATGCACCGGCAGAAGACACAAGGAGAGGACTGCAGCTGCCCTTTGCAAAACCACTGCACAAAGCAGGTAAGTATGACGTTTGAACAATAAAAGAGGGCACCAGGTCAAACATAAACCACAATTTATTCTGAAAACACTTTCATCTAAAAACACTGTATACTGCACACAGGGGTAAAATGGAGCAGCCACGATCAGTATGTCCACAGGCTGGTAGAACAGGTAGGGGGCAGGCCGCAACATGTTTCTTAGGCCCTGCCTCCTTCATTAGGCTAACCCATCCCACACAATGAAAAGGATATATATATATATATATATATATATATATATATATATATATATATACACACACACATTCATTAAAAAAAAAACATTAGGAGTGAGCAGGGCGAAGTCAACAGGAAAAGGAGAAGGGAGGCAGCTGTCTCATCGTAGCAGTAATGGAACAGCAGCTCTATTGGGGGCAGGAATGAAAAGGGATAGACCAATTGGTAATGGGGAAGTGGCAGCAGAACTAGCTGTCACAGAGCAAACAAAAAAAGAACAAAACAAAGAGCAAACAAAAAATGCAACATAACATTATACTGATAACAGTAATATAAACATGGAGAGACTGTTAAAACATATTAAAAAAGTGTCTTGAGGCACATGATCAACTATCACCAACTCTATGGTTAATGTGTCCTGCTCTTTAAAACTTTCCTGTCACTGCAGTAAAAAAATGAACATCGATTTGACCCCACTAAAGACTAAAAATGAAAAAAAAAAGCTATTTAAAAAATAACATTTTGGACACACTTCTACTAGTGTATAGCTAGCTTTATGAAGACAGAAGGCAGAAAACCCAGTAAACAGTCCACAACAACCATAGAGTTGGTAAAAGTGTATATACAAATTTGACCACAAAAGACATTTTCAAACTTACGTAAAAAAGCTGATAAGTTCCTAAAGCAGATAAATAGCCTCACCTGATTGGAAAAGTAAATTATTCTTCCAGACTGTCAGACTCTGCATACACAATTTTCCAATTAAATGAATTTGAAAGTGTAAAGATGAATAATCAATACACGGAAAGAGACATGGAAGGGATAAGAATCTAGAACTGACTTAATTATGTTGACGTACGTACTATTGGCAGTTACATATTATACATAACTATTGAGCAAAACATTTTTCTAAGCTTTGAGAAAACTTTCATCAAAATGTTAATATGTAGCTGCAGATAAGCCGCACATGTCACCAATGACTATAATATTTGTTTCTATAAAAAGAACATAACATACTGACACAAAACAATAATAGGGCAGGGAAAAGTGCACAACCCTTATAGACATTTGTAGGGCTCAAAATATTCAAGTAATAAAGGAGGAAAGGGATGCAATAGCTCTTTCTAGGTACTCTGCTATGATCTATTTTAACCACTTAACCACCGCTAGCCGTAAAATAACGGCTGCAAGGTGGTTCCTTAACTGGGGGTGGACGTTATGTAACGTCCTCCCAGAGTTAAGCTCCCGCACGCGCCCTGGGGCGCGCACATGGGAATATCCGTGACCTCCGGGTCCAGAGGACCCGGCGCTACACGGATCGCGGTAAATTGCCGTTGATAGCGGCCGTTTACCACGTGATCGCTCCGTCCAATGACGGAGCGATCACATGTAAACAAACCGGCGTCATTTCATGACGCCGGTTCCTCCCTCCTCTCTCTGTACCGATCGGTACAGTGTGAGAGGGGGAGCGCAGGTGTCAGCAGCGCTGTGGATGGATCTGTGACTATTGCAGTCACAGATCCATCCATCCCTGCTCAGCCATCCCTGCAACTCCCGCCCCAATACTGTGCAATACACCCTGCCATACTCTGCAATACCCCCTGCCATACTCTGCAATACCCCCTGCCATACTCTGCAATACCCCCTGCCATACTCTGCAATACACCCTGCCATACTCTGCAATACCCCCTGCCATAATCTGCAATACCCCCAGCAATACTCTTCCTTCCCTGCCAGTACTCTGCAATACCCCCTGCGCAATACTCTGCAATACCCACGCGCAATACTCTGCAATACCCCCGCGCAATACTCTGCAATACTCTGCAATACCCCCGCGCAATACTCTGCAATACCCCCGTGCAATACTCTGCAATACCCCCGCGCAATACTCTGCAATACCCCCACCCAATACTCTGCAGTACCCCCGCACCAATACTCTGCAATACCCACGCACCAATACTCTGCAATACCCACGCACCAATACTATGCAATACCCACGCGCAATACTCTGCAATACCCACGCGCAATACTCTGCAATACCCACGCACCAATACTCTGCAATACCCACGCACCAATACTCTGCAATACCCACGCACCAATACTCTGCAATACCCACGCACCAATACTCTGCAATACCCACGCACCAATACTCTGCAATACCCACGCACCAATTCTCTGCAATACCCACACACCAATACTCTGCAATACCCACGCACCAATACTCTGCAATACCCACGCACAATACTCTGCAATACCCACGCACCAATACTCTGCAATACCCACGCACCAATACTCTGCAATACCCCCGCACCAATACTCTGCAATACCCACGCACAATACTCTGCAATACCCACGCACCAATACTCTGCAATACCCATGCACCAATACTCTGCAATACCCACGCACCAATGCTCTGCAATACCCACGCACCAATACTCTGCAATACCCACGCACCAATACTCTGCAATACCCGGAAAAATGCGTTTTAACCGCTTCCCGCCCGCCGGCCGTCATATAACGTCCTTGACTTTGTGCAGGGATATCTGAATTGCAGCTACAGGCATCATTCAGATATCATCTTTTTCAGCTGGCGATTCCCTACACCATAAGAATGATCATGACGGCTGTTCCACCTCTTGATCGTTCTTACGGGAGGCGAAATGGGACATCCCCCCTCCCTTCGCCCTCTGGTGCTTCTTCCGACTCACCGCAACGATCGAAGCCAGGATCGTTTTTTTTTTTTTTTTTTCAGGATTCCCAGCCTAGAGGTGAGATGTGGGGTCTTATTGACCCCATATCTCACTGTAAAGAGGACCTGTCATGCTATATTCCTATTACAAGGGATGTTTACATTCCCTGTAATAGGAATAAAAGTGATCAAAACATTTATTTTTGGGGAAAAATGTGTCAAACTAAAATAAATAAAGTAAAATGAACAATAAAAAAAAAACATTTTTTAAAGCGCCCCTGTTCCCATGTGCTCGTATACAGAAGCGACCGCACACGTAAGTCCCACCCACATATGAAAACGGTGTTCAAACTACACATTTGAGGTATCGCTGCGAACGTTAGAGCAAGACCTCTTCTCCAACTAAAAAGATGTAACCAGTAAAAACATTTAAAGCGTCACCTATGGGGATTTTTAAGTAGCGAAGTTTGGCGCCATTCCACAAGCGTGTGCAATTTTGAAGTGTGACATGTTGGGTATCTATTGACTCGGTGTAACTTTATCTTTCATATTATGCAAAAACATTGAGCTAACTTTAATGTTTTTTTTTTTTAAAAGCACAAAACTGTTTTATTTCCCAAAAAACGCATTCGAAAAAATGCTGTGCAAATACCATGCGCGATAAAAAGTTGCAACGACCGCCATTGTATTCTCTAGGGTTTTTGCTAAAAAAGCATATATAATGTTTTGGGGTTCTATGTAATTTTCTAGCAAATAAATGGTGATTTTTACATGTAGGAGAGGAATGTCAGAACTGGTCTGGGTGTTCCAGAACGCCTGATGGTGCTCCCTGCATGTTGGGCCTCTGTATGTGGCCACGCTGTGTAAAAGTCGCACACATGTGGTATCGCCATACTCGGGAGGAATAGCAGAATGTGTTTTGGGGTGTAATTTGTGGTATGCATATGCTGTGTGTGAGAAATAACCCGCTAATATGAACATTTTGTGAAAAAAAAAAAAATTAAAAAATCTTGATTTTTGCAAAGAATTGTGGGAAAAAATGACAACTTCAAAAAACTCACCATGCCTCTTTCTAAATACCTTGGAATGTCTTCTTTCCAAAAATGGGTCATTTAGGGGGTATTTGTACTTTTCTGGCATGTTAGGCCGGGTACTCACGGACAAACATGTACGGTGAAAGCGGTCCGTCGGACCGTTTTCACCATACATGTCTGCCAGAGGGCTTCTGTAC
Source organism: Rana temporaria (assembly GCF_905171775.1). Classification (NCBI taxonomy): domain Eukaryota; kingdom Metazoa; phylum Chordata; class Amphibia; order Anura; family Ranidae; genus Rana; species Rana temporaria. The sequence goes on along the minus strand of NC_053490.1, from coordinate 335,782,059 downwards.
GATGGTTGTACACACCATCGTACAGAAGTCCGCGCGTAAACAATACGCGGGGCGTGTCCGCGGTGTCGCCGCGCCGATGACGCGGTGTCGCCGCGACAATGACGCGGCGACGTGTGCGGCCTGCCTTTAAAATGCTTCCACGCATGCGTCGAAGTCATTCGACGCATGCGAGGGACGGCGGGCGCCTGGACATGTACGGTAGGTCTGTACTGACGACCGTACATGTCCGAGCGGGCAGGATTCCAGCGGACTGTTTTAAAACAAGTCCAGGAATATTTGTCCGCTGGGAAAAGGCCCGGCGGGCAAATGTTTGCTGGAATTCGGCCCGCTCGCGCCCACACACGACCAAACATGTCTGCTGAAACTGGCCCGCGGACCAGTTTCAGCATACATGTTTGGTCGTGTGTACGGGGCCTAAGGGTCTCAAGAAATGAGATAGGCCGTCAGTACATCAGATGTGATCAAATTGATAAATTTTCAGATATTGGCACCAAAGCTTGTGGACCCTATAACTTTCACCCAGACTAAATAATATCCACATTTTTTTTTTGTTGGTACCAAAGATATGTAGCAGTATACATTTTAGGCCAAATTTATGAAGAAAAATATTTTTTGCAAAATGTTATAATAGAAAAGAAGAAAAATTCATTTTTTTTACAAAATTTTCGTTCTTTTTTCATTTATAGCGAAAAAAATAAAAAACGCAGAGGTGATCAAATACCACCAAAAGAAAGCTCTATTTGTGGGAAAAAAAGGACAACATTTGTATTTGGTTACAGTGTTGTATGGCTGAGTTATTGTCATTCAAAATGTGAGAGCACCGAAAGCTGAAAATTGGTCTGGTTATTAAGTGGGTTTAAGTGCCCAGTTGTCAAGTGGTTAAAACTACATAAACCATATCCTAAGCACACAAACTAACTTCTGCATATCTGGTTCATCATTTCTAGAAATAATCGGGTTGGATTACTATAGGCAAATAGGTTTTTCTCTTTGCAAGGGAAATTGTTCTTTGCAAGGAAATTTTCCCCAAAACTTAGTAAATGAGGTAATGAATGTGAAGGGAGCTGCTTTAAGCTCCCTGAGCACATGGGGATGTTGCAGAGGGAAAGATTATGTCTCCCTCTTCCCCCACACCTGGGGTTAATAGGTAATTTGGCCTTGGTGGGCGGGGAGGGTGGCCCCTCCCCTGCACACCTGAAAGGTAAAATCCCAGGTGGATTAGCCAGGGCCCAATGGATAGTTAGGAGCGGGTCACATGTCCCAGGGGAACCTTCTGGAAGAGTAGAAGGTTATTTAAGCCAGGGCAACAGGCTGCAGAAGCCAGAACGCAAGGTGATCCCTACCTGTGAACTTGTTCCTGTGTTGTTGCCATGAAGAGCCTGGTCTGCCGTATCCTGGAGAGAGCTGGGGCCGAGGATGGCGAGGCGTGGATGCAGCAGTGCCTCTCTTTATCCCCAGGTACAGAGCGACGTTATCTGCTGGGATCCTTCTCAGCTGAGCAGTCCGGGTCAGCTGCTGCTGCGACTCAATTACATTTATTAACCTCATTAACTGCTTCTTTGTCCTCCCTGATTGCGGGTATGTCGCCTAATCTGTCTACAGCTAGTCAGAATGTACCTTGCTCTGTAGCTTCAGTATGGGCTAGCCCCGAGGAGGTATGGGGGGGGACAAGGAATGGGGGTAATGTAGCCCCCTCGGCTGTCTTACCAAAGGTGACTGTAAATAGTGTTGAAATTCCTAATAATGTTTTTTATTGCAAAATATTTTTTATCATTCAAATATTTCAATATTATTTCAGTAATTTATTGTTTATTGATACACTGTTCCTCATATTCTCTCGGTTGAGGAAATCACCCTTATGGTTTGGCTGCTGCAGCCCATCCGATAGGTACACTTTTTGGGTGTTTTTGCTGCTGTAGCCCATCTGATTACTACAAAACTCACTGAGTGTTGGCTCCTTAGCCATTCACTTATTTTTTATTGTGTTTTTTTCACATATACTGTAGCGCTGATCACTTTTTAATCATAATCCTAATAATGTGCCAGAAACCTCCGCCAGGGAAGCGCTGCCATGCACGCTCTCCCCTTTAGGCTACCATTTGACAGCAGCTATGAAAGAAAAAATTGTCAGAGGTGAGTTTGTGGACTTACTGTCAATCTTACCTTCTGCGAAGGAGTCTTTGTTTAAAGATAAAAAGGATGAGAGAGGTGATGAGGATAGGCGCAGGCTATCCAGAAGCTTCAGTAATTGGTTACAGGCATTTTTGATATACTCTAGTATTATATGTGAGAAATGTCCTGAGAAAAGTGTGGGCCTCCTGCAGCATGTGGACATCGTGCTGGAAGCATACAAGAATTTTGGGGGGGGGTTGCATGGTTTGTATACGACAAATCGTTTCGTCAGAAGTTAGCAGTGCACCCCAATTTGGAGTGGGGATCAAAAGATATCGGGCTATGGCTCAATCTTTTTCTAATCCTTTCCAAAAAGCACTATCCCCGGTGAGCCTGGAAAGAATGTGGCCGTGGCTGCAAATTTACACAGACAGGCAGATGGCCCAGCTGCTATTTGAAGGGTTTAGGGACGGTTTTGTTCTTCCTCCCTTTGACGGTCAAGGTTGTGACATTTAAAGATATAGAAATAGAAGACATAGAAATTTAAAGTCAGCCTTAGGCCGGGTACACACGGACAAACATGTATGGTGAAAGCGGTCCGTCGGACCGTTTCCACCATACATGTCTGCCAGAGGGCTTCTGTACGATGGTTGTACACACCATCGTACAGAAGTCCGCGCGTAAACAATACGCGGGGCGTGTCCGCGGTGTCGCCGCGTCGATGACGCGGTGTCGCCGCGACAATGACGCGGCGACGTGGGCGGCCCGCCTTTAAAATGCTTCCACGCATGCGTCGAAGTCATTCGACGCATGCGAGGGACGGCGGGCGCCTGGACATGTACGGTAGGTCTGTACTGACGACCGTACATGTCCGAGCGGGCTGAATTCCAGCGGACTGTTTTAAAACAAGTCCAGGAATATTTGTCTGCTGGGAAAAGGCCCGGCGGGCAAATGTTTGCTGGAATTCGGCCCGCTCGCGCCCACACACGACCAAACATGTCTGCTGAAACTGGCCTGCGGGCCAGTTTCAGCAGACATGTTTGCTCGTGAGTATGGGGCCTTAGACTTACCTGAGGTGGTTAGGGAAAAAAAAAAAAAATTTAAGGAACTGCAGGAAGGTAGGATTGCTGGCCCTTTTTTCTTACCCTCCTTTTGAGAATTTTGAGAGTATCCCCTTTAGGGATCGTTCCTAAAAAAGAACAAAGATCGTTTCGGATGATACATCACTTGTCTTCGCCAAAAGGGGATTCTCTGAATGATCAAATCAGTGAGGAAATGTCGTCAGTGAAGTATTCAACTTTTGACGATGCATTGGTTAAAATTAGTTTGCTAGGTCAAGGAGCATTTCTTGCTAAGACCGACATTCAGTCAGCCTTTCGTTTGTTACCCATTAACCCTTTGTCTTTCAGTTCCTTAGGTTTTGTTTTTGATGACTGTTTTTTCTTTGATCGGTGCCTTCCAATGGGCTGCTCACTCTCCTGCAGGTATTTTGAATCATTCGCTACCTTTCTTGAATGGGTGGTGCAGAGCCACTCTGGTTCATCTTTTTTGTTACACTATCTGTATGACTTCCTTTTCTTGGGGGTCTCGTTGGCCGATTGCTCAAATGTGTTGTCTTCTTTTTTACAAATTTGCGAGTCGTTTAACATCCCTTTGGCTCATGACAAAACGATATACCCGACAACACGGTTGGTTTTTCTAGGCATTACCATTGACACAGTAGCAATGGTGTTTGAGCTTCCAGCCGAGAAGGTATGCCAATTGAGGGAACATCTGTGCATCATAATAAGGAAAAAGAAGGTCATATTAAAAGAAATCCAAAAATTACTCGGTCTTTTGGCCTTTGCGGACAGAATTCTGCCTGTGGGGCGGATATTTTCTAGACGCCTTTATCTGGCTATTTTGGGTTTCCTCCCATATCAGAATCTCGGCTGAGATTCGGGAGGATCTGCTGGTCTGGTCACAATTTTTGGTTAATTTCAATGGCAGAGCAATTTTTCAGTCAGAGTTTGTAACAGACGAAGATTTTTTTTTATACACATCAGTGGGATCAGTGGGTTTGTCAGCTATATGGGGAACCCACTGGTGCGCTTCGCTATGGCATCCTTGCTGGAGGAGAAAAGGCTATCTCAAGAACATAGTAATTCTAGAACTGTCTCCCATTCTGGTCGCATTAGAGATTTGGGGTAAGTACTTTGTAAATAGAAGATTACCTTTCAGCACCGACAATAAAGGGGTGTTTTTCGCTATAAATTGTTTATCATCCAAATCTCCTCCTGTCATTTCGCTGATTAGGTACCTGGTTTTCAAATGTCTGAGTCTAAATGTTTGGGTAAAGGCTTGTTATTTGCCTGGGAAACAGAATGTCATTGCGGACTCTCTCTCGCGTTTACAGATGAGGAGGTTCAAGTTGCTTTTCCCAGCTGCGGATGAGGAGGGGTTCCAGTGCCCGGCCCATTTATGGGAACTGATCTAGATCTGGTTCGTTCAAATATTATGAAGTCTGTCGCCCCCGCTACCCTGGCAGCGTACTCATCGGCCTGGCGGATGTGGCTGGCTCACGTATCTTCTATGGGAGAGGATGAGTTAGCATTTTCTGAAGGTTTGGTTTTGTCTTTTTTAAACAAATTACTGGCCAGCTCTGTATCCTGGTCTCAGGTGAATAAAACTTTAGCGGGGGTTTCTTTTTTCGGAAAACTGAACAACCACCCCCCATGCTCTTTCTTTTCAGTAAAGCAGGCCCTGAAAGGCTACAGAAAATGCGCAGGCAGCAAGGACAGCAGAATGGCGATAAACCCGGCTATCCTCGCAAAATTGTGCTCGGCAACAGAATTAGTTTGTTTTTCGCGTTATGAGGCGATCCTTTTTCGGGCGTTTTTTTCGTTAATGTTTTTCGGTGCGTTTAGGTTATCTGAGATCGTGTCTCCTCAATAAGAAGGCCGAGTCCAATATGCACATGTCTCATGTTTTTCTTGAAAGTTCTCGTCTTACAATTTTTGTCCCCAGATCAAAAACAGACCAGTTCGGGAAGGGAGCGTGGATGAAACTACAGGCTTTCCCGGGCTCCCCCATTTGCCCGGTCAAGTTAGTAGGTCAGTTCCTGCAGGTAAAGGGTTCAAAAGGGGGGTCATTCTTTATACACAACAACAGCCTTCCTTTGACCAGTTACCAATTCAATTCGGTTTTTCACAAGTGTTTAATTATACTGGATATGGAGAGGTTGCCCCTCTCCTCGCACTCATTTCGTATTGGTGCGGCGACAGAGGCAGCTAGGTTGGGTCTTGACGTGGTTAACATCAAACAGATAGGTAGATGGCAATCTGACGCTTATAAATTGTACATTCGTCCTCATTGTTGTGTTTAATTTTCAGGTCAGGCCCTATCAGTATGGATAGTAGGGCACTCCTTCGTATTCTGGGCCGAAAGGAGAGCTCTGCGAAGAGTGTATTCCGAGAGTTTGAATTTCGACCCCAAGTTGGTGAACATTATCTGGCATGGTAGGAGGGGTATGGTATGGGCAAACCTGTTCGAAGAGTTGGGTTTACTGTTCCAGTCCATGCCTATCCCAGATGTTTTAATCATCCACCTTGGTGGGAACGATATAGGGCGTAGTAAGTCCCTGGATTTGTTGTTCCAGATTAAAGATGATCTGGGCCAGTTATGTCAGTCCTTCCCTGAGTTATGTTTGTTTTTTTCTGAAATATTTCCGAGACTGGTATGGTCGAGGACTCCGTTTGAGAGGGTCAGGAAAAGGTTGAACAGGGCAATAGCAAAGTTCATGCCCACTATTGGGGGTTTGTCCTTTAGGCACGTAGATCTAGAAGGGGGAATTGCGGGAATTTTTAGATAGGATGGGATTCATCTTTCTGAAATTGGGCTCGACATTTTCAACAATAACCTTCAGAATATGGTGGAGTTGGCCGCGAGGCGGGGTGGTTGGGCCGGTCTTGTTTAGGAGGCCAGATTGAAAACAATCCCGGCTAGTGGGGTTAGTTAATAATAAAGTGGATCCAACCTGAGTCGTAGTGACTGGGTTGATGAATGGTGGTGGTTAAGTAAATAAGTGATGTGTTATATGGTGTATATATTGAGTTGGTTAATTGCTCAATAAATATGGTCAATTTAAACAAATAATACCAGTAATAAAGGCCTGCGGCCAAGTTTACTCCACCTCCTGCCTCTGAAGTCATTATTTCAGGTAAAACATTCTGCATACAGTCCCATGAATGTGAAGGGAGCTGCTTTAAGCTCCCTGAGCACATGGGGATGTTGCAGAGGGAAAGATTATGTCTCCCTCTTCCCCCACACCTGGGGTTAATAGGTAATTTGGCCTTGGTGGGCGGGGAGGGTGGCCCCTCCCCTGCACACCTGAAAGGTAAAATCCCAGGTGGATTAGCCAGGGCCCAATGGATAGTTAGGAGCGGGTCACATGTCCCAGGGGAACCTTCTGGAAGGGTAGAAGGTTATTTAAGCCAGGGCAACAGGCTGCAGCAGCCAGAACGCAAGGTGATCCCTACCTGTGAACTCCCTCCCCCCCTCCCTTGTCGCGGCCTAATTATTACTGGTTTTCTCTCTTGGTTTGTAATGAACAAGAGGGGTTAGTTAATAATAAAGTGGATCCAACCTGAGTCGTAGTGACTGGATTGATGAATGGTGGTGGTTAAGTAAATAAGTGATGTGTTATATGGTGTATATATTGAGTTGGTTAATTGCTCTATAAATATGGTCAATTTAAACAAATAATACCAGTAATAAAGGCCTGCGGCCAAGTTTACTCCACCTCCTGCCTCTGAAGTCGTTATTTCAGGTAAAACATTCTGCATACAGTCCCATACTTTTCTGACTTCCATCAACCAATCATGTGCACAGTGCAAGCAAACATTCTCTCTTTTTTATTTTCCTTGCATGTGATTGGGTATTCTTTGCAATGTGAAATTTCCTTGCAAAGTGAAACGTCCCTTGCAGTTACATGAGTTTGCATAGAAGTTGCGCTAGGCAGTGGTAGGTTTAGGGTAACAATTAAGGATGAGCTTTATGTTCGGGTCGAGCATGAGTTTGACTCAAACTGTTTGACCGCCTGTCGAAAAACAAACATTATGGGGCGTTCTCGCCAAATTCGAGTGCCGCGTCACACCCCATAATGCAATGCGAGATTGCAGATGCATTGCTGTATAATGATTGGCCAAAGCATGCACTATGACCCGCATGCTTTGGCCAATCCCAGCACCATCAGCAAAGAGAGCCACAATTGGCCAAAGGCAGGGTGCCTTTGGCCAATTATGGCTCAGGGGGACTTAGTCCACACCCCACACTATATAAGGCCGCCTACATGCCGGCCATGTGTAGTGTGTTGCTGGCGTGGACCGAGAGAGAGTTTCATTTAGATTGAGCAGGCAGGTTAATCAGTCAGCTGCAGTGCATTTAATATATATATATCTGACTGCAGGCCGTTCCGGGTGTACTTTTTCAAATATACTTCAGGCAGGCAGGTTAATCAGTTATCTAAAGTGCATTTAATATATATATATATATATATATATATATATATATATATATATATATATATATATATATATATATACAGTCAGTCTCGTGTGTGTGTATATATATATATATATATATATATATATATATATATACACAGTATATATATATATATATATATATATATATATATATATATATATATATATATATACATATATATATATACACACACACACATCTCCACTGCATCCAGTGTAGCTATATGTATCTGACTGCAGGCCATTCCTGGTGTGCTTTTTCTAATATACTTTTAGGCAGGCAGGTGATTCAGTGAGTAGTGATGGACGAACATCCAAAGGGACAGTTCGCGAACGCTAACCGCAAACTTTCGCAAATGTCCGTGAACCGCAAGTTTGCGGCAGGCACCATTGACTTTAATGGCAGGCGAATATTAAAAACCTGCAGGTCATATTTGCAGCCACAAAATACTTACTAGTTGTGCACAAATAGTCCCACAACATGGACACTGACCTACCAGAAGTATTAAGTGAAAAACTAGATACATAAGTAAGTGCTGGCCATTACAAGCCCCAAAAATTAGCCGACAGGCGTTCACCTGACAGCAAACAACTTTGTATTCTGTGGCTGGAGGGACAGTAAGCTATTCACCGGATACAGAAGTATAAAAGTTTTAATGCTATTCTCATCGAGCGCTGCCTGTGTGTTTTTTGTATCCTGCTATCCATTTTTCCAGTGGTTGGTAGCTGCACTGGGAATCAGGCTGCAAGGAGATCAGCTAAAAGTAGTTGGATCTGTATGTGCATTATAATTAATCAAAATTAGTCGATTAATCAATTTAAAAAAAATCGATTAATCGAACACAAAAATTTTAATCAGTAACAGCCCTAATATGTATACATATACAGTATATATATATATTGTACAGGACGCCATGGCTGGGTCCTGGAAGGACGTTATATTTCCCCTCTGTTTGGACTGTGGTGCCCTTAAGGGAATGGAAAGGGTTAATGCACCTGTCTAAGGAAGTAGTTTAAAGCAGACAGGAAGTGCAGGTCAGAGTGGAGTGGTGTAGGAGAGTCCAATGCATGGTGAATGGTGGACAAGGAAAGCTGTGGAAGCTATGAAAAGCTGTGAAAAGCTGTGAAAGGACTTGGCAGTGTCCTGCCTAAAAACCTGCTACTGAAAGACTTACCTGGAAGGACTGTTTAACTGCGATAGCAGTTCTGAGCTGTACAAGTCGGTGAGACTGTTATTTCTTTTGTTTTTGCTGCTGCTAAGCCATTTAAGTTTAATAAACCTCAGTTTTGATTTAAGAAGCCTGTGTCCTGCGATCAAGCTGGTCCCCTAAACATTACACTGGTGTTTGAATGCGGGCAGGACTGAATAACAGGCATAAGAAGAGAAAAAAAAAAAGTTTTTTTCTTTTTGCATTGGACTTTATGTTGAACTGACATTTAAAGGGACAGTACATTGGATTTATGTCCTGGGTTAAAGCTGCACAAACATTGAAAGCTGAAGCAATGGAGGAGCTAATTAAACAGCTGACCTTGGCTAACATGCAAGCGCAGACTCGCCATGAGGAAGCTAATCAACACCACAAAGAGGCGCTGGCTCTGCAGCAAGAAAATACTCGCCTGTTGGCCCAGTTAGCAGCCCAGCAAGCAGCCCAGCAAGGGGTTATGCAGGCTCAGGTTACTGCCTTAAAGGAAGCGGTGCAGCGGCTGTCTCAGGTTCAGGAGCCAGCGGCTGTTGCCCCTGGCAACCAGGTGACTGTGAGGGCAAGCCATTTTTTACAGAAATTGTCCCTGAGCGATGATGTAGAGGCATTTCTTGCTACGTTTGAGAGGACAGCGGAGAGAGAAGGATGGTCTCAGAACCAGTGGGCCGGCCTCATTGCTCCTTTTCTCACTGGAGATCCTCAAAAAGCCTACTTTGACCTGCCACCAGATGATGCTAAAGACTATCAAAAGCTAAAGGCAGAAATTCTGGCTCGTCTGGGGGTGACTACGGCCGTTCGGGCCCAACGTGTACACCAATGGAAATATCAGCCACCTCGGTCTCAAATGCATGACCTGGTGCAACTAGTAAAAAAATGGCTGCAGCCTGAGGTGTTGTCCGGCCCCCAAATCGTGGAGCGGGTCGTGCTGGACCGATACCTGAGGTCCCTTCCAGATGACATTCAACGGTGGGTCAGCCATGGAGACCCCAAAACCGTAAACCTCCTTATTGAGATGGTGGAACGATATACCGTGGTGGAGGACCTGCTCGGACCTACCAAGCGCATAGGGCCTAGTCTGCCACGGCCTGTTCGACCAACTGCTGCCCTTCGAAAGGATGTTCCAAGGAGCCCTGGGACAAACACCCTGGAAGGCCAAGAGTCACTCCCGGTACCTCCTTCTGTTCCTGTTCGGAGAGGAGGGGATCTACAATGTTGGCGATGTCATTCCTGGGGTCATACCCGGACACACTGCCCACTGCAAGAGGAGCCCATGGAATGCGGGGTTCTTTGGAGGGGGTCTTTTTGTGCCCATAAAGTGTGCACCACACACCTCGACCTGGATGAGGAAAAGTTTGAGTGTGAAGTCCAAGTGAACCACCTCCCTGCCCGGGCTTTGTTGGACTCTGGAAGCATGGTAACCCTGGTTCATCCTAGAGTGATTGGGAAGATCGGTCCGGTAAGAAAAACTTTACGGGTGGTATGCATTCACGGGGACACTAGAGAGTACCCGCTCGTCACGTTGTCTATCTCCTCAGCATGTGGCACTGTTACTCAAGAGGTGGGGGTGGTAAAGAACTTGGTGCATGATGTTATAATAGGACGAGACTGTCCATTGTTTACAAAACTGTGGGAACAAGGAGAACAGTTCAGAGACTGGGGAGAAACTAGCCCCCCTGTTCCTGCTGCTGAGAGGGATAACCCTGAACTGCCAAACGTTAATGTGGACCCAGATGAGGAAAATGCTAATGATTGGGTTAATGGTGATGAAAGTAGTGTTGATACTATTGAGGATGTCAAGATATGTGGTCCACAGACCTACCAAAACACTAAGGGGGAGTAGCCTTTCCCACTTCAGGTAATGCTGGGGGAAGAGGATGAGGAAGTGGCCTCTACCCCTGCGCTGCCAGATTTGGGTGTTCCCCAGGGGGCATTTGGGACTGCTCAGATGCAGGACCCCACTTTGGCCCATGCACGGGAACAAGTTGTAGAAGTAAATGGGGTTCCCCAAGAGCCAGGTGCGAATGAGAGGTGGCCACACTTTGCAATATATAATGAATTGCTGTATCGGGTTACCAAGGAGAGAGAAAATGTGGTAGAGCAATTGTTGGTACCCCAACAATATAGACGAAGGTTCTGGACCTGGCCCATGACGATGTGTTAGGGGGACACCTGGGAGTTGAAAAAACGGAGGCACGGATCACTGACCGGTTTTACTGGCCAGGTCTGAAAGCAGAGGTAAAGAGATACTGTACCTCTTGTCCCACCTGTCAGTTGACCGCGCCGGTGACTCATTTTCGAAACCCTTTGGTCCCTCTGCCCATAATTGAGGTCCCATTCGAGAGGATAGCCATGGATATAGTGGGTCCCTTGGTAAAGTCAGCTCGAGGTCACTCCTACATATTGGGTGATTCTTGACTATGCCACCCGGTATCCTGAGGCGCTACCCCTGCGGAATACCTCCTCAAAGGCCATTGCCCGGGAATTATTCCAGATGTTTACACGGACTGGTTTCCCCAAGGAAATACTCACAGACCAGGGTACCCCGTTTATGTCAAGGGTTATGGCCGATGTGTGCAAGCTGTTCCGGATTAAACAGCTACGCACATCGGTCTACCATCCCCAAACGGACGGGTTGGTGGAACGCTTTAATAAGACCCTTAAGTCTATGCTCAAGAAAGTGGTACAAAGGGATGGGAAAGATTGGGACTGCCTGTTACCAGCTCTCCTGTTTGCTATCCGGGAAGTGCCCCAGGCCTCCACGGGGTTTTCGCCCTTTGAGTTGGTATATGGGCGGAGACCTCGCGGACTTCTTGACGTGGTTAAGGAGGAGTGGGAAAGTGAACCTGTTCAGCATAAGAGTGTCCTGCAATATGTCTCCCAAATGCAGGAAAGGATCCAAACCATGATGCCGCTAGTCAAAGAGCATTTGCAAAAGGCCCAGGAGGCTCAACGACGGGTCTATAACAGGGCTGCTAAAATAAGGCACTTCCAAGTGGGGGATCGAGTAGCGGTGCTAATTCCCACTGTGGAAAGTAAGTTCTTAGCCAGGTGGCAAGGACCCTTTGACGTTGTGGGAGAGGTCAATTATAGAGTCCACCAGCCAGGCAAGAGGAAACTGTATCAGATATATCATGTCAACTTGTTAAAGCCCTGGACAGACAGGGAACCGGTGACCTCCCTGGCTAGTGCAAGACTTGAGCCTCAGGTTGGGGTGGAGAGTGTCCAAGTAGCAAATACCCTATCTAAATACCAAAGTCAGCAGGCAAAGGAGTTCTTGCAGAGAAATAAAGAGAAGTTTTCAGACTTGCCGGGGCTAACTAGTATCATAAAGCATGATATTATCACGGAACCTGGAGTCAAAGTTTTTGTCAGGCCCTACCGCATCCCAGAGGCTCAAAGGAAGGCCGTTTCAGAGGAAGTAAAGAAGATGCTAGACCTGGAGATCATTGAGAAGTCGCAGAGTGAGTGGTCGAGCCCGATTGTGTTGGTACCAAAGCCCAACGGGACTCTGCGATTCTGCAATGATTTCCGGAAACTTAATGAGGTTTCACGGTTTGATGCCTACCCCATGCCCCGGGTAGATGAACTTATCGAGAGACTAGGTCCAGCCAGGTATATCACAACATTAGACCTTACCAAGGGGTATTGGCAAATCCCATTAACTAAGGCTGCTAAAGAGAAAACTGCTTTTTCTACCCCAGAGGGGAGTTTTCAGTACAGACGAATGCCTTTTGGAATGCAAACTGCTCCAGCCACTTTCCAGCGAGCAATGGATAGGATTTTACGACCTCATCGGGAGTATGCCTCAGTGTACTTGGACGACATAGTCATTTTTAGCAGAGACTGGGAGTCACACTTGCCCAAAGTCCAGGCAGTACTGGACTCTCTCTGGAAGGAGGGGTTTACAATAAACCCTGAAAAATGTGCTTTGGGAATGGAGGAGGTGAAATACCTGGGCTATATCGTGGGTAGAGGGGTGGTGAAACCTCAAGTCAGCAAGGTAGACGCTATAAAGAGTTGGCCCCACCCCCTCACAAAAAAGCAGGAACATGCATTCCTGGGCATGGTGGGATACTACAGGAGGTTCGTACCCAACTTTGCCACATTGGCGGCCCCATTGACCGATCTGACTAAGGGCCGGAAATCGGTCATGGTGGAGTGGAATGCAGACGCTGAGAAGGCTTTTTTGGAGCTTAAGTCAGCACTGTGCCAACACCCTGTCTTGATAGCGCCCAATTTTTCTGAAGAGTTCATTGTCCAAACTGATGCTTCCGATGTAGGATTGGGAGCTGTATTATCACAGGTTGTTCATGGTGAGGAGCACCCAGTAGTCTTCCTCAGTAGGAAGTTGACACCAGCGGAGAAAAACTACGCTATTATTGAAAGAGAGTGTCTGGCCATTAAGTGGGCTCTGGAGTCCCTGAGATATTACCTCTTGGGGAGGAAATTTAGGTTAATTTCTGATCATGCCCCTTTAACGTGGCTGAGGCAAGGTAAAGGGACTAATGCCAGGATTACCAGGTGGTTCCTGGCGCTCCAAGAGTTTAAGTTTGTAGTGGAGCATAGGCCCGGGAGACTGCATCAAAATGCAGATGCCCTCTCCCGAGTCCATTGTTTGAGCTCCACTGTTGCCTCCACCTCCTTGGCGTTGGGGCACAGGGGGGGGATATGTACAGGACGCCATGGCTGGGTCCTGGAAGGACGTTATATTTCCCCTCTGTTTGGACTGTGGTGCCCTTAAGGGAATGGAAAGGGTTAATGCACCTGTCTAAGGAAGTAGTTTAAAGCAGACAGGAAGTGCAGGTCAGAGTGGAGTGGTGTAGGAGAGTCCAATGCATGGTGAATGGTGGACAAGGAAAGCTGTGGAAGCTATGAAAAGCTGTGAAAAGCTGTGAAAGGACTTGGCAGTGTCCTGCCTAAAAACCTGCTACTGAAAGACTTACCTGGAAGGACTGTTTAACTGCGATAGCAGTTCTGAGCTGTACAAGTCGGTGAGACTGTTATTTCTTTTGTTTTTGCTGCTGCTAAGCCATTTAAGTTTAATAAACCTCAGTTTTGATTTAAGAAGCCTGTGTCCTGCGATCAAGCTGGTCCCCCAAACATTACAATATATATATATATATATATATATATATATATATATATATATATATATATATATACATATATACATGCATACACACACACACACACGTGTGTATATATATATATATATATATATATATATATATATATATACTCATACACACACATATACAGTATCTATATACACATGTATGTGTGTGTGTGTGTGTGTGTATATATGTGTATATATATATATATATATATATATATATATATATATATATATATATATATATATATATATATAAATATTTTATGTTGTTAATATTCATTTTTAACCCACTGGTGCTGATATTAGAAAGACATAAGCCTTCTTCCTCTTATCACACCAGCTTTTCTCCCAGATTCTCCACCTCTGAGCTGGTGAATCTGGAAGGGAGAGATTTCAGTGGAAGAGCTGTGAAATCTTCAGATCTCGGTTTATTAACCTCCCTGGCGGTATAATTCTATCAGAAAAAAGGTGCTGAAAGCGGTACCATTATTTTGCATGGAAATTTGGCGTTTTAGATTGCAGGTCTGTAATTCTTAGGAATAACTCACCTAAATCTGTCCAAACCAGAGTCTAGTAGACTATGATAAAGTTTGAAACACAAAATCATAAATTATAATATAATAAATAATAACAAATAATAATTTAATAATAACAATACTTGTTATTCAATAAATCTTAACAAATAATATATTCAGATACTCTGATTTTTTGGGGGGTCAAACAAGGGTGCAAAATAATTATTCAGTAAACGTTTCGGGTAAGAAAATTTTAAAAGCAAGGAACAGCGCAAAGTCCAACGTCGCAGTCGGCACAATAGAAACACGTTTCTTTACGGATTTTTCTTCAGTTTTCGTCGTGTTTGGAGCAGCAAACCACACACATCCTTGTGGGTGCTGTTTTTTTTTTCAGTAGGAGGAATGTGGTCCAAAAAATGACGACCAGTCAGTCGTTCAAGGTTCACAACACCAGCAGCCCGACGTCCAGATCGGTTTACCGCCATTGGCGTTTGGTGCTTCAGAAAGGTAAGTTCTGGCACCTTCCACACAAAGTACGCATGGACCATAGGCCTGTCACTTTTTTTTTTCATCAGGATGAAGGCATTCCAGAGACATTGTTCCACAAGATGTCGGAATTTTTTTTTATAGTACTTTTTCTGCTGCTTCCTCATCGCTGGGTAAAAGGTCATGGCCTGGTCAGCCCTGTCCACACCTCCCATCGTGTGGTTGTAGTCCAACACAACCTGTGGCTTCATAACATCCTTGCCACCTTTGGTATGCCCCATGACGGTCGAGGTGTTATGGACTGTGCTCATAAGGGAAACGTCTTTTTTGTCCCGCCACTTCAGTGCCAACATTTTCCCTTTTTGCCATGCAGCTACTTCTCCTTTCCCAAGCTTTTTGCTGGGAAATGCTGACGGCATGTCACACCAGTTAGGCCTCACGGTTCCATAAGCGTCCGTCTTATTTTGGATAAGGAACTCGTACAGTTCTGGGGAGGTATAAAAATTGTCTGTGGTGACACAGTAGCCCTGGTTCAGCAAGGGCTCTATCAATGAAAGAACGGAAGCGGTTGCCATCCCAAAACCGCTGAATCGCTTGCAGAACTTGGTCCCTTTCCCAGTGTATAGGACTAAGTTCCAGATATATCCAGAGCTGGATTTACACAGCATAAAAGACTGTATGCCAAAGCGAGCGCGCTTTGATGCAATGAACTGTATCCAACTGAGCCGACCTTTGTAGGCCATGAGACTTTCATCAATGGTAATATCTCGCTCAGGAACATAGGTCCGCTGGAAGTTCTGCAAAATAAGCTGGTAAACCTCCCAAAATTTTTTCAGCTTTGGAGATGGATGAGAACGCTCATCAAAGTCCTCATTATTTGCAAAGTGCAAATATTTCATGATCAATGAAAATCTGCACTCCGACATCACGGTTCTAAAAAAAGGTATGGCCAATAATTTATTAGTTGTCCAGTACCATTTTTGCAGGGGTTTCCCCACCACTCCCTGTAAAATGAGGCCCATAAACTTTCAAATGTCGTCGCTGGTTACAGGCTCCCATTTTCTGCGCCTTGAAAATCGCTGAGGGGTAGCAGCTTGTTGTTCTTGGTATTGATTTGTCTCAAAAACTATTTTGGTGATCACTTCATCTGTCAAAAAAAGTTGGAGGTATTCCAAGGGATTGTCATCCTCAACGTCCAATTTTATCCCAGGTGCTCCTGTAAATGGAAATCTTGGGGGCGCTACGTGCTCCTCACTGCAATCAATTGCGCACCAAGTCCGCACATCGCTGGGCACATCGCTGGGCACAGTCGCAGGATCGTCACTTATATCACTTTCTGCGTCTGATGACGTACTTTCCCATGCGTCGCTGTCGCTCAGCTCCTCCGCAAGTGATTCTGTATCGCTGTCGCTGTTTTGCAGCAGGTCGCATAGCGATTTTGAGGTAGAGGCGCGCTTTGCCATGATCGCTGTGCAGTTTGCAGACACAGGTACAGTCAATCTGCAGACAGGGCACTGGAAAAAGCACTGGGGGGCAATCAAAGGTCACTGTATATTATTTTAAATTTTTATCCAATTGTATCAGTGTGTTTTACTATGTTTCTACTTATACTTTTTGAATTTCTCGCCGTTCTCCCCCCCCATTCCGCCCCCCCTGCGAAGGCCGGTGGCATTCATATGTAAATAAAGTTGCAGTGAAGAGATGATGTGCTGTAACCTCTAGCAACCAATCAGTGAGCAGTATTACTCTACAGTAATCTCTAGCAACCAATCAACAAGAAGAAATCATGTGCTGTAACTTCTAGCAACTAATCAGTGAGCTATAATGTGTGCTGTAACCTCTAGCAACCAGTCAGTAAGTGGTAAAGATATGCTGAAACCTCTGGTAACCAATCCCAATCACTGCCTGATCTGATACAGTAAACTGAGTCTATCTGATATTTATTGTATGTCTCAGAGCAGGTGGAGAGCAAAATTGCATGGGGGGGCCCCAAGAAAATGTTTGCTCAGGGTCCAATCAACATTAAAGATGGTAAAAAAATATATATATAATAGTGCGCTATATTACAATGTGTTGGTAAAAAATAGTGTGTAAGGCTGCCGACACAACATGGAAAAACTGTAAGACAAAATATAAAGAAAAAATGTGGCGCCAATAAAAACACAAATGCCCTGTAAGGCAATATCAGACTCAACAATGAGACTTGGACAGTGAGTACATATGAAGAGATCAAAGAGACTCCCCCACAATCAGGTGAGTACCCGGATCAATAAATCGTGAATAATGAGTGTATCAACTCAAACCACATTTCCAATCAACAGGGAAGTGAAATCCACAATGTAAAAAACTGTGCACATGAATGAAAACAAGTAACTGTGATATTCATAAAGTGTCAAAGTAGAAAAGAACAATGGTTGTCATGAACCATGAAGTCCCATTTAGTGCATATAAATAATTTGTATGCATAAAGTTTATACAGTCCCAGGGAACATCAATCTTTGTGGTAAACGGTGTATTATCTCCAGACAAAATCAGCAGTAGAAATAAATAAGTTGTGCCCTTACCGGATGGAGTAGACCCACATCTCACCATACGGTGGGGGGTCTTCAAGGCTTGCGTAGGCCGATTGCCTTACAGGGGTAACTCTCCAGGCACTCCTAAAGCTCTTTTCCGGTAGGCCCTTTCCACTCTGATTGAACCAGGGATCTGGAACTGGTGATAGTGATGATGATATTCCTGGAGGTAGTTGGAGTTCTCAGGGGATCCAGTGTACCAGTATAAATTAAAAAGAAAAGAAAAAACACCTCCTCATCGCATAAAAAATGTATTAAAAAATTTCAAAAAATAAGGATAAGCTCCCAAAAGTCTCAAATAAGGGATTCTCAATAAACCATTATCACACCAAAAAAGAAAGCAGCACTGCAAAAGCAATCTTAGCATCAAGGCACACACACTTCAGAGAAGGATAAAAGTAGCTGTGCGCAGTGTAGGATGGATATGATCAGATGCCCGACCGGTTTCGTATCAAAATACTTCTACTGGGGTGCATATCTGAATCATCTTATCCCCCTGCGCTTTAAATACCATCTCTACTTACCCCCATAGGACCAGCACTCATCGTTAATGGCGTGCGTTCCAATTGCTGACATTTCCGGTAGGCGTGCGCTCCAGGCGCCCGGAAATGACATCTATTCAATCCAATGGTTAAAAAACCCCTGTCTTCCCTGTGTATGTTACAAGCGCTCCAGGCGCCCGGAAGTGACATCTCCTGTGTATCAGCCCATCAGCATGATCTCCCCTCAGCTCCCCTCCCTTCCAGGAGGATGAGCCAATCAGCACCAGTCCCAGCATGAGTGAGTCTAGAGAGGCGGAGCGCATCATAGGCCGACGCTAGCCCCGCCCCCTCATGACACAGCTCCATAGTAAGGAGATATGCAGACGTTGCGCCCGTGTATAAACACAACCGCACCTGCAAATTAGTGCGTCGAGGAGGTTCATTGATCTATAATGGATCACAGGGCGATCAGTGGAGATGTAACAGGGAAAATATCAGAGGAAAAGGGAACATAAAGGATGGCTAGAACATAGAGACATGTATGGAGGGCCTCCTGGTGGTGGGAATTGGTAAATGAAATTACCATACCACCTATATTCATGGGCTGCTACATAACACAACTCTCATATGTAGGCGCCATCTAGTGGTCAAAAACGAAAATGATGAAAATAATGACCATTTAAATCGTCCCATATTATTAAGCTATTAATAATCTATGAAAATTAAAAATTACTTTTTGGATTGTAGATGGTGTCCTGGGAGTAAGTAGAAAAATGGAAAGATTCTTCAAAAAACAGAAAAAATATATAGAAAAAATATACAATGACTTATAAAATTCCAATATGTTAATACTGGTCATATAAATCAGGACTGGTTGATGAAGGAGTTGACGTCCCACTCCACATTAAGGCCGTGGGGGACGTAACTCTTCAATTGGTAGATCCAGAAGACCTCAAGCTTTGATACACCCCGAACACTGGGCTCACCTCTCCAGTGAGGAACGAAGTGGTCAATAACCTGAAAGGTCGTCCCCTCAATTCTTTTATTATGCTGTTCAAGAAAGTGCCTGGGTACAGTGTGTTTTGTGCACCCCTTCTTGATTTTGGCTATGTGTTCCCCTACCCTTATGGTGAAACTTCTAATAGTGCGGCCCACATATTGTTTCCCACAATGACAGGTAATAAGATACACCACGTGTTTGGTGGCACACGTGGAAAATATTTTCATGGGGAATACAAAACCGGTTACTGATGATGTAAAGCTAACTGTTTTTCTCTTATTAGAATTATGTAAGCATACCTTACACTTTCTACAAGGGTGATAGCCTTTGGATAAAGGGAAAAAGGAAATTTTTCCTGGAGGGTCTGGTATATTTGGCGCAAGTTGATTTCTTAGAGGGACAGCCCCTCTATAAATCACACCTGCTTGTGCAGGAAGAACCGGTCCCAACAAGGGATCATTTTTCAAAACTGCCCAGTGTTTTTGAATGATACTTTTAATTTGTCTGTATTGGGTGGAAAAAGTGGTGAAGAACGAGTGTTTAAATTTGTTATCTTGTGCTATTTTAACCCTTTCCACAGTTAATGTGGACCTATCTACTGTAGAGATTTTCTTAATTTCTTCTTCTATGGCCAGCTTACAGTATCCCTTTTCCACAAACCTTTCTTTCAAAGTTTGTGCCTGGACCTTGAAATCATTTAAGTTAGAGCAGTTCCTTCTTAGTCTAAGCATCTGGCTACGGGGCACCGAGCCTAGCCAGGACGGGTGATGGCAACTGTCCTGTGGGATGAACCCATTGCGGTCCGTGCTTTTGAAGTATGTCCTAGTTTTAAGTTGATGGTTTTCAACAAAGATTTCAAGGTCAAGGAAGTGTATACTTAAGGGACTCGCCTCATAAGAGAGACAAATCCCAACTTGATTGTCATTCAAGATAGTCATGAAGGTATCAAGGGAGGTACGATCCCCTTTCCATAGGAGGAGGATGTCGTCTATATATCGAGCCCACAGAACGATCTCAGGTCGCTCTAGAGCATAGACGACATCCTCCTCCCATTTGGCCATAAAAATATTAGCCAGACTGGGGGCAAACTTGGCCCCCATGGCTACACCTTTCTCTTGTAGATAAAAGTCACCTCCGTACCAGAAATAGTTGTGAGAAGTTGCGAACCTCAACAGGTCCATGATGAATAACTTCTGTATCACAGGAATAGTTTCCACTCTATCCAAAAAGCGGTCAACAGCTTGAAAACCTAAATGATGGGCGATACTGGTGTATAACGAGGCCACATCAGCTGTGACTAATAAAAGGTCCTCCGTATAGGGTACCTCTTGTAATTTGGCGATAGTGTGTCTGGTGTCCTTCAAGTAGGAGGGTATACTTTTCACAATAGGTTGGAGATGGTAGTCTATGTATTTCCCTACTCTGGATGTTATTGAATTAATACCACTTACAATAGGCCGCCCTGGTGGACGGGTACTATTTTTGTGTACTTTGGGCAAGTAGTACATGACTGGTATACGCGGAACCTTAGGCACAAGGTAACTCTTCTCTTTATTGTCCAATATTCCCTTTCTAGCCCCCATATCAATACGTTTTTTCAAAGAAACCTTAAATTTAGAAGTGGGGTTCGAGGGTAATTTAATATATGTGGAACTGTCCCCCAGAATATTATACATCTCTTCGTTATAAGCAGTTTTGTCAAGAACCACTATCCCTCCTCCCTTGTCCGCAGGACGGATCACCAGATCCCTCCTTTCACATAATGTCTTTAATCCAAGTTTAATGTTAGGGTCAGAATAATTCCTTTTGACAGGAAGTTCTTCCAAATCTTTGATGACTAAATCTCTGAACACTTTGACACTAGGTGCTATTGGACATGAGGGGTTAAAGAGGGAAGGGTTAGAAAGCCCCGTATGTATAATCTCTGAAGTAACCTCTGGGAGACTCGGTCTACAGGGATTGGAAATAAAATACCTTTGGATATTCATTTTTCTCACGAACTTTTGTACATCAATAAAAGTATTAAATTTATTGAGAGTTCTGGATGGGACAAATTTTAAGCCCTTGTCTAAAACCACTTTCTCTGCATTGGTAAATTCAGCTGAACTTAAGTTAAAAATTCCCGCCAATGTTATACTCTTCTCCTTTTTCTTCCTGGCCCTCCTCCCCCCTCTCGTCCCCCGTTTCGTTCGTCTCCCCTGGGGAAGTTCTCTGGTCCCCTGTGAAAATCCCCCGGATGGGTGGACTTGGGCAGATTTTGATTATAATTATAGGGCGGTCGATCAAAATGGTCGTCGTCCCTTCCCATATAACCATAATGGGACTCGTGGGTCCTAGATGGATAATCATATCGAGGTGTGCGTGGTCCACCTGGTGTACCGTATGATCTAGGGGGGTAAGCAAAATAATCCTCTCTCCTGTAAAGTGATCGATCATGGTAGGATCTATCTCTTGATCTTTCTTTATGACCTTGTGGTTTCCCTTTTATACCTTTACCCCTTCCCCTATTTGGGGGTGGGGGACCACCATTGGAATAGTTGGGAGTTCTAGGCCCTGTTCCAGTGGTGTTTTGTCTCATGTCTTTAGGCATAGAGACCTGAGTCATAGATGGTTGTGAAAAGGAAAGGACTTTGGCCTCACTAGTGGAGGGCTGTGATACCTCCATTTCCAAATTGGAAGCATTGACATTGGAATCAGCGCTTATTTTGGCCTGCCAGCTGAATACTGACCCGGCCTTATAATCAGCAAAATCCCTTGTATACTTCTTCTGTTTTTTGTTCTTTTGGTCTTTTTCTTCCTTCTCTAAGTGATTCCTCAAGTTGGTTGATAATGTAATATATTCTGTAGTAGATTTGGAAGATAGGAGTTTCTCCTTAATTTCCTTTATTTCTCTATCTAGAGCGGTCATCCTAGTTTTCTTCTTTTCTATTAAAAATTTCAAAAGGGAAATGCCCTTTGAATTAAAAAATTGGAACCAGGAATCAAAGTCTGGGTCCCCCTGTTGGGGGTGTACATCCCACCTTAGGAGATCATGCTGATGGGCTGATACACAGGAGATGTCACTTCCGGGCGCCTGGAGCGCTTGTAACATACACAGGGAAGACAGGGGTTTTTTAACCATTGGATTGAATAGATGTCATTTCCGGGCGCCTGGAGCGCACGCCTACCGGAAATGTCAGCAATTGGAACGCACGCCATTAACGATGAGTGCTGGTCCTATGGGGGTAAGTAGAGATGGTATTTAAAGCGCAGGGGGATAAGATGATTCAGATATGCACCCCAGTAGAAGTATTTTGATACGAAACCGGTCGGGCATCTGATCATATCCATCCTACACTGCGCACAGCTACTTTTATCCTTCTCTGAAGTGTGTGTGCCTTGATGCTAAGATTGCTTTTGCAGTGCTGCTTTCTTTTTTGGTGTGATAATGGTTTATTTAGAATCCCTTATTTGAGACTTTTGGGAGCTTATCCTTATTTTTTGAAATTTTTTAATACATTTTTTATGCGATGAGGAGGTGTTTTTTCTTTTCTTTTTAATTTATACTGGTACACTGGATCCCCTGAGAACTCCAACTACCTCCAGGAATATCATCATCACTATCACCAGTTCCAGATCCCTGGTTCAATCAGAGTGGAAAGGGCCTACCGGAAAAGAGCTTTAGGAGTGCCTGGAGAGTTACCCCTGTAAGGCAATCGGCCTACGCAAGCCTTGAAGACCCCCCACCGTATGGTGAGATGTGGGTCTACTCCATCCGGTAAGGGCACAACTTATTTATTTCTACTGCTGATTTTGTCTGGAGATAATACACCGTTTACCACAAAGATTGATGTTCCCTGGGACTGTATAAACTTTATGCATACAAATTATTTATATGCACTAAATGGGACTTCATGGTTCATGACAACCATTGTTCTTTTCTACTTTGACACTTTATGAATATCACAGTTACTTGTTTTCATTCATGTGCACAGTTTTTTACATTGTGGATTTCACTTCCCTGTTGATTGGAAATGTGGTTTGAGTTGATACACTCATTATTCACGATTTATTGATCCGGGTACTCACCTGATTGTGGGGGAGTCTCTTTGATCTCTTCATATGTACTCACTGTCCAAGTCTCATTGTTGAGTCTGATATTGCCTTACAGGGCATTTGTGTTTTTATTGGCGCCACATTTTTTCTTTATAACATTAAAGATGGTCCTGGAACCAACACATACGAGGAACCTATAGGGATACTATATGATCATTGGCAGATGAACTGATTGCTGGCAGGAGTGTTTCTTTGGAGCTTCATCATTTGGGAACTTAGGGCCAGATTCACAGAACAGATACGACGGCGTATCTCCTGATACTCCGTCGTATCTCCTGATACTCCGTCGTATCTCCTGATACTCCGTCGTATCTCCTGATACTCCGTCGTATCTCCTGATACTCCGTCGTATCTCCTGATACTCCGTCGTATCTCCTGATACTCCGTCGTATCTCCTGATACTCCGTCGTATCTCTTGTCGTATCTATGCGGCTGATTCATAGAATCAGTTCGGCATAGATAGCCCTAAGATCCAACAGGTGTAATTGACTTACACCGTCGGATCTTAGGATGCAATACTTCGGCCGCCGCTGGGGGGAGTTTGCTTCGTATTCCAGCGTCGGGTATGCAAATGAGGATTTACGGCGATTCACAAAGGTATTTCCCGTCGTTACGTTGGCGCAAGTCTTTTTTTCCTGTCGCAAAGTTAGGTGTGCTATTAACATGGTGTAAAATTACTCCACCATGTTAAAGTATGGCCGTCGTTCCCGCGTCTCTTTCGAAAAAAAAAATTACGGCGTAAGTAAGTTACGCACGTCGAGATTCACAAACACATCGGGCCGCCGTAAGTTTGCGCAAAGCACGTCGGGAAAATTGCGAACGGAGCATGCGCAGAACGTTCGGCGCGGGAGCGTGCCTAATTTAAATGGTGCCCGCCCCATTTGAATTGGGTGGGCTTGCGCCGGACGACTTTATGTTACACCGCCGTAAGTTTCCAGGTAAGTGCTTTGAGGATCAGGCACTTACACTGAAAACTTGTGGCGGTGTAACGTAAACGGGTTACGTTACACCGCCGCAATTATACGTGAATCTGGCCCTTAATATCCATACAGGATAATACGAATTGGTGATTTATGTATTTTATTTTATATTTTTTATTTATTTATACTGTGCACATTGGGCTTTTATAAGTATTTATTGTATGCACATCAGGGCAACAGTCCCTATTTTATCACTAATTATATAATTTGACCCTGTGCTTTAAATTAGGAGGTTGATTGCAGTGCACTATTGCAAAACTATTTAGAATACAGATAAGCATTGGGGTTTCCAGCTCATAAATTTGATTGCTGAAACATATAAACGTCTTTAGTTTTATAGCTAGTTTTCAGGCATTGATTAAAGCAAATTAATCATAAAAACTGTATTTTATAGATGTGTAGGTCATTAGTTTCCAACCCTGACTAGTATCTAAATATCCTTTTACTTTAACTTTTTTTTTTTCAAGCAGCCAAATAGCGGAAGCTTTTTTTTATTCAATTGTGTAGTGTTAATAATTTGTCAGAGAACCTTGCACTTTTGTGACGTCCATCCCGTTTTAATTTGTTGGCTGCATTTTATAGCTGGAGTTGGGAGACCCATGTGGATATATTATGATTTGTGTCTACTTACATCAGGCTATCTTTCATCCATTACATTTAGGTATTTTTCATTTTTTTTCCAGACCTGGACATCTGCCTGCCGATAGACTTGCATAGAACTGATCAGTTCCACTCGAAAAACTGACTGCACGGGAGCACACAGCACAGTGCTCCTCCAGCCACTACATTTGATACCTTGACTACCTTGTAAATGTTTTCAGAGTCAGTGGGCCAGATTCAGGTACAAATACGTTATGCTGCGGCGGCGTAACGTATCCCATTTACGTTACACCGCCGCAGGTTTACAGCGTAAATGCCTGATTCACAAAGCTCTTACCTGTAAACTTGCGGCGGTGTAACGTAAATCCGCTCAAATGGGGTGGGCACCATTTAAATTAGGCGCGTTCCCGCGCCTAATGTACTGCGCATGCTCCGTCCGTCAAATTACCGATGTGCAATGCGCTAAATGACGTCGCAAGGACGTCATTGGTTTCGACCTTAACGTAAATGGCGTCCAGCGCCATTCACGAATTTTAAAATTTTGACGCGGGAATGATGGCCATACTTAACATTGGCTAGGCCACCTAGAGGGCAGCCTTAGTTTTACGTGGCATATCTCAACGGAAACAACGTAAATTTAGAGCGACGGGTAAAGCGTACGTTCGTGAATCGCCGTAACTAGTCAATTGCATATTCTACGCCAACCGCAATGGAATCGCCACCTAGCGGCCGGCCTAGAATTGCATCCTAAGATCCGACGGTGCAAGTCGATTACACCTGTCGGATCTTAGGGCTATCTATGCGTAACTGATTCTATGAATCAGCCGCATAGTTACGACGGGCGGATCACAGAGATACGCCGTCGTATCTCTTTTGTGAATCTGGCCCAGTCTTTTTTGGCCCATTTGCCTGAGGAAAAGAAGCTGTCTAATGATTATGCACATCTTGATATAAGATGGTGATCTCCTTAGACCACACCTTCATTACACAAATATACATCACCTGATATGCTTAAATCCAATAAGCTTTCAAGTTTTTTACAGCTTGTCATTGAACAATATACATAAAAATTATGATTTGGTCAAAATATTCACTTACCTTATTGCCTAATGTGCACACACAGTATATACATTTTAAGGATATGGGTACATGGGGCATCAATATTTATTCATTATATACAGGTATGTAGGATCAACTTCCAGAAAAGTACAAACACTGTATCTTGCTTATTCTTATTTTCTTTTACTGCAAGTCTACCTGATTGGGTCTCTCCATAGCTGTGTTAATCATAATGTCACCCATGGGCCAATGGCATAGAAGGCAAGTTAGGGTTGAGGGGGGGCACTTTTCATATCTTTACCAGGCTAACTTTAACTGCTCTGTTGAAAAGATTATAATGTCTGAAAAATAAATTACACACACGCCCAACCTGCTGTGTACAAAAAGATACACATGGACATTCAGTTAGGCAGTTATAGTCACGAATGCAACACTTTGGTTGTTATTTGGAGACAAGATTGCTGATGTAGCTCAATGCAGAGTTGTGAATGGAGTTTTTGTTAGTATTTTAAATTTAATTCGCTGGGCGATCAGAAACCAATGCAAGTTGGTAAGGTAGATGAGTCTGGCAGCAGCATTCATGATAGACTGAAGAGGGTATAGCCTATGGAGAGTTAGGCCTATGAGAAGGGAGTTAAAATAGTCAAGGCGAAAGATAACAAGGGAGTGAATGAGTAGTTTGGTAGATTTTAAAGATTTTACAGAGCTAAAGTCTACAAGCTTTTGACAACAATTGGATTTGGGGCTGAAAGGACAGGTCAGAGTCTAGGAGTACACCTAGTATTCTGGCATGAGGGGAGGGCTTGATGGTTGCATTATTGACCATAATAAAAAAGTAATGGAGGGGGGCACGGGCAGGGGGAAATATTATCAGCTCAGTTTTAGAGAGTAGAGTTGGCCTGGCGATTCGCCTGGCTGTCGGTTCTCGGCGAACTTTGCTTGTTCGCGGTTCGCCGAACAGGCGGGCATCTGGTGATATTCCGTCCGCAATTTTACATTGAGAAGAACTTTGACCCATGACACATCCATCAGGTGGTACAGGACAGCCAATTGAGACATTTCAGCACATGGACTTGGACCCCCTACCTTATAAATAGACCTGATCTGGTAGCCATTTTACATTCTGCTTTTTGTCAGTGTAGGGAGAGGTTGCTGTGTGGAGCAGGGACAGGCAGTATTGAAACATATCGCTAGCTAAAAGGTCCACAAAAGTCCTTTTAAGGACTGGTATTGGTGTACTATTGTTTGGTGTGCCGTATATAGGGGTGTAATACACTTATAATATACTTTCTAACATAGAAAGCATATTATAGTGGATTTGTATTGTGCAGCATTGTGACTGGGGGTGTATTTGGGTACTGCAGAATTTTATTTTCTGTTTTGCTGCGTTACCTCTGCTACACACAGTGACAAATATTACTGGAAAAAAAGTTGTATAACTGGTGCGATAAATCAGTGCCCACCCAAAACGACAGATTGAAGCGGGGTGTTATATAAAAGTATACTTTCATAATAGTGTATTTGGGTACTGCAGAATTTTTGCCTCGTTCGCTGCGTTAACTCTGCTACACACAGTGCCAAAATTTACTGAAAAAAAGTTTTATAACTGGTGCGATAAACCAGTGGCCCCCCAAATCGACAGATTGAAGCGGGGTGTTATATACTAATATACTTTTATAATAGTGTATTTTGGTACTGCAGAATTTTTGCCTCTTTCGCTGCGTTACCTCTGCTACACACAGTGACAAATTTTACTGAGAAAAAAGTTTTATAACTGGTGCGATAAACCAGTGGCCCCCCAAAATGACAGATTGAAGCGGGGTGTTATATAAAAATATACTTTAATATACTTTAATAATAGTGTATTTGGGTACTGCAGAATTTTTGCCTCTTTCGCTGCGTTACCTCTGCCACACACAGTGACAAAATGTACTGAACAAAAGTTTTATAACTGGTGCGATAAACCAGTGGCCCCCCAAAACGACAGATTGAAGCGGGGTGTTATATACCTTCTTCCACATATACTGCGCTTCTCTAGAGACTTTTGTCACAGGGTCATATAAAAAATGACAGGCAGAGGAAGAGGCAGGCCCTTCCGCAGGTGTGGTAGGGCAGGAGCACCAGGCCGGAGCCAAAGTGGGAAGTGGCACAAGGTGCATTCGATTACGTCAAAGGACGCACCAGACTTGGTTGAGTGGCTCACCACCACCACCACCATCATATACCCTCCACTTAGGTAAATACAGTGACATAAAAAGTCTTTTATGTCCGTTGGTTGAATGCCTAATTTTTGGGGCCTGCACTTATTTATCCTGTGAATGCCTAATGTACCTCCAGCCACAGAATACAAAGTTGTTTGCTGTCAGGTGAATGCCTGTGGGCTAATTTTTGGGGCCTGTAATGGCCGACAATTACTTCTGTATCCGTTTTTTCGGTTAATACTTCTGGTAGGTCAGTGTCCATGTTGTGGGACTATTTGTGCACTTACTTCTGTATCCGGTGAATGCCTAATGTACCACCAGCCACAGAATACAAAGTTGTTTGCTGTTAGGTCAGTGTCCATGTTGTGGGACTATGTGTGCACAGCTAGTAAGTATTTCAAATATGACCTGCAGGTTTTTAATGTTCGCCTGCAATTAAAGTCAATGGGGCCCGCCGGGAACTTGCGGTTCACGAACATTTGAGAAAGTTTGCGGTTAGCATTTGCGAACCACCCCCGTCAGATGTTCGTCCATCACTATTAGAGTGATTGGGCCAGATCCATGTAGATCGGCGTAATTTTAAGCAGGCGTAGCGTATCGTAGTTGCGCTACGCCGCCGCTACTTTGAGAGGCAAGTGCTGTATTCACAAAGCACTTGCGTCTAAAGTTACGGCGTAAGGGCGCGGAATTCAAATAACAAAGATGTGGGCGTGTTTTATGTTAATTCAACTTGACCCCACGTAAATGACCTTTTTTTGAACGGCGCATGCGCCGTCCGTGTGGGTATCCCAGTGCGCATACTCGAAATCACGTCACAAAAAGTCAATGCTTTTGACGTGAATATAATTTACGCAAAGCCCTATTCGCGAACGTTTTACGCAAACGACGTACACGACGGAAAATTCGACGCTGGCCCGACGTCTATACTTAACATTGCGTACGCCTCATAGACCCAGGGGTAACGTTACGCCGAAAAAAGCCTTACGTAAACGGCGAAAAAAAAATGCTCTGAGAATCGGCAAATCTAGCTAATTTGCATACTCTACGCAGAAATCAACGGAAGCGCCACCTAGCGGCCAGCATAAATATGCACCGAAGATCCAACGGCGTACTAAGACGTACGTCAGTCGGATCTAGCCCCCATTCAGTCGTATCTTGTTTTTGGATACAAAACAATGATACGACGGGGCATCCTAGAAGTTACGCGGCGTATCAATAGATACGCCGACATAACTTCTTTGTGGATCTGGTCCATTTTGTTTAAGGAAGTGGTGCGACATCCATGCTGATGTGTCAGTTAGTAAGTTAGTAATTCAAGAGGAGACTGAAAGAGTAAGGTGAGGAGTAGACAGGTAAATTTGGGTGTCATCAGCATAGAGATGGTATTGGAAGCCATGGGAGGTTATCAAGTGACCGAGGAAGGAGGCGTAGATAGAGAAGAGAATGGGTCCAAGAACAGAGCCTTGGGGGACCCATACAGAAAGAGGAAGTGGAGAGGAAGAGACAGAGTTGTAGGTTAAACTGAAGGAGTTCTGTGATGGGTAGAAGGAGAACCAGTAGAGAGCAGAATCTTGGAGGCAAGGGAACAGAGTTGATTGGGAAGGAATGGGTGGTCAACAGTATTGAAGGCTACAGAGTAGTAGGAGTATGGAGTAGTGGGCATTTGTTTTAGCAGTTAGTAAATCATTAGTAAGTTTTAGTAGGGTTTCTGTGAGTGCTGTGAGCAAAATCCAGGCTGTAAGGGGTCAAGGAGGTTGTCAGGAAGGGCATGCCAGCAACCAAGATGACAGCCGTTGAAGACGGCCTGAAACTTCAGTTCCTGTCAGATCACTGTTGGTGCACCTGCACGCGCCCGTGGGCTTTTTAATTATAGGAGTGATCTGTGTATGCTTTAGAGGGGAGTGAAAGGTGCCAGTAGAGAGGGGGAGATTAAAGATTTGAGTGAGGCAGCATAGGATAGTATAACAGGGTGACCATAGTACTTGTAAGGCAACAGGATCCAGGACATAATTGGTTAGGAAGGCATCTAAGAAAAGTTTTTTGTAACCTCTTCAGTAGTAGCCGGGTCAAAGGTTCCCCACACATGGCTCATGTGTACGGTAAAGTCTACATGGTTGGAAAGATCCATTTGTAAATGGATAGAAAAAATTCAGAGAGTAGTGGTTCATGATTCTTACTCTGAATGGTTTAAGGTTATCTGTGATGTATCCCAAAATTCAGTGCTGAGACACTTACTTTTTAATATCTTTTTAAATGATAAGGGATCTGGGATTTTGCCCTGTACAAATCATTAGTAAGACCTCGTCTGGAATATACAATTCAGTTGGGCACCAGTTCTCAAAAGGGATATTGAGGAACAGGAGAAAGAGCAGAGAAGGCTGGTAAGATAGCGCAGGGGCTAATGCTCCTTTGCAGCAGTCTGTTATTGCCTGTGTCCCAAGGGTTGCAGGTTCGATCCCGGCGGAGTCCACTCAGCCTTTCATCCTTCCGAGGTCGGTAAAATGAGTACCATTGAGTTGGGTAATAATGACAACCGTTATCAGCGCTTAGACACATCGGCAACGGTGTAATTGGCGCTATATAAGTGTAAGCATTATTATTATTATTAGAAGGGCAACCAAACTGATAAGAATCATGGAGGAGCTCAGCTATGAGGAAAGATTAGAGGAACTGAATCTATTCCCTCTTGAGAAGAGGAGATTAAGGGGGGATATGATCAACATGTACAAATACATAAATGGTCCATATAGTGAACTTGGTGTTGAGTTATTCACTTTAAGATCATCACAGAGGACACTCTTTGGGACGGATTCAGAAAGAATCGCGTATCTTTCTGCAGGCGTAGCGCATCTCATATGCGCTATGCCGCCGTAACTAAGTCAGGCGAGTACCGTATTCAGAAACAATTTGCGTCCTTGTTTACGGCAGCGTAGTGTATATGGGCCGGCGAAAGCCAGCCTAATTCAAACTAGGCTGGTAGTGGGCGTGTTGTATGTAAATGATTTGTGACCCCACGTAAATGACGCACTTTACGAACGGCGCATGCGCGCGCATGCTTAGTATCACGTTGAATTTTCTCCCTAAGATACGTCGGCTCAATGTTTAGGCGATGTGAACGTAACCTACGCCCATCCCCATTCACGGAAGACTTACGCAAACGACGTAAAATACAACGCTGTTCCGACGTTTCCGACGTCCATACCTAACATGACTTACCCCTGCTTTATGATGGGTAAAGTTACGCCGGACCGACGCCTTACGTAAACGGCGTATATAGATGCGCCGGACGGAACTACGTTTGTGAATCGGCGTATCTAGGTCATTTGCATATTCAACACAGAAATCAACGGAAGCGCCACCTAGCGGCCAGCGTAAATATGCACCCCAAGATACGACGGCGTAGGAGACTTACAGCGCTCGTATCTTGGCAACCGTGAGGCGTATCTGATTCTTTGAATCAGGCGCCAAGATACGACGGCACACACTCAGACTTACAATGGCATATCTGAAGATACGCCGTCGTAAGTTGTTTCAGAATCCGGCCCTTTATGTCTAGAGGAAAAAAGATTTAATCTCCAAATACAGAAAGATTTCTTCACAGTAAGAGCTGTGAAAATGTGGAATAGACTTCCTCCAGAGGTGGTTCTGGCAAGCTCAGTAGATTGCTTTAAAAAAGGCCTGTATTCTTTCCTAAATGTACATAATGGGCCAGATTCACATACAATTGCGGCCGTGTAACGAAACCCGTTTACGTTACACCGCCGCAAGTTTTCAGTGTTAGTGCCCGATCCATAAAGCACTTACCTGTAAACTTGCGGCGGTGTATCGTAAACACGTCCGGCGCAAGCCCGCCCAATTCAAATGGGGCGGGTACCATTTAAATTGGGCGCGCTCCCGCGCAGGACGTACTGCGCATGCTCCATTCGCAATTTTCCCGACGTGCTTTGCGCGAAATTACGGCGGCGTAACGTGTTTGTGAATCGCGACGTGCGTAACGTACTTACGCCGGGAAAAACAAAAAATTCAAAAGCGACGCGGGAACGACGGGCATACTTTAATATGGTGGAGCAATTTTACACCATGTTAAAGCACCCCTAACTTTGCAACGGGAAACTAAGACTTGCGCCGACGTAACGACAGGAAAAACCTTTGTGGATCGCCGTAACTGCTAATTTGCATACCCGACGCTGGAATACGGCGCAAACTCCACCCAGCGGCGGCGGAGGTACTGCATC
Source organism: Rana temporaria (assembly GCF_905171775.1). Taxonomy (NCBI): domain Eukaryota; kingdom Metazoa; phylum Chordata; class Amphibia; order Anura; family Ranidae; genus Rana; species Rana temporaria. Next base: position 335,749,878 of record NC_053490.1, on the reverse strand, counting down.
CTAAGATCCGACGGTGTAAGTCAATTACACCTGTCGGATCTTAGGGCTATCTATGCGGAACTGATTCTATGAATCAGCCGCATAGATAGAACAACAGATACGACGGTGTATCAGGAGATACACCGTCGTATCTGTTCTGTGAATCTGGCCCATAATAACTGGGTACTAACATTTATAGTTAAAGTTGATCCAGGGAAATTCTGATTGCCTCTCGGGGAATCAGGAAGGAATTTTTTCCCCTGCTGTAGCAAATTGGAGCATGCTTTATTGTGTTTTTTTGCCTTCCTCTGGATCAACTGTGGGTGAAGGATTGTGCATATAGGATTGTATTTTTTTTTTGGTTGACCTAGATAGACTTGTGTCTTTTTTCAACCTGACTAACTACGTAACTATGTAAAAGGTAGAGAGTGTTGACTGTGTTGTTAGACAAGTTATGTTAAGTGGGGAAGATGTCTGTACAGTAAAGGTGTCCTCAAGTATTGCATCAGTCTTGTTTTTGAAGTGATTGGCAATCTCTTGGATAGAGGGGGTGTGGGACGAAGCACACAATTAAAGGTAGAGAAGAGCCGATGGGGACTGGATGACAAGGTATTAATAAGAGAGACAAAGTAGGTTCGTTTGGCAGCATGGAGGTAGGAATTGTATTTTAGGAGGGTAGATTTATATAGGGTGAAGTCCTGCAGGGATTTGGTTTTACGCCACAGTCATTCCAGAGCATGACAATGTCTCTTGAGATTTCTGGTGTTGTCGGTTTGCCAGGGTTTTAATGGCCGGGTGTCTGATTCTGCGTTTAGTTAGAGGAGCAAGTGCTTCCAGTGAGAATGAAAGTGAACTGTTGTAGTCAGAGGTGGCCAGGTCAGGACAGGGGAGATATTTTGTCATGGAGGTGGTCAGTAGCAAAATAGAGGGGGTGTTGGTGAATTTGCCAGGAGTGCAGAGATGAGAGAATACAAGATCCACAGTTTTACCATTGGAGTGTGAGGAAGTGGGAGTCCGTTAGGTCAAAAGATGAGGTTAAAAAGAGTTGTAAAGCTTCCTTTTTTCTTAAAAATAACAAACTGTCATTTTCACAATAAACAATGCAATTTAAATGCATTTTTTGCTATGAAAATGACAATGGTCCCAAAAATGTGTCAAAATTGTCCGAAGTGTCCGCCATAATGTCGGAGTCATGAAAAAAATCGCTGATCGCCACCATTAGTGGTAAAAAAAAAAAAAAAAAAATGTTTTACCAAAAATATGTAGAAAAATACGTATCGGCCTAAACTGAGGAAAAAAAATGTATATATGTTTTTGGGGGATATTTATTACAGCAAAAAGTTAAAAATATTGAATTTTTTTCAAAATTGTCGCTCTATTTTTGTATATAGCGCAAAAAAAAAACCGCAGAGGTGATCAAATACCACCAAAAGAAAGCTCTATTTGTGGGTAAAAAAGGACGCCAATTTTGTTTGGGAGCCACGTCGCACGACCGCGCAATTGTCTATTAAAGCGACGCAGTGCCGAATCGCAAAACCTGGCTTGGGCATTTAGCTGCCTAAAGGTCCGGGGCTTAACCGGTTAAATTGAGAGGTTAAGCTGTAGCCAGGCTTGTAACACTAATAGGGATGTTAAAGTCACTAAGAATGATGGTGGTCATTTCAGAGGAGATAAAGTAGTGTAGCCAGGCCGTGAAGTCATCAAAAAAGCACAAAACTGGTCCAGGAGGCCAATATATCACCACAATCCTCAGAGAAATATAACAAAACAAATGAATACAGTGTATCTCGAAAGGAAGGAGGACCAGAGAGGGAGGGGTGGAAAGGATTTTGGAATGTGCTCTGGGGATGGAAGGAATCAAATTCCACCTCCTTTCCATCCACTGGGTCTAGGTGAGTGAGTCCAGTAAAGGCCACCATGGGAGAGGGCAGCAGGAGAAGGTGAATCAATATCTTGAAGCCAGGTTTCAGTTATGCAACGGGAGATAAAAAGGTCATGCACATATGTGAGTTTGTTACAGCAGGCATTCCAGAGGGTGCATGAGATTGGGGGGCTGGTTTTTGTAAGCAGGAGAATGGAAATTAAACTGAATGTATTGCAACAGTTGGTGTAGGAGTAGTGCCGGATATGGGGCTTGCAGTTAGAAAATAGAGGGACAGCTTTGGGAGGTGTATTAAATACAGGTCATTCTCAAAAAATTAGCATATTGTGATAAAGTTCATTATTTAATGTAATGTACTGATAAACATTAGACTTTCATATATTTTAGATTCATTACACACAACTGAAGTAGTTCAAGCCTTTTATTGTTTTAATATTGATGATTTTGGCATACAGCTCATGAAAACCCCAAATTTTATGGCAAACAGGAGGCTCATATTATGCTATAATCTTTCTTTACTGTCATCCAGCAGCAAGAGAGTTAATGAAAAGAAAAAACGTTACACAGATAGGTATGCAAATGAACATAGGTAGACTGTCCAATCAGGTAACAGGAGTATGTTATAAAGGTGAGGTACAGGTGATATTCTTCCTCTTTCTTGCTGCTCCAGCCAGATAAGTACATTGAAATTTTTTCCTCAGATGCTTCTACATATATTATATATATATATATTGTGACAAGGTCGCACGGAATAGCGGTAATGTAATGCAGCAAAGTCGCTGAACTTAAGCAATAAATATGGCTTTATTGCACTCAAAAGAAATAATACAAAAACAAAACGGCCTACTTCAGCTTAGGAAGCTAACAGTACGGTCCCTGACTACTGTGTACTGGAGGGGCTATTCCAGCCTCCAGTATAAAACAAATAATAGTCCAAATAAGTGTTTGTCTGTGACAACAGACCTTGTTTCTCCAAAGAAGACAGTCTCCAACCTGTCCTGTTCAGCTCAGCATGCCTCAGGCTGAGCTCTCCCTCCTCCAATCTCTATCAGGTGTGCGTAATTAATAGGGAGAGAGAGGAGGTTTTCCTGTTGGCCAGGCTTAACCCTTTCTAAGACAGGGAAAGCTGATCTTTACAACCTCTCACTGACATACATGGAATCATGTACCCTGTCACAATATATAACTCATTGCAGAAAATGAATATAAATATATATATGTAGAGTTTTCCCTGCAACCCTGCGCTTGTCACAGTTTGCAGGGCCATACTTTTTATCCTTAATGGCAGTCCCAGCATTGCCCACCCCCCTTCTATTCATTAACTTCCCAGGTGGTCTCCTCACCATTCCAATACCCCCGCTTACAGCACACTCACTTGTTCTCCGACGGCCCGCATCCCCTCACCGCGGCCGTTCGGCGGTATCCCGGCAGTCCGGGATATCGTTTCCTCACAGCTGGTGCTCAGCTGTGGCGCAGTCCCGCGCAGATTCGCGGCCCGACAGGCAGTGTGTCTCCTCACTGCGCTGCAGCGCTGCTATACCGCCGTTCCCTGACAGAAAGTCCGTTCTCCTGTGTGGGTGTGTGCCTGCCACATACCAACCCTGAACCCGGTTTAGGTTCAGGGGTGTATGTTTGGCACACACAAACAAATAGTAACACATTTACACAAACAAATTTAAATAAACATATGTTTGTTCATATGGATATATGCATATAGATATATGTATATATACTTTTATATATATGTATATATATGGATGTATGTATATATATATATATACATATATACTTACACACTTTGAACTGCAGTCAGAATATTAGTAATAAATATATATATGTATATGTTTGGGTGTACGCTCATAATATATGTGCCCTCTTGCTGACATATATGTTGTCTGCTGATACAAAAAATATATATAGTTCTGCTGCATATATATTAATTAGTTCTATTATTTTTTCTCTTTCAGAATAATTTGTCTTAAGTCAATCACATTTACTCACACCTCACTATGTCTAATAAAGATTCCACTACTGTTACCCCCTCAGATATCCCTGAGGAAAACCAGAAAATCCAATCCATAATAGATAAATCCATCCAATCTGCTATGCAGACGGCCATGCATGATTCCATTGCACAATCGGTAGTCATGGCCCTGTCTCAAAGTAAACCTCAGGTTACCCCTGAACCTTTACCTATTACCCCATCTGACATTTATTGGTCAGCGGAGGACTCTACATCCCACATGATTCAGGGATTGAAAAAAGCGGGTAAAGTGTCTCAAAAACGACATCATATATCTCATACCGGTCCCTCCCATTCTAAAAGAATGGTCCCGATGGAGAACCAGGGTGAATCTTCTAAGCCTCCTAGTAAAGGAAATGCTACTGTCAGTGACAAGAGGTCACACGTTATACCCTCTGCCCGGGAGGAGTTGATCTTACAACGGGTAAAAATGGCCTCAAAGAGGCAAAAACCAGACTCTTACCGTACCTCTTCCAGCAATTATTCTTCTGATAAGGAATCTTTATCAGAAGAAGGAAGAGACTCTGAATATGAGAATGTCTCTGATGCAGAAGAAGGAATACCCTTGAAAAGGAGGAATCCGAGGATGCTATTATAGACGGCTCTGGTGATCCGTATTTCGACCCAGGTCAAATTAAACATCCCCGTTCAGGGGAATGGGTTACCCATTCCCTAGTTACGAAATGTTTAAGCCTCTGGATCCAGAAACCATTAGATAAGAACGAGGCTAGTAAGTTAAGAGCAGAGTGCCCGAGACCGTCCCTCCCAAAGAAATTAGCCAATACACCCTAATTAGACCCCGCATTAGTTAAATTCCTTCTAAAATCAGGAAAACACCCAAAAAAGGGGGTGGACAGATAATATCGTTTCTGTCAAGATAAATTATTAGACATGTTAGGCCCCTTAGCTAAGATTCTAGATTCAATAGAAGAAGCAGTTTAATCTAACACCCCAATAGATTTAAATGTCCTGAAAGGTTGGGCTCAGCGAGCCATTGTACTATTTGGCAACGCCAATGCGGCCATCTCTAGCGAAAGAAGAAGATCGATTCTGACGAAGCTGGATCCACAGCTAATGCATCTCGCTTCATCTCAACCATCTTCCATCACCAAGGGTCTACTTTTTGGTGACTCTTTTATTAAAGAGATCAACAAATACGTAGCTCTCTTTACTTCTTTAGACAAGGCCCAATCATCACTCATAAAGGTTTTCCAACCAAAGTTTTTCCCAAAGCTGGGAAACGCAAGGGCCGATTTCCCAACAGATCTTCTACCGAAGGTCATTTCCCCAGAGGCCCTCTGAACACCGTGTTAGGTTACCAGATAGATTTCACCTCTTTACCGACTCAAAGTCAGGATCCTATTCCAATAAGGTTCTCAGAAGAGGACAAAAAGCTCATCTCACTGGAGATAAAAGAGCTTTACTCCAAAGGGGCCATAGTTCAAGTTCCCTTGCAAACTCCAGGTTTTGTGAGCAACCTGTTCCTGGTCAAAAATAAGGATGGAGGTTTCAGACCAGTAATAAATCTGAAATATCTAAACAATTTCGTCCATTACCGCCATTTCAAAATGGAAGGTATTCACCTGTTAAAATACCTTTTATTACAAGGAGACTGGTTGGCAAAAATAGATCTGAATGATGCCTATCTTTCAGTGCACATGCACGAGAATTCCCAACCATTTCTTCAATTCCTGTGGCAAAACAAGAAATGGCAATTCACCAGTCTACCATTCGGTCTGTCATCTGCCTCCTGGTGCTTTACGAAACGACTGAAACCAGTAGTAGCAGCTCTAAGGAGCAGGGGTGTTCGTCTAATAATATATTTAGACGACATTTTGATCATGGCACAATCACTTCAGACTATTCATTTACACATTCAATGGACGATATCCCTTCTGAACATGCTGGGATTCATAATCAATTACAAGAAATCCATCCTAACCCCTTCAAAGGAGGTAGAATTTATGGGTTTTCTTGTCAATACCCAACTATCCCTTCTGAGTCTTCCAAACAGGAAATTGAAGATGATCAGAAGAGAGATTCGCTCAGTCCTGAACAAAAGTCAAATATCTCTGCGGACAATTGCGAGGATTGTCGGTCTATTATCAGCTTCCATTCAAGCGATATTTCGGGCACCTCCACACTACAGAGCACTACAGAGACTAAAAGCCCAACATCTAAGAGACGGCTTGGCATATTCTGACGAGATAACACTAACTCCGGACACCAAAGAAGAATTACTTTGGTGGCTGACTCACATCCAGATGTGGAATGGGAAGACTTTTTTCCATCCACATCCGGATTTAATAATAGAATCAGACGCAAGCAACTCAGGTTGGGGTGCTCGCTGCGGCCCTCTTACAACAGGAGGGAAATGGTCTCCAGACGAAGCTCTGTTACATATAAATTGTCTCGAACTCTTAGCGGGATCATTTGCTCTCAAGAGTTTTGCGAGAGACAGATCCGATTGTTGTATTCTACTGCGCATGGACAACATATCCGCAGTACAATACATCAATCGCTTAGGAGGTACAAAATCCAAACCTTTGGCGAACATTGCAAAGGATTTTTGGCATTTTTGCCTGGACAAGAACATTATATTGAAGGCGGAATACATCCCAGGCCTATCCAATTCCATTGCAGACTGGAATTCCCTGTTATCTAACAGATTCCAGCGATTGGATGTTGAACCAGACAATTTTTCAACATCTAAAACTCCCTGTGGGGTCCTTTCCAGATAGATCTGTTTGCATCACGCCTGAACAGACAGATTCCAACATATTTCAATTGGCGTCCAGACCCAGAAGCATTGGGGACAGATGCCCTTCTACAAATTTGACCGAAAGGAACATCTTACGCTTTCCCCCCCTTTGCTCTAATATCAAGGGCTCTCCTTCTGACACGTTACCTAGAATCGAACATAGTTCTGATAACCCCTTACTGGCCATCCCAAACATGGTTCCCTCAGGCTCTGGAGATGAGCATAGACTACCCACGATTACTCCCAGTATTCCCTTCTATTCTACTAGACCTATTTCAGAATCCTCATCCTCTTAAATTTTCTTAACTCCTGGGGTGATAATGAGAATCTGTCTTTAAAACTTCTATCTTTCAAACTAACAGTACTACTTTGTCTCATCTCCCTTAAAAGAGTAGCGGATGTAAAAGCCCTAGATATATCCCGTAGACAATTCTCTCCCCAGGGTGTTCAATTTTCCATTTTCAGACGCACATAGACCAACTTACATTCGTTCTTCTATCCGGCCTTTCCCTTCAATCCAAACCTTTGTGTAGTCCAATGTCTAAAAACCTATGAAACCAAATCTCAACCTTTTAGAGACCCTGACTCATCTCAATTACTAATTTCCTACTGCAAACCCTTCCATCCAGTTTCCTCACCCACCTTGGCTAGATGGGTGAGACAAACCATGGATTTGGCAGGCATTGACATTTCCATATTTGGCGCCCACTCCACCAGAGGTGCAATGGCCACTAAGGTATTTCAATCAGGTGGTTCTCTATCAGATTTAATGCGAACCGAAAACTGGTCTTTAGAATCCACTTTTAAGAATTTCTACTTTAGACCTGAATCTCATGTGTCTATGAATGTATTATAACTATAGGTTGTACGTTTATTTAATGCTCTAGAGTATACAGCTTTGAACTAGCATAATATGAGCCTCCTGTTTGCCATAAAATTGGAGATTTTCCTACCCTCGGGGACGGAAAATATAGATTTTATTAAAAACAGGAGGCGAGTATTATCCCACCCTAATACCCTACCCTTCAAGATTTATTTTGCTCTTACATAATGCATTCTTTTTCAGCTTAATGCGCCTATTCTACTGTGGACTTCATGACATATTGAAGAATGAGTTCCAGTTCAAGTTGTTCCAATTAGTTTCCAGTTCAAGTTATTTCCAGTCTAGTTTTATCATCAAGAAAGAGGAAGAATATCACCTGTACCTCACCTTTATAACATACTCCTGTTACCTGATTGGACAGTCTACCTATGTTCATTTGCATACCTATCTGTGTAACGTTTTTTCTTTTCATTAACTCTCTTGCTGCTGGATGACAGTAAAGAAAGATTATAGCATAATACTCGCCTCCTGTTTTTAATAAAATCTATATTTTCCGTCCCCGAGGGTAGGAAAATCTCCAATTCCTATCTCCAAAAATTAGCATATCATGAAAAGGTTCTCTAAACGAGCTCTTAACCTAATCGTCTGAATCAACTAATTAACTCTAAACACCTGCAAAAGGATTTCTGAGGCTTTTAAAAACTCCCAGCCTGGTTCATTACTCCAAACCGCAATCATGGGTAAGACTGCCGACCTGACTGCTGTCCAGAAGGTCATCATTGACACCCTCAAGCAAGAGGATAAGACACAGAAATAAATTTCTGAACGAATAGGCTGTTCCCAGAGTGCTGTATCAAGGCACCTCAGTGGGAAGTCTGTGGGAAGAAAAAAGTGTGGCAGAAAACGCTGCACAACGAGAAGAGGTGACCGGACCCTGAGGAAGATTGTGGAGAAGGACCGATTCCAGACCTTGGGGGACCTGCGGAAGCAGTGGACTGAGGCCCCGTACACACGGCCAAGGAACTCGACGTGCCAAACACATCGAGTTCCTCGGCCAGTTCAGCCCTGAAGCCGCCGAGGAGCTCGGCGGGCCGAGAGCTCCCATAGAACAACGAGGAAATAGAGAACATGTTCTCTATTTCCTCGTCGAGCTCCTCGTCGGCTTCCTCGGCCGAAAGTGTACACACGACCAGTTTCCTCGGCAGAATTCAGCCAGAAACTCGGTCGGAAGCTGAATTCTGCCGAGGAAACTGGTCGTGTGTACGGGGCCTGAGTCTGGAGTAGAAACATCCAGAGCCACCGTGTGCAGGAAATGGGCGACAGGTGCCGCATTCCCCAGGTCAAGCCACTTTTGAACCAGAAACAGCGGCAGAAGCGCCTGACCTGGGCTACAGAGAAGCAACACTGGACTGTTGCTCAGTGGTCCAAAGTACTTTTTTCGGATGAAAGCAAATTTTGCATGTCATTCTGTAATCAAGGTGCCAGAGTCTGGAGGAAGACTGGGGAGAGGGAAATGCCAAAATGCCTGAAGTCCAGTGTCAAGTACCCACAATCAGTGATGGTCTGGGGTGCCATGTCAGCTGCTGGTGTTGGTCCACTGTGTTTTATCAAGGGCAGGGTGAATGCAGCTAGCTATCAGGAGATTTTGGAGCACTTCATGCTTCCATCTGCTGAAAAGCTTTATGGAGATGAAGATTTCACTTTTCAGCATGACCTGGCACCTGCTCACAGTGCCCAAACCACTGGTAAATGGTTTACTAACCATGGTATTACTGTGCTCAAAGTTGAGAGACGCAAGACCCAACACTCTGGATGAGCTTAAGGCCGCTACTGAAGCATCCTGGGCCTCCATAACACCTCAGCAGTGCCACAGGCTGATTGCCTCCATGCCACGCCGCATTGAAGCAGTAATTTCTGCAAAAGGATTCCCGACCAAGTATTGAGTGCATAACTGAACATAATTATTTGAAGGTTGACTTTTTTTTTATTAAAAACACTTTTCTTTTATTGGTCGGATGAAATATGCTAATTTTTTGAGATAGGAATTTTGGGTTTTCATGAGCTGTATGCCAAAATCATCAATATTAAAACAATAAAAGGCTTGAACTACTTCAGTTGTGTGTAATGAATCTAAAATATATGAAAGTCTAATGTTTATCAGAACATTACAGAAAATAATGAACTTTATCACAATATGCAAATGTTTTGAGAATGACCTGTATATATTTAAAACATAAAGATTGTCTATAAATAATACAAAAAGGTTGAAAAAATTCCCTCTTGTAAATGTAAAAGAACAATAATAAATATAATATGGTCACAAAACATTTCAGTTCTCCTTTAATTTTGCTATAGTTGTCTCCCCCCCCCCCCATGTTTTTTATGCATTAATTGTTATTTATAATAAATAGAGAACAAAAACATGACACATAAAAGCTCAGCTCTAATGCAGATAAGATTTACACGTTTAAAAATAACACTGAATATCCAATTTATGCTTATAAGTCTTCCAAGTTACACTGACCTTTTTAAAAGTACACATAATTGCTATCCATGTACTCAAAGACACATGAATACTTTGCATGCTAATTTTCCAGCACTGATCTGGCAATGTGAATATAAGCATACTGGTAATTATTCTAAAAATAAATATTAGTGATGCTACCATATATGAAGCCATCAACAGCCTTCAGGTTACTAGATAGCATGGTCAAACATGATTTATTTATGGATGCATATGTTGTGTGTGTGCGTTTTTTAAAAGAATATTTGATAATGAAAAAACAATGTCAAAAGTCATCATTGTTGGCAGAAATTTCAATTTAAACAAAAAATAAATCAGAAAGGACTCTGGGAGGAATCCCAATAAGATGTTTGCCCTGGGTCCATTTCTTTCATTATGTAAAAACCTACCCTGTTTATAACATTCTTATTACAAAGGATTACACAGAATAACTGTGGACATGTTTATAATAGGCAGCACTAACAAAATAATCATTGTTTCTTTTGAACATGCGTGTAGATTTGGAAATTACTTTTTATTTTAACTACTTTCAAATTCTGATATAATTGCTTATAATCTTCCATTACAATGCTTTTTGACATGTTTCACTTGGCTCGTTCTTAACCACTTCATGGTCCTAGAATGTATCCGTATGTCTTTGCATTAAACTGACATCCTGGAGGGCCGCTGGATTTTGGGTCCCCATTCCTGCATAGCCAGGCAACAAGCATTTTCTAACTTCCATTCAGAGACAAAAAAATCAGTCTGTGGGCTTGTTTTTGTTGTTATATTGGGGAAAACAACTTGGGCAGGGAATAGGGATTATGGGATGCCCAACTTTACATGAAGAACAACGATGAGGACAACTTCTTTCCCTATGTTCACCACAAAAATGAACACCTTGGCCTAGATTCACGTAGGGCGGCATAGCGTTGTGCGGGCGTAGCGTCTCTTTTTTACGCTACGCCGCCACAACTTAGAGAGGCAAGTGCTCTATTCACAAAGCACTTGCATCCTAAGTTACGGCAGTGTAGCGTAAATCGGCCGGCGTAAGCGCATGTATTTCAAAGTAGGCAGGTCGTGGGCGTGTTGTATTTAAATTAAGCTTGACCCCATGTAGATGCATGGCCGAACGAACGACGGTGCACGCGCATGCTCAGTATCATGTCGTATTTACGCCCAAAGATACGCCGGCTCAATGCCTGTGACATGAACGTAACCTACGCACAGCCCCATTCACGTATGACTTACATAAACGACGTAAAAAGATACGACGTCCATACCTTGCATGGGCTGCTCCACCTAGAGACCAGCTTTATCTTTACGCCGGCGTATGTTTTACGTAAACGGCGTAACTAATTGCGACGAGTGTACGTACGTTCGTGAATCGGCGTATCTTGCTCATTTACATATTCAACGCGGAAATCAACGGAAGCGCCACCTAGCGGCCAGCGTAAATATGCACCCAAGATACGACTGCGTAGGAGACTTACGCCGCTCGTATCTTGGCAGAATTTATGCGTAACTGATTCTATGAATCAGGCGCATAGATACGACAGCGGCCATTCAGACTTACGACGGCGTATCTGGAGATACGCCGTCGTAAGTCTTTGAGAATCTGGGCCCTTGACTGTATTTCCTCTGGAACAGCAACAGTCTTTCTGGACTTGACAATGGAAATATCCCTTCTAGGAGGTCTGTGTTCTAGCAAAGTCCTGACTTGTAGAAGCTCTATGTCCCCTCTCTTGAAAATACCAGCCCATCTGGCTGCTTGGTGAAATGTCT